>NC_088782.1:70977500-71592500 GCF_958450345.1 Calliphora vicina
GTTTTTTATACAATTAAACGTATGTTTGGTTGTGTGTTGGATTTTTTGACAAAAAATCAACAAATCGTATGTTTGAATGTGCATGCTTTGCGTATTTTGTTTTTCTTTTGTGTTTTGTTTCTTTTGGCGTTGTTGTTGTTTTTTATACAATTAAATGTGTTGGTTTCATTGCCTTGCGTATTTTGTTTTTTCTTTTGGTGTTTGGCGTTGTTGTTGTTTTTTGTGTTCTTGATAAATTTAGGATGCTGTACGCTGAAAGTGGGCAATGTACATACATATATACTAATTATAAAAAATAATAATGCATCCACAACAAAGGTGAAGGGTATATAAGATTCGGCATAGCCGAATATAGCACTCTTACTTGTTCTAATTCAAATATGTGATTTTGTAAGTAACGAGACGCTTCTTGAGGGTTTTCATGAATGCTTAGAATAGCAGTATCATCAGCATATGTTGATGTATGAGTGCGATTGTTAGTTGGCATATCAGACGAATATATCAAATATAAAAAAGGTCCCAGGATACTGCCTTGGGGGACTGCAGCTTCAATGGGTTGTTCAGTACTTAAAAAGTTTCCCTCTTTAACCTTAAATGTTCGACCAGTTAAATAGCTTTCCAACAGCTTATGTGTGTTTGCGGGTAAATTTTGACTCAATTTGTATATTAATCCAGCATGCCATACCTTATAAAACGCTTGAGAGATGTCGATGAAGAGTGCGGAACAGTATTTCTTTTCTTCAAACGCTTTTCTCACCATATTTACAAGTCTATCGGTTTGTTCGATAGTACTGTGTTTTCTTCTAAATCCAAATTGATGATTCGGAATACAATTGTTTTCAGTTAACATCGGGTACAACTTGTTCATAAGTATCTTCTCAAATAGCTTTGATATATTAGACAATAGGCTGATGGGTCTGTATGATTCTACTTTTGTGTGATCTTTTCCCGGCTTGGGTATCATGGTAACCAGTGAAACCTTCCATTCTGGATTATAATATTCAAGTCGTAATATAGCATTAAAAAAACAAACGATAAATAATAAAATAATTATCGATAAATTCAACAGTTTTTGCGAATTAAGTTGTTTTGTCAAAAACAAATCAACAACAACTCCAAATAAGTTGATTTGTTTTTTTATGATATCTCAGAAACTAATATTCGTAAGAAGAAGCAGATTAGTGTAAACGGAGCGTTTTGAAAAGGTAGTTTTATTATAAAAAAACCTTAATTAGGTTTAATATTTCTGATTTTAACCCTCTAACCGGCAGTGCTGCCTTTAGGCGGGTATGTTAAATGTATGTAATGCTGCTTTATTTGGTTATTTTTCCCGTTATAACGGTAAATATGTGTAAAGAGACAAACAATTTACTTATAGTGATAAACAAGAGCGTGCACTTATCTTTTATTTGTTTTTATTCCAACGTATTTCTTTTTTTTTCAAACAATAACCTGGTATATTATTTTACCTCGAAATAAAATTGGCCGGTTAGAGGGTTAATATGACAGCGTTTTTTGTATTAAAGCAAAAGTGAAGTTTTTGGTACAGAAACTGATTTAAAATTTTAGAAAATCAAAGAATTGCAAAGAAATATTAATTCCAATTTGAAAATTTAATTAGATTGAAAATGGTTTCAACCAAAAATAATTTTTGTGAATATTATTTGGTTTAATATTACTTTTTTTTGGCATTTTAGCTGGAATAATGTCATGTTCTTCAAGAACATAGTCCAAATACTGGCATTGCTTTTACTGATTTTAATATTTAGTTTTGTGAACTTTATGCCGACACGATGCGACGTTAGAAATCTTTCAATTTGTCGATCATCTCTATCGGTTAATATTTATTGTTTTGCATTATATCGAAAATTTTGGTTATTTTCCAAACGTTTTATTATAGGTTCAAGTCCGATTTTTTTTAAATTTCACGAAAGGCCATAATTTAAGACTTATGGTATTTTCTTTTCTGGCATAAATGATGCATTTTTTCTGCCTCTTACCCTTCTTTGTGTTCTTTTCTGAAAAAAATGTAGTAATAATGTTACCCTAAAACCCTGAATATATGCTACATGTTTCAACCCTCAATTTTATCAAAGGGTTAGAAATGCACCACTTTTTATGTAAGCCAAAAATATAGTTTTATAATATTTCGAAGCTACATAAAAGAAAATTGCATAAATGGTAATGATTTTTGTTCTATTCTGATCGTTAAAAATGCAACTCATTATGAGGGTATGGGTAACATTTAATAAATCGTACAAAATATATAGGCAACATTTTGTGTCAGAAAAGAAAACACCATTATTTATGGTTTCAATTTGGCCATTTTGCATTTTAATATTATCTGATCCATATATTTATTTTTTTATTTGTCAATTTAAAAAAGCAATGCTAATACTAATAAATACAAAACTGAGCACTTTTTTTAAATTTATTTTTTCCATCAGCTAATAATGTGTTAAAAGTAAATATTCGAACTGAAGCCCTAATGATTTTAAGTTTGATAGGTCTTTAATAAGAAAGACAGTTGATCACTAGATCACCAATAGATCCAAATAGTGGTCAACTTTGGTTCAAACATATCGGCGTACATTCCACATGACATTTGAAATTATCAACCATTGTATTGATCTTATATCCATAGTAACTAGGACAACCTTTGGCAAATTCTCCCATCTGAGATCTTGACATTTAATTTACATGTGTAATTTTTTCTCGAAAGTACAATTTAGGAATGATCTATATGTAATTTATAATACTCTTTGTGGCAACACGGTTACGATCACAGATAAAATCATATTTTCTTATTGTGTTGAAAATAATTAAATTCACTGTGTTCACACACTTTTTAACAAACAAAATTTCTTCTCAAAACTTATTCAGTGTTTATTGTTATTATAGGTGGGGGAAGTATTTAAAGTTGTTTTAAATCAACACACGCTTAATTTAGTGGGAAATAGTTTCCCCAAAATCATTTTGTAAAATTGACTTTCTCTAGAGTTTAAAACTGTTGTGAAGACTTTTAAAATGTGATATATTAGATGTAATTTGTACTATATCTGTGTATACATTAAGTATGTACAAATATTTCATCTTAAGAAAATAAAAAAAATAAAATAATTTTCTAACTAAACACAATACAAATTAAGAAAAGAATTAGAAAATATTCTTATTTCATGGTTTGTTGTTGTTGATTTTTCAACTCTTTAATAAATAAACAAATTTCAAATTTCATTCCCTTGCATTTTAAACCCTAAACAAACCTCTATTACGAGTAGATCGTAATAATAATTTGTGTTTCTACCAAAAATATGAATGAATTGGATGATAATGATTAAATATTTTGACTTCTTCCATATGAGTGTACGTTCAAAATATTCAGTATTTTTTTTTTTGGTATTCTTCACACAAAAAATAATATTTTTAAAATAAATAATAAAATTGTTTATCCAAATATACTCGTACACACCACATAAGGTGAATACGAACGAGTGCATATTATTACTCAATCATAATCATGAGAATGCGTGTGTGTTCGGGATTTTCTTATTTAATTTTCATTTCCCCACCAGACATAATGGCACCAGATTTATTTTCTCTATTTTCACTTTTTAAGGATTTTTCGATTTGAATTTCTATGTTATTTATGTAAAACGTGCGTGTGTTTTGTATTTCCTTTTGTTTTACTTATTTATTTAGTAAGTATTTCCTTTGTTCTATTTAATATTACTTTTGGTGTTTTGTCTACGGAAATAACCATAAAAGAATTATGCGGTTGCCTTTGTTTTTTCAATATTAGACAATCAATTGAAATACTAGAACATTCAACACCACAGGAGTCCTTTGTACTTGGATTTTAGTGTTTAAAGGCGGTTTTCTTTGTTTTATTGTATTCAAGTAATTTGGGAAACTCCCTTTTGATTTGTTTGTTACACATACGATGGCCATTTAATTTGCGGGATTATTCTTATTTCTTACATATTTTTGTTATCAATTTTTAAATGATTTAAAGCAAAGTATTAGTATTTCAAATATTATAACATTTATTAAGAACATATTTAAAATATTCTGAACAAACAATTTGTCTTAAGGAATCTTTCATGCACATTTGCCATTTAGTAATCGTGCACAAAACCTCTCAATAAATATTATTATATTTAAATTACTGGTCCGATTAAACAAAAAAACCTCATCAGTTACCTACTCAAGATTAATTTTGATTAATTTTATTTATAGCTATCGTTTGTTGGCAAACTCTGGAGGAAAGTTTTCAATAAACTCTACAATTGGTATACAATGTAATTCTCGATAGCGTAAAAATACCTGTGGCCATTGTAAACTTCTGGGTACTGAAGGTATGGAGTGAATGTTGGATTATATCTCATCTTTAGTGGCTTACTAGCTCGCTTTTATCGTTCTGACAGGCTTGATGAAATAGGATTCCTTATGAGAAAACAAAAAGGCTTCCGGATTACTGCAGTTCTATGACTGGAATGCATACATATTAAAGTATCGCAACTAAAATTATAAAATTGTCAAGGCCAAGAAATTGTGTTAAGCTACGTACACACGGTTGTCAGATTGTCAGGAACATGATCAGAAAATGGTTAACACAACCATGAGAAATTATGTTGAAACAATGGGTGGTAACCATTTATTGAAAATTTTCTGTCAATATTGTAGGAATATGACAACAGTGCATACGTAGCTTTACTTAAACTGGGTTGGTCAAAGAATTAATTTGGGACGGAATTATGCCTGTTGCTTCATCCTGACCTCAGTTGTCCCAGAATTGCTCTTGTTTTCAATGGGAGGATTTTCTCCAAGTCTGCATGGGCAATTGACATCCTCTCTATTCGTCTTCATGAATGTCGTTAAAGCTGCTGCATACCAATTACTATCCAAGGCAGAATTTTGACAGCTGGGAGGATCCATGTGAAAGCGGACAGCAGTCGGATTTACCATCTTCGTTTTTAATGAAATTTACCACATACAGTGGGGAGCTCAAATGAGTACATGTTTCTATTTTGTGCACTTCTGTCATTTATTTTATGTTTAATATGTAACAAAATTAATTACAATTCAAAACAAAAAACATCCAGTTCTAAATAAAAAAAACAGACAAAACTAAAATAACTCGCATGTACTCAATTTTGCACCCCACAATAACTTTAGGGAAGAATTGCATTTTTTAAAAAAATTTTCAAAATCATTTATTACGTAAATAAAATTTTACACGCATTGGCATATTTTCTATAAATTTTTCATTAACTTTTTTGGAATACTCTCTCTCTCTCGTGCTCAATCCGCTGTTAAAGCTCGTACAAATTGGTAGGAGTTAATCGGTATTGTTTCAACCGCCAATTCACGATTCACTAAAAATTCTCAATAGGATTGAACTCAGGACATTGAGCTGATAACTGCATTAATAAGAAATTTTTCTAGGAACACCATTCTTTACGATTTTTGACGTGTGTATTGGGTCACCATTAGGGTATTCAATCGATTAACCGTTAATCGGTTAACCGATTAATTTTGGACGGTTAACTGTTCGAATAATTTAAAATTGGCGATTTTCAAATAACAAATAAACCGATTAATTTGTGTCGATTAACCGATTAACCGATATTCCTTTTTTTTGCACTTTAAAATTTTTTGTTTGTATTCATTTTTCCCTTTCAATTCAAATACAAATTTCAAATTAAAATTAGATATTTTTGAACATCCAATAAACATGATTAGTGAGTATGTATAACAACTGACATATTTAATTTACATGTCTTTGAAACATTGTTTGTATTTACATGTATAGACGAAATTTTTTTTGGAAATTAGTCTTTTATCATAACTAAACGAAACTATTAAATTAATCAAAATCTAAAACAATCCAAAAAGGAATATTCTTTATCATGCTTTTGATTTCTGAAACATATACAATCAGCGAGAGAGTTTTTTTCCAAGAAAAGTTTTACTAAATCTAAAGAAAAAAATTCGTTTAAATTATATTATTTTTATAAAATATTAAGGGTTATTCCTGTTCTCACTTTCACCATTCACCTTATTTTTGGAAGCATAATTACAAAAATAGTATCTAATTTTCTCAGCATTTTTAATTATAAATGTTTACACGTAATTTTTTGAACCTTAATTATATAATTTTCGAAATTTTATTTTATATAATATTGCTGTAATTATGCTTTCAAAAATAGGATGAATGGTGAAAGTGAGAACAGGAATAGTCATGATTATTTCAGAAGATCTTACTAAAACCCTAAAAAACTCACACATCGCTCATTTGCTGTAACAACGTCATAATTAAAAAAAGTCGTTTCGAGAAAAACATCTTTGAATGTTTTATGACATTTTATTTCATAAATAAATTTTCAACAAATCATGCGATTTCAGAAATATAAATAGTAGATGTTAATATCTTTCTAATCTGTATTTCACCCAAATTTTTACTTATCAATTATACGAGAAAACATGAATTTAAATTTTGATGTTTGCAACTAAAAAACACTCTAACACAAAAAACAATTAACTTTTTTGAAAACTGATACAAATATATGAAAGATTATATTTTGTATTACTCAGTTTAAAAAACACGGATTTTGAGTTATGACGTTGTTGCAAATAGGCGATATGTTTACAAAAATGATCTCAAATGCCTTATTTGCTGTTTTTTATGTTTTTGTACACAAAATTCGTTGTTGTATTTTCAATTTAAAATTAAAATAGAAATTATTCGGTTAATCGAATAATTTTAAATTAACCGATTATTAACCGAATAAATCTAAACCTCGATTAATTATTTGCTCGATTAACCGATTAAACCAGAAACCCGATTAATTGAATACCCTAGTCACCATCCTATTGATAAATTACTTCTTTTTATTGTGGGGTGCAAAATTGAGTACATGCGAGTTATTTTAGTTTTGTCTGTTTTTTTTATTTAGAACTGGATGTTTTTTGTTTTGAATTGTAATTCATTATGTTACATATTAGACATAAAATAAATGACAGAAAAAATTTTTGGATTTGCTTTATTAGTTTTATTTTTATTCCATAAGAAGTGCACAATATAGAAACATGTACTAATTTGAGCTCCCCACTGTACATAAAATATCCAATATGTTTCTCATATCAGTGACTTTTTCAATGGAAACTTATTCAGATGTAAAAATATCGCGATTTGAAAATTGAAAAATTTAACTCCTGAACTAATTGAGACTCCATCGAAATTTTTTGCACGAATACCGTGTTGTTGATTAATTTTTAACACCGCGATCTTTGATATTTTTGCTGGAATATAGAGAGTTTAGGTGTACTCATACCATGTTCTTTTTTCATTTTTAGCACCGCGATCTTTGCTATTTTTTACATTGAAATATATACTCCGAATATTGACCTTTAACCTTTTGGATGTAAACAGTTTTATTCACACCATTTTAAAGACAATACCTTTGCTTTTAAAATTTTCTGATATTTTCTGTTGAATTTTGAGTTTTGAAGTTGATAATTTTGACAATTGAATATACAATTTTTGTTATTGGTTGAACCAGGGCACACTTAGTAAGTTGACTGCATCAATACAACAATACAAAAACAACAGGTACTTTGTTTTTGTTAAAAAGTAGGTGAACTGTCAAAGTTGCCTGTTGTTGTTTTTGCTTTTGGGTTTGTTGTATTTTTCGCCACAACAACCACAAGTGGATTGACAATTCAAACTGAATAAAAAAAATAATCAGCTGTTTCATCGCAGTCACCTTTCTAAGTGTGCCCTGGGTTGAACTTTAAATACAAAAATTATCTATTCAATACTTTTTGTATTTAAATTTCAACCAATAACGAAAATTGTATATTCAGTTGTCAAAATTATCAAATTCAAAACTCAAAATTCAATAGAAAATATCAGAAAATTTAGTTTTTGAGCACATGAATACTTGATTCAATTATAAAATAATTGAAACCAGTTCAATATGTGATATATATTTGAATTGAAACGGGTTAAGAAATAGTTTTTTCTGTGTAGTTATGGACAATTATGTTTATATACTTTTAGAACATTTTAACATATTTTACAGTTTTCAAATCGCGATATTTTTGAATATAAATGAGTTTCCGATGAAAAATTCATTGGAACCATAATATGTGTGGTAAATTTCATTAAAATCGAAGATGTCAAATCCGAAAATAGAGCTTTTGATATGGATTCTCCCAGCTTTGAATATTTCTTCATTGGGTATCACTCAACAAAGGTGACCAAACTGGGGCAGCGTAGTTGACTACTGACCGACTGCTTTCACACAATAGACGGTCCTACGCACCGAAATGACGAACTCGGCAAAGGGCTGTAAACTCAGAACACAAAAATAACTGATCGACCAATAGTCTTGTAGGTAGCAAACAAGGTTGCTTTATCCAAGCTTCATGTGCTGCCAGCTAGCGCTTTGAGAACCTTATTTATCCCAAAATGTTTAAGTGATTCACAGTCGGAATTTGCACGTCATCGACTACGACGTCAAACTTGAGCTTTACCTCATTCATCCAGGCGGTGAAGAGTGTTGCTGAAGACTTCATTTGGTTTTATGTTTCACTCGATCGCATTCGCCATAAATGTTGACCATAATGGCGCAGTCGGACGTATATGATACTTCTACTCTTTGTGGAGGTACGTGAAGTTTACAGATGTAGTAGTTAAATAGAATTGGCGAACCCGCTCTGAATTCCTTATTTAACTCTAAGGTATGGTGAGCGATTTTCATTAGACTCTACGAACGACTGGCGACCACTCAGATAGTTGACGAACCATCTATTTATGTTGTTGAACATTGAGGTCTTCCATTTTACGGAATTCATGCTGGTGAGGAGCTACTGGAAGGTGTCTGGTTAGCTGGGGTGGAGAAAGGCCTCTAGAGTTTATGCGACAGGACTCATCCTACCCAGCTTTGAGAATCGAACTAATTTTCCCTATTTTTCCAGGAACTGGGTATAATCAAACTCCTAACCAACATGTTAAGGACGACTGTCAGATACAACATTTCGCTTAGCCTTGTTTATATCAGAGTACCGTTCAGTCAGAAGTGATGGTATCCGATCGAACCATATTTTCAGCTTATCCTCATTTACCAACCCGCCGATATCGTCTATCAGTGAGTCCCACTACTTCAACAGGGAAATAAAACCGCACTATGAGCAGCTGCTGCAATGACGCATCGCAAAACTTCATATCTCCTTGGTATACGTTGGAGCGTGTAGTAAGATCAATGAAGTGGTCATCAATGAATTCTCTGATTCCGTTTTCTTTTGGTTCATGTAAATACGGAGTTCATAGACGATGAAATCCAACGATTTTTAGAGTATTGAAATTATGCGTATTTTCTTTTGCATGAATAATTCGAATAAGAGATTTTATCTTCAAATAGGTTTTTATCATTTTCTATTTTCAATATTAGTGTTTGTTCGTAATCGATAAACTCAGGAATAACTGCACCGAATGGGACAAATATTAAACACATGTTCTATAGAACATGAGGAGTGTTTCTGTGAAGTTTTGTGTTTGTCCGATAAATTGCGTCAAAGTTATAAATTTGGAGGATATATGGACCCTTATGTGATAAGAACTATTTTCTTCGAAATTTGTTACGGAAAAGGAGGAAAATTGGTAAAATTTTTATTCTTCGAAAAATTGTAAATTTAAATTTCTTTTCCAAAAATGTCAATAGTATATAAATTTCGGCTCAGCTGAATAAAACACTATAATTTTCTAAATGCATATGCCCATTGTGAACCTACCTTAACATCACTCTATACCACAGATCCACCGATTGTGTTTCTGTGTTGGCACAACCAACAATAACAGCAACTACATCAACAACAACAACAACAAAAAACGTAAAAATGTTAATGGTCTTAATAAGAAACAATTAAAGTGAATAATGAGGCATTTAGTTGTAAACACTAAAATAAAATTCAACAACATTCACTGAACGTCCAAACAAACACAAACAGAACTCGCACAAATAAAATTTACTTTCTTACACAAAAAAAAAATAATGAACATATTTTTAAATGGATTTTCAAATTAATTTTCAAATGTTTACATAACGACCGATTAAATGTTTTCAATGAAAATATAATATTAAACGAAAATTGCAACAATTCAAATACACAAACACAAGCTTGGCCAAAAAAAAAAAAAAACGAAAACCAAAACACACTACACAATATAATATAACTAATTGAAATATGGCTGAAATAGAAAGAAAAAAACACGTTAATTGTAAATTTTTCACAAAGTGAGGAAAGAGGTCATCGTAAATCTTCCAGCAACTTAAAACCATTTACTACTATCGACGATCAGTGCTTCAAAACAAATTGTTTTGAAATTTTTTGGTGAAGAATTATCCCACCCCTTTAAATAAGAGACTGAATGTAAACTAAATGTATGAGAATGAGTGGTAATTAACAATCGAATCATCCGTCCATTTATCAATTATAATGCGTTTAAATATTTACACACAAATATGAGAAGAATTTTGGCGTTACTGTGTCTGGTAGAACAATGTATGAATTTTACTAAAATTTATGTAGAAAAGGATGATCATCATCAACATTTTATATTGGATTGGTTTTGATATAAATAAATATTGTACTACATATGTATGTAAATGTAAATATGTATGTAAATATATTTGTTCCATATGTTTGTTATTATTTATGTTTGTTTGTTTGTAATATAAACAAAAGGTGGTATTAGCAGCAACACTGTAGATCTAGCTGACAGTGTTCCTAGTAAAAAATATTACAGGTTCCGGTCAAACTAGAATTTATATGCCTCTACGCGAAATGGTTTTTTAGCTCAAAATAATAATATAGGTGGATCAATAGACACTGCACTATAGTTCAAAGTATCACTTTTTCCGTGCGAAATTAATAACTATTAAAGTATTATACTGTTTGATATCAAAATTGGACCATAGGTATATTTTCAACAAATTTAAGAAAAAATTAACCCTTTGTCGACCATTAACCCATAAGGAGTAAAATAAAGTAAATTCATTGCTTTTGATTAGAAAAAATTTATTTCATACTAGCTTGACCCAGTGCGCTTCACTACCCCTATCGAAGTAAAATAAAACAAAAAAAATGTGAAAAGATTTCATAGGCAAATAAATGAATATAATTAATACCGGAATTTCTTGTTTGTTATTAATTGCATACTATGCCGTTGAAGGTATAAAAAATATCCTGTAATTTTAAAAAATCTTGAAGCTTTTTTTAAGATTTTCGCCAATTTTTAGTCAGACTCCTTACAATAATATGAAAGCTATTTATAAAAAGTTAGAAGACTCTAGCTATAACAGTTGTTTAGATATCAATTTTCAATACGTCGAGGTACCAAAATAACACATGCAAAGTATTGAGAATTGCAATATTAGAGTTCTCCAGATATTTGATAATAAATATTTACTTTGTATTGGAGGGGGCACGTCCCTTCTTAATTTCTGGCATAATAGGACACTGGCATCAACGTAATTCAGGGTTTCGATATTCAGCTCTAGCAACATATTTCTTACATTTGACTATGCAATAAATATGAAATTATCTCATTTCATCACAATCAGCTAATATAAATATTCATACTGTTCGTTCGTATTACTATTAAAATTGCAATGCTAGTCTGCAATTTTTAGTAGCAAACACAATCCATTGCATATCCACCAAAATATATGTTCGTGCTTTAGTACCACACACAGTTTTTCTGTCGTGCTAACATTGCACTCCATTCGTTTTATTTTGTTGTGCTGGCAAACTTTTCTAGCTAAAATACACACTTCTGTAGTTGTGCTATAGCACAATTGACATTTCTGCAATTGATGCTATCAGTTGCTGTTCTTGATAAGTGCATAACAACATATCAGTAAACACACCCAATCAAAATTGGGTTGAAATAAATCTGGCATTTCTAAACGGCTGATCTGATCAGGATAAAATTTGACGCGGGCATAGCCAAGGAGTATTCGAGTTTAAATTATTGAAATGGGCCCTACAAATGCCTCAGGGGCGGCGCTATGGGGGCTCAGAATAGGGTACCTTCGACATGCAAAATTTTTAAACACGTGGCATTTTTTTGTTTCCCATTCGATTTCAAAGAGTTTCATATGTTTAGAAAGCGCTCGCCTATGTCTTGAAAAAATATGCTTGTGTGTGCTATTTATCTCTTATACTTTTCGAGTTATAGGCATTTCAAAATTGAAATTTAAAAATTTTGCCATACCTTGGTCCGCTTTTTTAAAAATATAGGTCGTACTTTTGTACCGAACGGGCTCGATTTTTTTTGTTAGTTAGACAACTAAATTATCAGTAATATACAAAATATTTCAGAGTAATATCGATTATAGATCCAAAAATAAACGATTTTCAATTTAAGAATTCAAAAAATAGTAGATTTTTGCTGTTTTTTGGATGAAAAGGTGACTTAAATCTTTTTTATTAAAAAAAAACTTTCTTTAAGAACATATAACAATTTTATGTTTTTCTGTAAGGTAGCTTTACAGAGAACATTTTGGTATAAAAAACATGTCCTATTTTTTGAACATGTTGCCCTTTCGTCCTTCGGAATTTGACCTATTTTTTGATAAAAATTTCAACTTTGGGCCACATGTTCTAAAATCCCAAAGTTGGGATCAAAAAACGGAAAGCAGCTTTAGAAACCTTGATGTGTTCCCTATTTATCCCCAAAGTATTTTCCCAGCCCCGAAAAAAATGTAGACCATATGGTTACGTCGTAATTTATACAAAGTTTAAAGACTCTTACAATTACATTCACTTGATATTAGAATATTTATATATTTCATCTACATTGGTAACAAAATAACTCATTTGAAGCATTACTTTCACTATTATAATTCTCCAGATATTCAATTATAACTATTTTCTTTATATGTAAGAGATCATTTCCCGCCGATCCCTCCCAATTTCAGCCAAACATCCTAAAAATATAAGAAATTACAATTTTCTTTGTAATGTAGGTCCTACACCCTCTGTTCCGATCTCGCCCATTTTTTGCTAAACTTTGTACAGTGGTACTAATCTTAGAGACTTTAACAATTATTGTTCTCCAAATATTCGAAAATAACTAATACAATCCAGCACATTTTCAGCCAACTACGTACCATGGTAACGAAATAAATCCATAAAAGTTTTTCGACTTTCTCTATACAGTTCAACAGGTATTCGATAATATCTAATTATTTTGTATGTTAAGTTCCATGTCCACTGTTAATAACCCGCCCGTTTTCAGACAAAAAATTAAGTAAAATTATAAAAAGATGTTTCGGGCAAAATTTAAAGAGTCTTGCAATTTCAGTTTTCCAGATATACAAAATTGATTAAGTACTTTGTATAGAAGGGCCCACATCCATCGTTCCTATCCCAGTCATATTTAGCTAAACTCCGTACAGTGATGAAAAATTAATTCATACAAAGTTTGAAGAATTTTGCAATTATAGTTTTCAAGATGTTTAGAAATAACTATTTACTTTTTTGTAGGTGACTCACCCCCTGTTCGATCACTACCATTTTTGGTTAAACCTCATGCACTGATAACAAACTGAATCATGTAAAGTTTGAAGAGTTTTATAGTTATTGTTCTCCAGATATTCGAAGTACTATATACTACACACCTCCCATAACTATTTACTTTGTATGGGAGGTGTAACACCCCCTGTTCCGATCCGTCCCATTTTTAGCTAACTTCAAACAGCGATACGAAATTGATTCGTATAAAGTTTGAATTCTGCAGATATTCGAAAATAACTATTTACTTTGTATGGGTGGTACAAATTTTGCCCTCTTTTGTCCCTTTATGGTCCAAGAGAAAAAAAATAATAAGTCTATTATTGCTTCAAGTAAAGGAATATCTATGTTACAAATTTCAATCAAATCGGTGCAGCCGTTTACTCTTGATTTTTTAAGAACTAAAGGTACCAATTTTACCGGGTTTCCCCCTTTAAATCTCTTTCTGGTTCAAGTATTAAAAAAGAGATAGCCTATTGACGCTTCCAAGTAAGGATCTATCTATGTTCCAAATTTCATTAAAATCGTTTCAGCTAGAGTTGTCAAATATTCGACATATTCTAAAAACCGGTTTTCGAATAATTCGAAAAGGCTAATTTTTTTTTCTATCAAAAACCGGTTCGAATAACCGGTTTTTAGTCTTTTTCATCAATTTAAGAATTAAGGTATATTAAATTATTTTTGTTATTAAAACAAATTAAAAAATCGTTCAGTCAAAAGAAAGGATGTATATTAATAGAATATTAATAGATATTTTATATAATAATGGTTAATTTTAATTGTATTTTTTTCCTTAAATTATTTTTTATTAAAGAAGAAACATGGACTATCTGTTAAAATTGCATTGTATAAAAGATTTAATTCGATAGTTTTGAAAATTTGTCCAAATAATTAAATTTGTCCAAATTAAATTAAAAAGGGGGATAGATAATTATTAGAAGTAATCGCATAAAATTTTAAAATAAATTTTAAAAAATATTCGTTTTTGTCGAATAATTCGATACAAAAAAACCGGTTTATCGAATAACTCGAAAACCGTCTTTTTGTAAAAACCGGTTTAAAAAAACCGGAAAATTGGAAATAAACCGGTTTTTCGAATAATTCGAAAACCGGTTTGACAACTCTAGTTTCAGCCGTTTTGGCGTGATGCTCAAATAAACCAACAAACAAACAAACTTACAAAGACATTTATATATTTATATGGATATGGATTAGTTTTCAGTCAAATTATTCATTTTGTAAACACATTTGATCAGATAATACTTCGCACAGTGAAAGAAAGAGGGTAATAAATCTGTAATTTCTAAATCCTTAGTCCGATTTGAATGAAATTTGACATGCACAAAGAGAAGTCTTGTCGAGTTTAAATTTTGACCGCATGGACTCACCAGGGGTGCTTCGAATGTATTAATACCTTGTGTACTGTGGATGTCATTGGTAACCAAAGATACAAATCTGAAAGCATATATCGCCATTTAGCCATGTTTTCATTTCGAAAATTATCTTCCTTTCTTCCGCATTTCTGACATTTTACTTTTAAGTAGTTGTACACAAAAAGGCGGACTTTTTCGTCCAATAATTTCTTACAACCCTTAGGAATAACAGGGGCACTAATTTCCTTCAAAATATATTTAATAATAGTATCATACTTTGTGTCTTTTGGGCGTTCTTTTAGCTAAATTTCAAAAAGTTAATTTTTTTACAGCACAGTAACCTAGAAAAAATTAAATTACTCAGGAAGTGAAAAAAATGCGCAGTATAAAATAAAGTGAAATGAATTCACAACATTTAAATATATTTTTTTTTTTTTTATTTCAAGTTTAACAAACGTTAAAATTTTTTTAAAACCTTCTATAAAGTTAAAGTTTTGTAATCAAAAGAAATTACTTTAAGGTTATTTTTAAAAATTGTAATTTTTAATATAAAGGGAAATAGTTTCCAAATTTTTATGAAAGAAAACCTAAGTTCTTACACGTTGTTTTCCATTTTAAACATTATTTGAATTATTCACACCCTTTCCACAATTAAAGGTTAAATGTTACAATATAATATTGATACTATTCACAAATTTTTAAAAATGTATCGAAACTTTGACATTGAAGGCGTGCTGTCAATCCGTATTTTATATTTTACAAAAACCAATTGCGAATTTGATTGCATTGGAGTTTTAATAACAGGTTGACAACTAAAAATAATGAATAATGAAAACTTCGAAATTTGAATTTCGCACGGAAAAAATGATACTTTGAACTATAGTGCACTGTTAAGAAGTTAGCAAAAGACTTATAATTGACTTTCCACATGCAAAAGGCGGAGGAAGGAGATGGCTATGAATAGGGTTAACCGCATATCCACTATTTTACAATAGAATGAGAATACCTACAGTCATCGATAGGTTCTAAGCACTAGAAGCTGAGAATCTTTCTCCCAATGTTGTTAAATGTTATTATAAAATCGAGGTACCTGGTAGGAGGAGACACAATCATGATCATTTCAGTGGCTTTTTTTTAAGTTAATAATTGTACACAGCAGTATATTTAAATAGTCAAACCATCGTCGAATACCTAAAATCCACGTTTCAGAAAACTCAAACATCCATGGATTAGCACTGGTCTATTAATGATATGACTGGGCAATTCAACATGAGGATCATTTGGCACTTGTATGTATTTAAGAAGCTTTATAGTCATAGAAATTCCTATTGGTTCTGGAATGTGTTGGAATACATTAATTCTCTTTCAAATTGAAAAAGTTATACAATTATTTCTTTCACTAAAATATTAGTCTTCAAGTCCTAAGGTTTTCACTAATACCAAATACTTACATATATTTACTCTTAAAAAGCTCCATAAACCTTATCCTCTTTCAAAAATGATAAAGTTGTTTCATGTATTGCATCATGTCGGTCTTATGTGATAAAGATTGTGTAACGTGAAGGGGCCGGATCATACTGATAATGATTTCCTCATTATTTTAAAAATAAAGTGGCTTCAAACACCCTTCAAAAAATCCATCCAAAATGGAGAAGCTCCTTAATGGGTGTCAGAAACAGAAGAGGTGCTGACATCGGTAGTGATCATAAGCTCATCACAGGCGAAATCAAGATCCAACTGAAATGGATAAGAAGAACAACCAGGCACACAAGGCGAAAACGGGTCTAACTCCAACAACACCAGGATAACGATACTAAGAACACGTTTGCGACCAACAGCACTCATTGGAAGATATAACAGCAACATATAACCGAGTCGTAGAAGAAACATTGGGTATAGCTTGGATATCAGACGACAATTGGAGCCTGGTATCTCAAAGAACTGAACTCAAGCAGCAGTTAAACAACAACAACACTTTGAGACAGTAGTATCAATTACTGGAAAAACAAGTAAAGAGAGCTGCAAGAGACAAATGAAAGTTCCTAGAACGGCTTTGCAACTTCGGCAGAAGAAGCGGCTAGCCAGAACAATGTGAGAAATCTACACCTGCAAATATAAGAGGAACCAACTAGTGGCTGATCGCAGTGGTGCACTATTAACAAACAATGATTCACAGACACATAGATGGAGAGAATATCTCGAAGAAATTAGTAACGTCGCCACAGATGCAACTACTGAGGACAACGAAATTGAAAACAACAGCCCTGAAGAAAATATCCTAAGAATATCAAGCAGCCCTCCAGTATAAGTGAGATAAAGGAGGACATCGGGAAGTTTAGAAATAACAGGACAGCAGGCGAAGATGGAATACCAGCTGAAATTCTTCGGGTTGACATTGAAACTACAGCTGAACTTCTACAATCGCACATCACATCCATCTGGGATGAGGAAAGGCTACCTCCAACTTGGAAGAATTGCATCATCGTTAAGTTACCGAAAAGTGTCAAGTTGAAATATTACAAAAACTGGAGAGGAATTACTCTGCTCAACACCATATACAAGATACTAGCATTAATAATACAGGGAAGGCTTTAAATTAAAATGGAGAACAGTATACGACAGGTTTCCGGCCAAACAGGCGTTGCGTAGACCAGGGCAACACTCTACGCATTATAATAGAACAATCCCTAGAATGGCGTACTCCCCTGTACCTACTGTTCATAGATTTCAAGAATATTAAGAAAACCAAAGCTATAAGAATCAACAACGTTAACACCGACAACATCATGCTACAAGGCCAACCAGTTGAATACGTAGAAAGTTTCTGCTATCAAGGCAGTAGAATGGCGGCGCTGAAACAGATGTAAATAACAGGCTCAATAAAGCGAGAGCGGTATTCGGAAGACTACAATCAGTATGGAGAAACTCACATATATCCAGACAAACCAAGCTTAGAATATTCAACGCTTGTGTAAAGTCTACTCTGTTGTATGGTAGTGAAAATTGGTTAGTATCGCACACCATCATGAAAAGACTACAGGTATTCGTCAACCTCATAATCATATGCAGAGTATACTGTCCTAACAATATCAGCAACACCGATCTCTGGAGCCTTCCCAACGGGGATCCCATACTAACACAAATAAAACGTTGGAAATGGAGGTGGATCGGTCATACTATCTGAAAGAATCCTGACAGTATAACAAGGATGGTACCCTCAAGGTTCAAGAAGCCGTAGTCGGTCTATGAATATGTACATGGAGACGCACGATAATCCAAGAACTAGGGCAGTGCAATCTTACATGGGAAGACGAGAAAACAAGTGCAACAAATCGTGTAAGATGGAGATGATTTGTGGAAGTAAAAAGGGGTAAAGAAGTCAAAAACAAAAATAATAATGCCATGGACAAACAAAATATTCATCATTGTGAAAGAAAATATTTTAACATTATAAATCAATATATTTGGAATATAAATAATTCTATCCAACTTCAGAGCCGATTGGGTTAACGATATCTGGTCATAATTTTTACATGAAAATAAAAGGGTCAGTCAGATGGAATGAAGAAGTTGAAGAAGTGGAGAGTAAGGAGCGGAGAGGAGAATATTAACCATCAGTCAATTGACAGATATTAGGTCTTTCAGTGGGGATTCCCGTGTCTGGCCTGATTAGCCAATTGCTATTCCTGATAAAGGCATTGATGTACAATAACTTCATGTCCGAAAGCTCAGAAGGACTATTTAAGGAACGATGTCCCAGAAACCTTGAGCATAGATAATTATTGCGGCCTGACTGTCAGAATATATACGAATATCCCTGTCCAGGAAGTGTTGCAGCCTTTAACTTGATGTTATTTCTGAGTCCATACAATCATGGAGCACTCTCAAGTACATATGTAGTATAATTGAATGAAACCACATATGTGAAGCAGTGACGGATGCTCACATCAACTTCTAGTACAAATTACAAACGTTATGACAAACTAATGTTCACCCTCATCACCTATAATGGATGTTACAATAAATACAAAGCACAACAAAATTAAAAAAAAAAAAAAACTGCACATTTGTCGATTAATATATTTTTATTTTTTGTTGTTTTTGTTTCTTTTTTTTAACAAATGTGATAAATTTCATTGGTGTGGCAGGCAGCGTGGCAAGAATAAACCGAACATCGATTATGTACAGAAATATTTGTTTATTTAACCCAGAAATAATAGAAAAATATCGACAAAAAGAAGAGGAAGCTAAAATTATTTAAAAAATTAACACAACAACTGCTGCTACAACAGCAGCTACAACACAATCGCTACAAATGCATGCAACAAAACAAAATGAGTTAGAGAAAGATTGTGAAAAATAAAAAAATAGTTTTCAATTCGTTTTTATTTTTAACACCCAACAAGTTGTGTTTTTCAGCAACAAAATAAAATTTGTGAAAACATTAACCAACATTTAGGTTGTTTTTCTTTCTTTGCTTCAAATTCATTTACAATAATTTACAATTCATCTACATATTAAAATAGTTTTTTTTTTCTTCTAAAATTATGTGTGAGTGAGTTTGTAGTTTTGGAGATGTAAATTATCGTTCGCCCATAAATTATACCAAATTGTAGTCGTCTTGTACATGACCAAATATTTAAGTTTATTTAACAAAAATATAAAAAAAAACATAAACCAAATAAAATACAACAGCAACAATAATAATCTTTAACACTCTCATTTCCACTGTCAGACATTGAGGGAACTCATGCTGCGCCTTAAAGTCTACAATTTCCCTTTTGCATAAATCACTCTCTCTCTCTCCTTTGTATTTCACTCAGTGGATTTTGTTAAAAAAATATTTCTTTTTGTTTTTAATATTCAAATAAAATGGTCCTCTCTTAAGTAAACAAATTTTCAAAATTACGCATTTTTTAAAAAGATTTTTTTTGTTCATTTTCATCATTTAACGCATTGAGTTTGTCTGTCTGTCTTTCTTTTTATTTGTTTGTTTATTCGATCATCAATACGACGAGTAACAATACACAAATTAATATTGAAATTATCAGTGATATAAATAATAGAATTTAATTAATACAATATTAAATGTTTCCATAAAACATTTTCAATTTCAACACGCAGACTTTTCAATGCACTAACAATATATACAAATTGTAGTGAATTCATTCAAAGACGTTTTATGGGGGGGGGTGGTTTTACCTGAAGGTAATTTTAACTATTGACTCATTTATGGATTAGTCTCTAATGTGTACTTCCTCCTCTTCCATTCCATGAAAGTGCATATGACACTGGAATCATGAAAACGACCTTTCAGAGGAGTTTAATTATCGACCCTAAATATCTGTAAAACCAGATAAGTACATATTTATAATAGTTTAGGCTTAATTGGCAGACGTCCGAAGTATAGCTCACTTGGGTCCATTCGCAGGTCCCGTTGTGATACCTTGTGTCTATCGCAGCATTCGTACTATTTTCGTTTCTTTGTCGCCACCATTCTTAAGCTCTCTTGTTGTTTTAATGAGGGTGCGTATCTTACCCAAATCACCCCTGGGTATACAGTTTTTTTTGACTCAAATGCCAGAGAAGTTAATCAGTTGTCTCCTCTTCTTTCTCTTCATTTCAACTTTTACAGAAGTCGTTGCAGAAAAAAAACAAAATGGAGAAAACTAATTTGGCGAAAAATATGGTAATATCTCAGCCATTTATGGGCAGATTTTAAACATCATCATAATTAACACTATAGCGGATATATTGATGTATCATTCAGGTACACAGAGAAAACTGTTTTGGTTGTGATAACCGAATTTATAGCTAATCAGTTTTAATGATCGAATTTTTCTGTTGTTGCTAACAAATTTTAGTTGGGGCGACAAAAATGCTAGTATCTCAATCATAATTCTTCTTTCTCATCTGACTTACTTTTGTTAGAACTGAACAAATCTGTGAACTTAAGCGATTCATTCCATTGGCTACAATTCTCGCTTTCGTATAGGAGCAAATACTTATTCGAACGTGCGAATATCTTATTCGATATCGAATAAAATTAGAAATATAAATTTATAAGTATTGCACAGTAGCTTAGAAACTTTTTTTTTTTGGAAATAATTCAGTATCTTTGGAAATATTGCAGATATTGTTACGGAATTTCACGTGGTTTGAGCTGAGGTGTTTTCGAGTTGATCTACGTTTTTTCAGATTTCTACCGCTAATGGGGGCCTGTACGTGGCCCCTCAAAGTTAGTCGCCTCGGGTCTCAAATTAGAACGCCAAAAATTCATTTATGATCCGAAGTAGCCCTTGAAAATATCTACAAAAAAACATGCTAACAAGTGTAGGTTATTTCTATTAGTTGAAGAGATACTCAGGTTTATTGATTTCATTTTTTTAATTTTGCTCGATCTCTTTATGGTTTTTTAGATATGGAGGGCCTACGGAGGGTCGAAATTTATTTTTAAAATATCAGCTATATTGGCGATAAAATAAAACCAACTTTCTAACAATTATCTCTTCCCTATAAAAAGTTATACGCATCCAAATTTTTTCCTATAAAAGCCCATATATTTTTTCTTCTGTAGAAAAAAATTTTCTTCGGGACTATATAGCATTTGTATATGATCCGGAAAGATAACTTAATGCAAAAGCGTTTTAAGAAAAATTTGGCTCACTTAAGCGGACATATTACCCCCAGACCTATCCAATCAAAATTCGGTTTGAGTAAAAAATTCTAAAAAGGCAAAGCATCGATCCACGAAAAAGCTCCACATTTGTATAACCCCATATGTTTATTAAATACTTACTAAGTTTTTGTACTATCACACGGTAAATAACGTCACAGTAGACACTTTTCTAAAAAAAAACTCAGTTTTGGGTACACATTTTCCCCGTTTTAGGAATTTCGGTATTTTAAAATAAAAAATGTAAAAAATTCTATTGTCATTGATTTAAGGACATTTGAGTCCATATTAGTTTAAAATTTTGTTATGATTTCTTTAATTGTTAAAATTTTACATTAATTAAAATTTTTTATTTTTATTCGTGGAAAATCACCATATTATAATTGACGTCCCAAAATTTTATAAATATCTTAGGACTTGAGGATTAATATTTTAGTAAAATTAAATAATGTTTCAGCTAATTCGGATCATAAATGGATTTTTGGCTATTTTTTTTAAAAAAATTTGAGACCCGAGGTGACCAACTTTGAGGGGCTGCGCACTGCCATTAGCACTAGGAAGCTGAACAAACTTAAATCAACTCGAAAACACCTCAGCTCAAACCATGTGAAATTTCGTAACAATATCTGCAATAGTTCCCAAGATAACAAATTAT
Organism: Calliphora vicina; assembly: GCF_958450345.1. Lineage (NCBI taxonomy): Eukaryota > Metazoa > Arthropoda > Insecta > Diptera > Calliphoridae > Calliphora > Calliphora vicina. Next base: position 70,999,786 of record NC_088782.1, read on the forward strand.
TTCCAAAATAAGTTTCTAAACCAAGTTTCCATAGCGAGCGAATGCTAAAAAGCGTTGGAAATTTGTTTTCATAACGAATGCGTGAATTATCCCCCTATTTTCTCGGTGTATTTACGTTATTGGGAGGCTTCGGAAAGTTGATTTCAACATACACTCTGAATACGAATTTTATTTATGAAATATTATCTATTTTTAGCTAGGGCAATCGTATGGGAGCTAGTAGAAATAATGGACTGATTCCAACCAAATTTAATGTGCTTCGTCCAATTGGCAATAGAAAAGCTTGTATCAAATTTTATCTTTGAAATTGCGACTTGTAGTTTGACATAGTGTTATCAAACTACAAGTCGCAATGTTGTAGGGTATAAAAATTATTTTGTGTATACAAAAGTTTTAGTTTGCTTTATATAACTCAGGAACGGTAAACGTAAATTCAAAAATTGTTGTCTCTAAATTATTAAGAATTAATTGATCTTTCAAACTGCATTTTTAGTTTTTTTCATTTTCATAAAAATTTTAAAAGTTATAAGGCCTAATTTACAAAAATTATGGAAAAATATCGAAAAATTGTAATGTAGGGCACCTTAATGAGCCAATTCATTACAAAAACTAAAAATTTTTGCACACAAAAATAAACCTCGGGCATTTTTCTTTTAAAATGTGTCCTCATAAGTAATGAAAATCGTGGATCTTGGCAAAGTTATAAATAAAACTCTAAAAATGGCCGACAAACCCAATTTTTGGCCACTTCCAAAAAATCTGAAAAAAATTTTGGACATATCTATATTGAGTCCGATATCTATAACGATCAAGAATATATAATACACTTTATGGACGAACGAATGACAATAAACTGATAACTGACTGCAAGTTTGTCAATTATAGCACACAACACATTCTACTACAAATCTGTCAGCAGACATTTTATCTCTATGTTCGATAATGCCTACATGTACAACAAGGTCTCAAGAAGTAGACCTCCGTTTCATGAGTTGGTCACAAAAAAAGTTTTAACAATTTTATACAATTCGATATTGGAAACCTGTCCTTCCTAGTTAAGAACCTCTCAAATAATCCCACGTTTAAATATTTAAACTCTTAAGTAATTTGACTAATACAAGGAGTGTGGATTTTATGATTTTAACTTACTCTATGAGGAGAATAAATACAAATAATGCCAATCAATTGTTGATTCCCCATTTTTCATAAATTTTACTACCACACTGTAATTGTGTTAAATTTAAGTATTATTTAATACAATCAATTAATTTCCCACTCTCCCCCTCTTTCACTGAATTATTCACAAATATTTAAATAATTTCAAAAATGTTCTTAATTTCCGTTTCATTTGTTTTAATTGGAATTTATAAAATGTTCTTGCGTTTACAAAAAAGAGCAGTAGGGAGAGCGAATAAAAAAGCGATGGAGAGCAGGATTAGAAACAAAATAATTGTTTTAACGTAATTTTATGACTTTTATTGGGAAATTTGTTTGATTTTTATGATGATTTTTGATTAGGTGTTAGTTTGATGTGGTAGAAAATGGTTGTTGAAAAGTACAGATACATTTTCATTTGAACGATTTGTAAATAAACAATCAATTTGATATATGAACATGAACATGTTGTACGACTATTATGTATGTATGTATTCGTATAAAACAAACAGAACTAGGAAAATCATTCAATCTTTCCAATGCAAGTGATAAGATACATTTGGACAATAACAAAAAATACCACACTAAGCCCAACAGTTCTGGATGACTGTCCCGAAAAAGTAATTTTACCTATAATTTTGGGTGACTAAAGGTAGGGTCACACATGCCAAATATTTGCTCAAAAAAGCGTAAACACTTTTTTAGCACACATTTGTTTGACGTGTTTACTCTTACAAGTGTTTTGTAAGATCAAACAGAATCAAATAAAATAAAACAATTTTTTTTTTGTTTGAATCATCCTAAGTAAAATAAGTTTTTGAAATGAATAAAAGAATTCAAATGTATTTTATTTAGTGGTTACGTATTTTTCGTCAAATATTTGTCATGTGTGACCCTACCTTAATAGTTACATATTGTTATGAAGTTGTACTTGAATTTAAATATAACGATTTTAACGGCTAGTTTAAAGTTTCATAATGTTACAGCTAGAGATGCTAAACGGGGAATCCCGTTCCCGAAAATCCCGGGGTTTTATAAATCCCGAAGCCCGGGATTTTTTAATTTTAAATCCCGGGGATTTCGGGATTTTCCAAATCCCGTTTTTCATAAATAAATAGGGGAAGTTGTCATTTTTGTGTGACTTTTTCATTCATTTTGACATTCTACATGCCCGAATATCGCAAAGTGATGTTCAGCAAAGTTGTTAAGCTCAACTCCTGCTACAATATAGTTAATAAAGGAAAACGGTATTTTTGGTTTTCCTTGAGTGGGGCTCTAGAAAATCAATTCTTCAACTTTTTTTGTAAGTTATCTAACAAAACTCAATTTAAATCCTCTTCAAATGAAATTAATTTTATCTCAGATGAGGAGCTCGAACAAAATGAAAATATTTCGATTGCTAAAAGGCTAAAAGATTTTATTAATAAATGTAAAAACCCCAAATAACAATAACGAAACCAAATTATAATGTAGATTTTCAACTTGCAAAAGAAATACATCATTTTATTTCTGAAGGAACAAGAGGAAAATACTTGCAGATTTGTTATAAGTATTTGCAAACGGGTTTGCCAATGTGAAAGATGTTTTTCGGCAGCAGCATATGTCGAAAACAAAATTCGTTCCAGAATGGCAGATGAAACCATAGATGCAATAGTATTCTTAAGAAGCTATTTAAAATAAACACTTTTTATACTAAAGTACGGTTTTTCACCAGTATGTCGATTTTTTTTACGAACAATCGTATAGCAGAAAAGCATTCTACGGAAAATTCTAAGAAGAAACCAGAGGTCTAAAATCAAATCAAATCCTATCGCATTTCGTCTTTTATCCAATGATATTTCAGTATATATATTTTTTTTAATAGTTTTTTTATTGGATAAAATACGAAATGCGCAAGATAGGATTTGATTTTAGACCTATGGTTTCTTGGGGATAATTTCATAGAATTTTGCGTAGATTGCGTTTCTGCTATACGATTTTATACATTTTGATCGTCCATACAAATCGACCCGGCCTAATGTACATACTCATGCAAGTATTTTATGCTTTTTAGTGTCTAATAAAAAAGAATTGCTAAATAAAAAATTGACTTTCAATTGTAAAGATATAATTATGTACGTTTCTTTCTTAGGATTTTAGATTTCCCGAAAATACCGAAACCCCGGGTCGGGATTTCGGGATTCTTTACCAAATCCCGAACACCGGGATTTTTAAAAATCAGTCCCGATTAGCATCTCTAGTTACAGCAGTGCTTCTTAAACTTTAACATATCTGTGGGAACACACAACATTGAATAAAAGCTTTGAGTTGAGCATTGTCTGTAAGTACGGCAACACTAAATGATTAATGATTAACATCGAAAGCTCTAGAATTCGAATATTCTAGTTTGAAGATCATTGTAGAAATAGAGCTTTCTAGATGGTAATGCAGTGTATATAAATTGGCCGTGAGAACACAAAACAGTCAGTCTAATTTGAAGCATCGTTAAGTAAAGACATCAACTGCATTACCAGTGTATACTTATACTCAATAAAGTGTGTGTATTTCTCCGAATTTATAATCGTGTATCAAAACTGCGTGACTATTTAGTTGTATAAATTTAAATAAAGAGTTGTTACAAATTTTAAACTACTAAACTGCTTTTATTTGCAATCAAAAGTATCCGGTTTATTTAAAGGATATAAACCACAGTTTTTAAAAGGTAAAAACATAACAATATATAGCGACGTGACTAATTATTTTAACATCTGCATGCTCAAATCATGGGTGAATTGACCCTACATAGATTACAAAGTGACTGTCAGCTTGTTCAAAGAAGTCAATGCATTGGATTCACATACCGGTTTCATAGAGACTAGCTACATAACTGGTTACTTGATTAGTTACATAACTAGTCATTTTAACATGTTAAGCGATTGCATATAAACAAACCTTCCTCCGACTAATTTCTAATAGATTACTTCTGGTGGGTAAAATATACATAACTACATAGTTTCTAAAGTGCAGTACAAAATAAAGTGACTACAATCTAGACTACACTCTAGATTACTTAGGGACACTAGAGTGACAATTAACTTCACTGTAGACTATCTGGAATGTAAGAATATACATTTAACCCTCCGGCGGGTGAGAAGGTCCCTGAAATTACTCCTTGATTGTCCCCCACATGTATTCAAAGGAAATTTTATCTTTTTTATCTAGAAAAAGCGATCCGACCAATAGTTTAGTTTCTATTGAGATTTAAATGTGTTTAGTACGGGAACGTGTGAGAAGGGTCCGCTGGGACCTTGTACTGAAATTTCAACAATAGTTTTTTGGGTTTTTTTCATATAAAACTCATAAAAAATTAATAATGTTATATATAAAAGAAAATTTGTTTCAAACATTCATTATACATGTATAATTAGTAAATAATAATAAATCAAAACAAAAAAATGTTTAAAAAATGCGTTTTCATATAAAATTCCCTAATTCCCTCCTTATAAGGGCAACGGATGACTCAACCGTCGGAGGGTTAAACAAAAATAAACTATATGAATTATATCAACTCAGTATACAATAAACGCTTAAAGTTACTACATTCTAGATTAAATAGAGACACAAAACTGGCAACTAACTTCACGATAGAATACCTGTGATGTATAAAGTAACCAATTGATTACTCTCTGAAATACAAATGACCCTAAATATATAAATTGGAGTCAGCCATCTGTGTCTGAGCATTAGTGGCAATTACTACCTATAAGGGACACATTGCCTATTTGGAATTGCTGGGACTATACATTGTATTTCGATACGTATGTACATGTGAATCTACTCACAAATAGTTACATAGATAAATATAGAACAACATGCAAGTATATCTTGTTTGGATTCAGAGAAATCATGATTTATACTTTCGGACATTAATCAGAATTGAGTTTAAATTTTATTGGCAAATTAAATATTGAATGGTGCAATACTGCTTACACTGCACAGCAGTAATAAGCTTTCAGAAAATTAAATTAGTGGCCCCACTATTTAACATTATCAGATTTTACAAAAGGTGCTAGAAACCGGCCGCACTCCTCGAAATTTCACTAATTTTTTTTCTTGAAATTGCTGATTGCTTCGATAGCTTCTGAATCACTTCTCTCTTCAATTTATTTCGTTAAATTAAATGTTCTTGAATAGACAACGTGGCAGACAATCTTTCGCACATGATTAAAATGATTTAAATCTGTTTTTAAAATTTTCAGTTGTTTATACTTCACATAATTATTGTTTGCCAACAAATTTTTCACTTGTTTACTTTGTAATGGAAACTTCATTTAGTTGGCGCCAATAAACTTTTAAAATCCACCTAAAATGAGACATCTCCCATAGAGTTTATGGGAATTTAAACATATTAAATGAATACTTAAAGTTAAATACACCATGCACGGCCTAAAAATATACAGCAAACAACTTGCAGCATGGAGCATGCATGAGGTTGGATCGTTAAATGCCAACAAACCACTACAATTGTAAACAGATCATCACAGTAGACAGGGTGAACGCCAGAAATGCATCCAAAGCGTCAAAGTATCTGGCCTTTGTGGCCATAATACACCTACACTTACACATGCAACTAACGCGCGAACGGGCAACAAATAAAAGAATAATCCAGAACTCAACAGGAACAAGAGATTTATCGTTTTACATCGAGGGTGGTATGAACTCGAGTAAAGAATTTTATTTAATTTTACCAGATGAGCGCCAATCCTGCTGTGGCAGTTGAAGTGGTCGGAGGCACTAGATAATGAACATGAACGTGAATCAGAAAGTGTTCTTCGGTGACTGTTCAGCATTAATTGAAAATGAGGGAGTGATTTTTGTGAAGAGGTTTCAGGCGGTTTAGATACTAATCTGCACATTGAATTTGTTTTCTTAGGATGTCTTTCCAGCAACTATCTAGCCCCGACTGATTGTTAAGGAAGGGAAGATCATTTCAAATAAAGTTTGTTCTACTCTGCTGGTAAATTAATCACATTGGCATGTTTTGCCTTAGTGGTCTGTGTCGATTAATACATATCAACCGCAAGATCTACACTGCATTTGCTGACCCTTAAGACGAAACATATGTTATTAAATAGAGAAATGTAAACAGAAATCTTTAAAGATTTCAACATTTGATCTTTTTACGATTTTTTTTGACACAGAGAACAAATATACAACCGAACATTTTAATTTCGAATAAAATATGTGTGATCAATTGACATTTATAGTTGTAACAAATAAAAACTGTAACAGAAACTGAAATAAGTATAAATGTACTAAATGTACATATAAACTTAATTGTATAATTCGGGTGAAGAAGCTCAAACCTATGATTTGTCTCATTTTTGAAATTTCATTAGAAAAATTTTAATATATTAAAAAGAGCACAGAAAAAAACAGATTTTTAACCTTGGATCTACCGATTTTGAAATTGGAAATTTTAATTTTAAAACGTGTTAATTTTATTGAACACAACCATAAATAAAATTTTCTGTGACAAGCCCTACTATTTCTAATAATTTTTATAGACAGCACCAACAAAATGGGGGGTGTATTGAGTTTGTCATTCCGTTTGTTACATATAGAAATATTTTTCGTAGAACCAAAATATATAATCTGGGTCCTTATCAAACTATAAAGCACTGACGAAATTTTCCCAAATATTATTGTTGATCAGAAATGTTTGACAACAAAAATGTGAGACAACTTCCAAAATAATTGATATTTTTCCAAAATATTCTACTATTTTTTTTAAATATATTTTCATAGGAGGTATTGTCATACTTTATTCAAATTGTATTCCTTATTATATTGTTGATATATCCCAATGTGATGATCACAAAATTCTGAAGTTTGTTTAACAAAATTTTTAAAAATTTGAAAATGGAGATTTGAAACAGCCGTTAAAAAAATTAAATTTTTTGCGAATAGGTTAGCGGTATCCTACGAAGCACAGTGGTTTAGAAAAGTTTTTTTTAATTCGATATCTCGGAAACTATTAGAATTATTGTTAAAAATTGCAAACGGTTGGAGTTGAGGTGTTTTCGAGTTGATTTGCTTTTGTTCAGCTTCCTAGAGCTAGTAGGGGCTAGTGCGTAACCCCTCAAATGTGGTCACCTCGGGTCTCAAATTTTTTTAAAAAAATCGCCAAAATTCCATTTATTATCCGAATGAGCTGAAATTTTAAATATAAATAGACCTCGGAAAGATCTAATAAATAAAATACCTCGCATGTGTAGGTTGTCTCTATTAGTTGAAGAGATATTCAGGTTTAATGATTATTTCTTTTTAATTTTGCTCGATCTTTTTATGGTCTTTTAGATATGGTGGGCCTACAGAGGGTCGAAATTTATTTTTAAAATATCAGCTATATTGGCGATAAAATTCTAAATAAAAAAAAAAACAACTTGCTAACATTAATCTCGTACATATAAAAAAATATACGCATCCAAGTATTTAAAAATAAAAACTGTCAAAAATTATAATGTCGTTGATTTAAGAACAATCGGGGGTATATTAGTTTCAAATTATTTTATGATATCTTAACCGTTAAAATTTTATATTAATTCAAATTTTATAATTTTCTTTATATTTTCCTTAAAATCACCACGTCCCAAAAGTTTATAAAATTATTTAATTTAACTAAATTATCAATCCTCAAGTCCTAGGATTTTCAACAATATCAAATACTTATACAAAAAGCCTTCAATTATTCCTCAGAAGTTCCACAAACCTTGCATCCTTTGAAAAATTTTTAAGATTTTTCATATATTTCATGCCAAATTTTTAGAAAAGTGTCTACTGTCTAGGGTATTCGAATTATTCGGTTTTTCTCTTGTTCGAATAAAACAAATAAGAGATTTTGACTTGTTCGAATAATTCGATCACACGTTTAAAATTAATCGAATTAATCGAATTATTCGAATAATTTAAATTTTTTTAAAAAAGTAAAGAATGAAGTTTTGTTGTCGATTTTTTAATATTTTATTGTTAAAGAAAAACATTCGAAAATAAAGTCCATCATTAAATTTTCATCAGAAATATTCTGATCAGATTCCCTCCAGAACAATCTACAAAACAATTGACTAGCAAACCCTTTAGTTTCCGTTTTGGAGCTATGTTTTAAAAAATTTGAGCTACTTGGACATGATCCTGAATTCAAATACAATATAAATGTATTAAGAACTTTTTTATGTCGTTCATTAATTCGGGTTTTAAATTGAGTAACTTACTCTTTAGTAAATGAATTATTCACTATTTCTAAATTATTTATAACAAATTGTATTATACATCAAGCTATATCAACGTTGCCGAATCTTTGCTTAATAAAGTGGTCTTGGGGAATTACACAATAAAGAGAATCTGTCCAAAGTTTAATATCATTGTCAGTGAACGTGGCTAATTTGAATTCAGAGAGTGAATGATGACGCATTTACAAATACGCATACAGTTCATTACCATCCCAGCAGTTAAGCAAGTAGTCAATGTATCCCTTAAAGACAGTAATTGCCACAAATGTCATATCTCTTGGCTGACTCCATTTTATATATTTTGGTCATTTGACACGTGTGTGCACTTTGTAGTGCAGAGAGAAGACAATTGGTTACTTTATGCATCCCAAGTAATCTAGCGTGAAGACAATTGTCACTTAAGTGTCTCTAAGTAATCTATAGTGTAGTCACTTTAATCGTTTTGTGAGTAATTCGTACAAACTGGTTTTTTACAAACTGTGTTAATATAATTCTCATACAGTTTATTTTTATTTTTGCTTAAGTATACTGATATCGCATGTACCATAGCATGAAGTCAATAGTCTGTTAGTAACCTATGGTGAAGTCACTTCAAACTTTTTTTTGTACTGCACTTTATTTTACCCACCAGAAGCGTTGACTACTTTCGATCAGCTATCCGATAGTCACATTGTAATCAAAAGGGTCAATATCTAGTCAAGTAGCTGATCAAGTAACCAGTTACAAAGCTAGCAAGGTAACTGACGCTATGTAACCAGTATGTGAATCCAATGCGTTGCCTACTTTGGACCAGCTATTAGACAGTCCCATTGTAATCAAAAAGATACAATTGACCCCCTGCCTAGGACATGCCCGTGTTAAAATAGCTAGTCACGTGGCTATTGAAGTAACTAGCTCCCACCCTAAATGATGGGTAAAATCACTAGTTCGGTACTGTCTCCTAGAACTGCTGGGATGTTAGAAAAATATGTTCAAAATCATGTATAAGACAAACTCCATGTTTTTCTTGCAACAAAACGTTAGTTTGCAATATTTGTGTTTATCATTCGATTTATTAAATATTTTGTTTGGTTAATAACATCACTATATGTATATATTTTTTTAAGATCATGGCCTTCACCTATTTCAATGTAATCATTATAAATGTCATCTTCAATATCACTTTCGACGACAGTTTCAAAATCACATTCTCCATCACATTCAACTCCACTTTAATCTAAGTTAATATTTTGATTATTAATTGCGCTTCTTCTAATATTTCGCCAGCTAAATAATAATTATTCCGTACCTTTTATTTTCATTGGTTTGTTTTTAGAATTGTAACTTCTTGCAGTAATATTTATGTATATATTTATAAAAGGATAGCTCCTTTCGAACACTCATCTACAGTGATCGACTTTGGATGCGTATAACATTATATATGGACGAGATAACTATCAGCAAGTTGTTTTTATTTGATTTAGAATTATCGCCAATATAGCTGATATTTTAAAAATAAATTTCGACCCTCTATAGGCCCCCTATATCTGAAAAACCATAAAAACATCGAGCAATATTAAACAAAAATTAATCAATAAGCCTGAATATCTCTTCAAATAATAGATATACACATACACATGTAAGCGTATTTTTTGTAGATACTATTAAGATTTAAAATTTCAGCTCATTCGGATCATAAATGAATTTTGGAGATTTTTTTAAAAAAATTATTTTTTTTCCTAAATTTTATGTTCAAGTGGCCTGAGATTAATGGTTAATGGTCTGGGTGATTTTTAATAACTTTGACATTTTTTAACCAATTTTTGTCATTTATACCCATTACAACTACAATTTCGTATACATTTCGATTCTTTTGCATTCAATTGCAAAGTAATTATTTAGTAGGAACATTTTTACAAAAACTGAAAAATTTGTAATTTTGACCCAAAGGAGATAAAGGGTTAATTTCCAAAAAAAAATTTACTGTAATTTTCATTAATATAAATAAATCTACATGTTTCTGTAAAATAATGCAGAACGTTAATTAGTTTCACAAATTTATTTCACATAATTGGCCAATGCCAGGCAAAGCCACGAAATCAGTATAGATATGTTACACCTTTTTCATTCAGAATCCAGAGGATTTGAAGGGTATATAACCACCATTACTTTTCTGAAAGGGTCGAAGAATCCTGGATTAATGAAATGATGTGACCCTCACTTAATTGATTATTCAAATTCTCTGGTCCGAATAAAGCATCGGAATTTAGAAATAATAAGGATTCTAGGATATTGATCTACTATAACAACTTGAAGCATATTAACCAAGGCAATCCTGGTATTTAGAAGAGATTCGTTTGTCAAGGTTGGCTACCGATTAGAAACGGGTAAATGATAGTGGTTACTGTATTTATTTTCATCATGTTAAATATGGAGTAGTTGCACTATCAAGTTAATTTCGCTAAATTAAGCAACATAACATAATTTGGATGTTATCAAAATATATATGAAATTAATTAATATCGAATTGATTTTTGACGAAATCACAAAATTACTTAATTTGGATCGGTCTGAATGGGCAATAACATAAACATAAATGTTGTGTAACAGAACAGAACTTTGTATCGAAATGTTATCCAAAATAATCAACATAATTGTTCCAAAGATTTCTGTTTCATTATAAATTTACAGAATTAAAATTTATGCAATTTACGCCCCCTTAACACAAAGTCTGGTTATGTGTTAACTTAAAGTTATAGTGACAGTTTTTAAAAAATAATTTTAAACGGCAGTCATGTTGTTAATAATACTGTGCAACAGTGAAAAAAACACACGATCATGACTGCATAGGTTCGACTCTACTAACAAAGGGTAGTAAAACCCTATACTCAGTTTGGTGACCGATTTTTTTTATGGGTCCCCAAAGTTTCTGAAAATCAGTGGGGCCTGTAAAAAAAGTGTCATCAGTTTTTGGTTAACAGCCAATTCAGACTTTGTGATACGGCTTAACTTTATATGGCAATAATATAGCTAAGAGTCCGCCAAATAAATTTTGTTAATTTTTTTTCCAAAAAATAGCTTTTTCGTGCGCTTTTGATGAAAAAATACAGGAAGACAATTTTTTTTTTTACTTTTTTAGAATAACTTCCAGGGTCTCCTAATTTTTCACTAACAATATTAACAAATTTTTATCTATATTATTGCCATATAAAGTTAAGCCGTATCAGAAAGTCAGAATTGGCTGTTAACCAAAAACTGATGACACCTTTTTTAGAGGCCCCACTGATTTTCAGAAACTTTGGGGGTTTACTACCCTTTGGTAGTAGAATCGAACCTATACTGTCATGATTTTGTGTTTTTCCAAAAGTCTTCATTTGTTGCATAGTGTAACAGTCAAAATTTTTAAGGTATTTCTTCGGAATTTAAATAATTGCTAAAACAAAATAAGATTCTTATTTCATTGTTTGAGACTTTGGATACATAATACGTAGAGTTCCTAATTATATGCTTTTGTTTAACATTTATAATATAATTTTGAATTTCCAAATGATGTACATATGCATACATACGTCCAGTATTAGCGCTATATATTTTAATGTACTTCAATAACAATTTTCTCCTATCGCTTAAATGCCATTGTGGCAATAAAAACAATATTTTTTCTAACACTAATTTCATCATCAGCTTTGTTGACACAACCCGAGCCAAACAAAAGAAAAGGTGTGACTATTTTATTGTGTGATGATTGCCTGGCCGCCTGGCAGGCTTTTCCAGCACACGCCACTTTCCATTTTATATATATTTCTTCTGCTAAATACTAGTATGGACAGCAGCAATTGAATACGATTTGTGATCATTGTGTTTGTTTTGTTGTCTTATTTATTTAGTCCACCAGCAGCAGCAGCAGTAAACAGTATCAATAGAAGCAGTTCTAATACTATCAGCATTAGTAGCGAACGAAAATAGTTGAAGGCAGTTTATTTTGCATTCAAATTTTCAGAATCGTACCACAATTACACTGTGGCATTGCTGAACACAGTTGGTGGCCATTTGAAATATTTTTCTGTTTTTGTTTTTAAACTCGTAACACAAATTTGTTGATTATGCCATTTGGCACAGTAAGCGGAACAATAAATTGGTTTATTGCTGTTGCTTTTTGCGTTTGTAGAATAATACTCAACAATTTTCCTATTCGTATATACATACGTTTGTGTTTAAGAGAGTATTTGAATTGTTAGGAAAACAGATAATTTTTACCAAAAATAAATGTTTTTGTTGATTTAATAAGTTGTAGGAAAACATAAATTTTACCATGAAATGCGAATAATTTTTTGGGATTTTTTGAATTTAAATAAATTACTGTAGACGTACTTACTTACTTACTACATATAAAAGTGGAATTTGAGAAATGACGGCACAAGTGGTGAACTATTTTAAGGATTAATGCAACTATTTATACAGAGTTCTTATATTATCACCATGTCATGGGTGACATTTTATTAATACAGCATAGATGGACTTACATGCCCACGTGAAGGTCTAGATGTAAATTTTAGTCTTGCATTTTTCCTATTGCAGACCATGGAAGAGGTTATTGATATTCATTTGAGAATGACACTCTAAGAGCTACATTCGCTGATGTATATACAGGCAAATCCCGGTATAACGAATCTCACTTTAACGAAAATCCGATTTAACGCACGGTCAAATTAGTTACATTGACTACCTTATATAACGAACGTTTCAAAAATTGTATGCTCGATATAACGAATGATGAGAGAAAACAAACAAAATCAAACAAACGACCACATTTTTAAAATTGACAACCTTATATATCGAATATTTCGAAAATTGTACGCTCAATATAACGAACAGAAAGTATAAATAACAAAAGTAGTAAAGAATGTGAAAATAAGAAAATAAGTCTTTACATTACCGTTTTCAATGGTTACTCTCTTTATTAATAGGTGCTGCCATTTTTTCTATAGTTGTTTTAATTGCTTGTTTTCACAATATCGAATGAAAGATTTCGTTCGCATTCTAAGCGAAAGAAAACTGATTCACATAAACATGTAGTTAGGGAATCCAAAATCAGCTTTCTTTCGCTTAGAATGGGAACGAAATCTTTCATTCGATATTGTGAAACAGGTTATAATTCACGTGAATTAAGTATGGGAAACCGTAGAAGAATTTCATTGAAAGAAAAACTAAAAATTTGGATGAATAAATGAAATATGGAATAACAAAATTATCAACATTTATTTTGAAGAAAATAAAAACAAACATTTTATCGTGACTAAGTGTTTCCTGTAAATTATGTTTACATAAATTAAGTGGAATCTGGAATCTTCAAAATCTGTTATTTTAAATGTTTGTCCCTGAGTTTAATTTTCAGCAGGTTGAATCATTTTCAGAATCGAAATCCCTTTCAGTGAAGGCTTTATTAATCATGGATAATGCAACAAGCCATCCTCCAGAAGAAAAATTAGTAAAAACTACTAAAAATATACCAATTTGGACGATATTCATGCCTCCTAATGTCACACCGCTCATCCAACCTAGGGATCAAAACGACATACGTTTAGTTAAATTCCAATATAGAAAAAGTTGTCGAAAATTAATAACAAAAAAACATCTCGATATAACGAATTTTTCAATTTAACGAATGGGCCTGACAACATATCGTTCGTTATACCGGGATTTGCCTGTATATATTTCCTTTTATTTATATAAGTGATTATAAATGAAATAAATCAAAGCTGTAGCCAGCTTTGACTTCGATCCACAATTTGTTGCAGCTTTCTACTTCTCTTCCTACCTTCCTCACCCAAGTGTTTCGTGGGCGATCAGACAGGCGGTGATCTACGTAGAATATAGCCAATCCAAGACCACTTTCGACGTTTAATTTCTATCTCAATCGGTACACATTTGGCCATGTACAAAAGTTGTGCATTAGTCGATGTTTGTCTGTTCCATTACTCCATCTAGCAGTATAAGGAATAATGTGGGAGATAAAAAGCAACCTTGTCTAACACCTGCGGTGTGTTCGAATGAACTACTCTCGTTTCCATCGAACCTCACTTTAGATTCAGGCCCATTATATAGCTCGCGCATTAGGTCAACAATCTTGCCATGGCTCCTAAGGGGCGCCCATATGGCAGGTCTGTAATACAGACTCTGTGTGTGGTGTCAAAGGCACGTTCAAAGTCGACAAATAGCATATACAAATGACGGATCGATTATGATGCGGATGGTGTTAATGTGATCTGCAAACGATCTTCTTGGCCAAAAACCGCCATTCTCCCGGTGTAATAGAGGCTCTATAATTGGCGTGATCCTTTGCAACAGGAGTATAGGAAATACTTTGTTGATGACATTTAGTACAGTTAATCCGCGTGAATTTTTACAATAGCTGAGATCGCCTTTCTTAGGAATAGTTACAATCAGTCCAGCTTTCCAGCTCTCTGGTATTTGATTGTTCAGACATGCAGATTGTAGAAGAGGTGTAAGTGCTTCGGCAACAGGTGCAACCCCATATTTTAACAGTTCAGCTTGCAAAGCTTCGGGGCCAGCGACTTTAGAGTCTTTTAATTTCAACAGTATCGACTGTATTTCATGGGAGAAGTTGATATATCTCTCCGCAGAAACATTATTCCGGGGATACCGATTTTACTCATTGTCAATACCAAACAAACCTTATCAACAGAGAGTATTTTTGGAAAATTTCAACAGACAGACGACGGAGATACCTAGATCATCTTAGAATCGTATATCGCTGGCTTAACATGCAAAGACTCTAAGTCCACTTTTTTAGAAATTGAGATTTTAATGCAGTAATGTACAATAAGTAAAAATACATTGATTACAAAGAAAAAAATTGGAGTTATCTCGCATTTTGTTGTTGTTTTGTAGTGATGAGCAAAAGCGCTTAGTCCAATTTAACACAATTTATCTCAAGAAAAAGCTCTAAGTCCCTATAAAAAGTACAGTTTAACCATTTCTTTCAAATTGTTCAATGACATGTATTAAAACAAGTAAGAAAAAATGGTCGGTCATGCTCAACCATTTTTTTATTTTAAAATTTAAAAATGTAATTTTCGGAAGAGGGTCTTATTTGGGAGCTATGACTAATTATGGACCGATCGCCATCAAAGTTATTTGCGTTGAATTTTGTGTGTATACCAACATTTTTAAGAGATTTATGTCGTTAAAGTGATTTTTGGAAGCGGGACCTATATGGGAGCTATGACTAATTATAGACCGATCGGCATGAAATTAGATGACATGATTTCCATAGTATAAAGTATTTCGGGAGGACATTTGTATGGGAGCTATGGGAAATAATGGACCGATTTCAGCTAGTTTCAATAGGCTTCGTCCTTGGGCCTAAAAAAGTGTATATACCACATTTTATCGAAATGTCTTCAAAATTAATCGACTCATAAAGTGATTCTGAGTCTATCGGTATAATTTAAGGTGGGTGTTAGACTAATATTTTTGGGCATTACAATTATCTACACAAACGTATTATAGCTATGTATATTCGGCTGTGCCGAATCTTATATATCCTTCACCAAATTTTACTTTAAAATACAAACTTTGAATATTTATAGGTATACAAAATTTAAAAAAAAAAAAAAAATTCAAAATTGTTTTTTAAAATTTAAAACAAAAATTTGAAAAGTTGATGTATTCTCGACAATTAGGTTAATCAAAGAAATGTCTGGAGATACCCAGAATACGAGACATAACAGAGTCCCCGGATGTATAGCGTATGGATTGGATTGACGGCGTTCTTGACCGCATTCCTGGATTCCGTAGCGAATAATAGGCAGGAGACTGGTTCAAAGACTATTGTAGAAGCTGTTATAGGAAAACTCACTGGTACTGGCTCACCAATTTTATGTCAATAAATAGCTGTAAAGTAACTCTACGCATTTATGAGTGTATGTTGTTGGTTCATTAGGAAAACAAAGCAAATCGATTGGTAGACCTGCTGGGTATCACAATGGGATTATTGTGAACCTAACCTAAGTATTCCAATGATATTTATAATTCAATACTAAGCTATCGGGAAATATTAAACTCAGCGAGAAGAGAAACACTTCTTCTAACAAATAAATCCACTTAAATTTAAACAAAATATATTCGTATTAAAAAATAATTTAAATTTATTTATAAATAAGTACATTACATAAACAAATACGTACTTATTTATGTGGGTTTCATATGTAAAATTTAATTTTTTGTTTATAGAAACCAAAAGTATCTGTCATTTAAATTCCTTAATTTATCCAGACGAAAAGTCTTCAGTGCACCACAGGATATGGCGCTACCACCTCTACATGACATGTAGGCCCACAAACAAACAAATACCTAAACTTTAATTCATTCATTCAATTGTTCGTTGCTCATTATTGTTAATTGAACATGTTAATGGAAACAATTAACAACAACTATTAATGCATACACAGCTCATTCTGTATGTTGTTAAATTATACACCTGTTGACGTCTTAGAGGGAATGAATTCCTCACAATCGCACCACGAAGGCTTCCGGTAGCAGCAAAATTGAGAAAGAGAACGAGAAACTAAAAACGAAGATGCATGTGTTTTTTTTCTTTAATATTAAACATTTATAAACGAAAGTGAAGAAAATCTGAAATTTGGTTTATTAAATAAACAAATTAATTAGGAATGCAAGAAAGAGTATTATGCGAGATATTGTGTATATTGTATTCTGAATTATGAATCAAGGTTCTTTATTAGAATGATGAGTGAAGAAGTGAACTTTTTGTTGGAATTAAGCCACATATTACATAATGTATTGTAGGAAAAAAGTCATGAACAATTTTATAATATGAATAGCATTTAAGTACAAGCGGGGTTACTGTGATAGCGTAATTTTTATACACATCAAAATTAAGCCATTTAAACTGTCAATATTGAAATTCATTTCGCTGAAGCACTATTTTGACAATGTTCCAGTAGTTCGACTAGGCTGATTTTTGTTGTTTAAAAGAAAAAGATCATATGTGTCTAATTTCAGTCCGCATTTGTGGATTTTCACTCATTTAGGATCACATATGTATATCCAACATCGGGATCATTATAATACAAATATCAAAAGGTTTCATTAGAAAGAAGAAAAATAATCATCACAAAGGGGGGATTGTAGTTATTGATTCATTCAGGACAAAGAGGTTAATAACATTGAACCTGAGTTTATTCTGCCAGCCATGATCATAAAGCTTTCTTATTGGGCTTGATTTGTCTAGTTTCCTAGCAAGTAGGTGCGCTCTCCCTTCATAATTTAGCAGTTAAATGAAGTTTTCGTGAAATTATGTGTTTGAGAGAGATATTTTATGGTATTTATAAGTGTGTTAGCTCTGTTATAACCAAGGATGCCAATCCCGATCCCAAAAACCCGAGAATTTTTGGTACAAATCCCGACTCCCTTGATTTGTAAAATCCAGTCCCGTTTGGCATCCCTAGTGCTGCCGAAAACTCGACTGATGTCAATATCTTGTGATAAATTTTTTCCACAAATAGTGCCCATCTCTTGACATGGCTAGGTTAGTAACCGTAAATGACACAGCCAATTGTCATAATGCTGTGATACATTTTATAACAAATGGTTACAACGGGATGCAAATGGTGACAGTGTCCTGTTGGAACTGGAGATACATTTTATCACAAATGGTCGCTTAGTTATAACACATTCTTTTTTATTCCTTCAACGTTACAACCCACGGACTAGCTGTCTTTCACCTTTCTCCTCTTCCCTAAACCCTTCTATTCTTCTATGCATATCCCTCCTTTCGCCCACTTGTAAGGTTAATGTGGTTAGTAGAAATGCTGAGAACCTGAACGGCTTACTGGTTAATGAAGACTAGTTACGAACAGCTCCCATCCGACGCCAAGGCACAAGTCGGTTGTAATACTTCTTTGTCTAGTCCATAGACTCCAGCACTGCATGGATGGTACATGCCCTTACGCGTCCACTCGTGGGAATCACTTGAAAGAAAATAATAACAACATAAATAATTGCAAAAGGTCAGCAGGGGAAACCCATGCTGTCCAACCTTCCAGTGACAGTTTGGTTAAAGGCAGCGATGTACCCTTAGATGTCACGCCAAGCTCCTCCAAAGCTGTATATCAGCTGGTAATCAGCCAGCACTACCCCTTGCGGACATGGCGACAATCGTCGGTGCAAGTTTAGTACAAGTTGGATCGATAGACCCAGATGTCGGCTCCAGCCTCTGTACCCTCATCCACCACTACGGAATTAGATAACGGCCTCACTCACAGACTTTCTGATTTATGTTGTGCTAAGGCCCGTCTGGCTGATCACGAGTGCTTCAACCCTCCCACCAATACAAATGTATCGGTGAGGCTCGTGTGGTAGGCCATAAAGTGAGGTTGTTCGAAACCCATTGGTAAAAGCCATTATTGACAGAAGCGCTACTGACGGAGCCACTTCCAATGAAAAATAGGTGATGATTTGTCAAAAAATGTTGGAGGTATACTGGAAGATTCTGAAAGATAATCCCCATCCATCCCCGCAAAACGGTGATCCTGGCTGGTACCAAGATCACATCAAACTGCTGGCGTGCACAAGTATGCGCTGAGCTTTATTGTTAAAATGCGAAACTGGATGTGATCCCGGAAAGCGAGATACCTCGCAGAGCGAGATATATTGCAATTATTCCGGCAGAACCACATGACCTTGAGGAGGCCATAGCGTATATTCAGACCCGGAATCATGACTTACCGACCAACAACATGGTCAAGAACATTGTGCGTGCTGCAAATGTTAATCGAACTCCTGTTGTCACATGAGCAGACGCTAATGCTTATCACACTATCTGGAGAAGCTTAGAAGTAAACACTCGAGGCGAGTACATATTAGACTTCAAATTAGACTCTAATTTAAGAGTTCATAACCAACTTTTGTAATTAAACAGACAGGAAGTTCTTGATATTACGCTTGTCAATACAAGCCATTCGCATATAATTAGAAATTGGAAAGTTTAAGGTGATTGCTCCTTCTCAGATCATCGATATCTGGAATTTTTGATTAAGATGAAATCTGATAGGATAGACGAGTGAACAGGAGGGATAGGGTGGAGCTGTGGTGAATCCTAAAACTCCAACCGTCTAGGGTTCCATCCAGAAACACTTGAACGTGAGACACTTGAAGTGCTCATGGACACACAATTTCCGGGAACCCAGCTGGTAACTACGGTAGATAGATCCCTACAGTAAAGTCGGATTTCTGCCTCGATCGAAATTGATGAGGCTAAGATCCATTGGGATATACAGAGCTTTGATACATACAAGTCTTCAGGCCCGGATGGCATTATACCAGCTGAGTCACTCCATGGCTCATCAGAATTTACCATGCCAGCATTTCATGGTCGTGCAACATTTATCCATGGCTTTTAGCACAGTTTTGATAATAATGCTCCAGAGGAGTGGTGAAAATTATAATGAAATTGTTGCTACACAGCATTCAACCTAAATTGTTATAAATCGCTTGTCATATTCACACCTGCATAATGTGGCATATGGCCAGAAACATCAAAAATAATTCAAAATATTAAGCAAAAATTCTATATATTCGCTAGAATTTAATTGGAATCGTTTAAAATATAAATAATCCTCAATTGAGTGTGAATAAAAAATTTCATTCATAATTTCATTTAAATTTTGGATTTTCTTTTTTCTTTCAAGAAATGCCAGACACATTTTCATTAAAGAAAAGTGGAAACAAAAAACGTAAAACATTTGTTAGTTTTATTTCGAAACAAAACAATTACCATCCATATATTTTATTTATATTAAATTGTTAATCAAAAGAAAATCAGAAAATTATATAAAAAAAAACCAAAATGATAGAAGTTTGTTAAAATGTTAGAAAATTGTGCGTTCTTTTGATTTATATTTGTTGAATTTCGTGGAATTTGTCGACACAAAGTCTAGCAAAAACTGTTTGTTTCAACTTTATTGGAATTCATTCATAATTTTATGTACACGAGTACTGGGTACACAAGTGTTTTCACTATTTGTTCAAATAAACAAAAATTTATTTAAATTCCGTTTTTCTTCATTTAATTTTTAAAGCTTCATAAACAAAATTTTGATTATTAACGGAAATTGTGAGAATACATACTATTTCTACATTAAATAAAAATTTAACGAATTATTTTGTTATTGGAAATATGATACTACTGAATATTAAACATATTCCCATTTTTATTGGGATTTTAATAGAGGATTGTTTTTTTTTTTGTTTGTTGTGCGAGTTGTTTATTTTGTACAACTGCTGCGCCAGCATTAAATTCCCATAAAAGACTTCAATGTCACTGTTTCATTGAAACATTGTAAATGATCGTAAATTTGTGTGTGGTCACTTGATGGACGTACGCACTGTTGCAAAAAAAGCTGTTTTAAAGACGAAATATTTTCAATGGTCAACTACATAGTTAATTAATTCATGCTTCAATTGATTATTCGTTTACTAGAGAACATTTTTGTAGGCATTTTAAATTAGAACTTGATGGCAATTTCTATAATGACCAGGTCATCACTCTTCACTTAATTTTAGGTAATTTAGCCATTCCGCTATTTTTCTTATTTTTAAAATTATTCTATTAAAGTATATGTCAGAAAGTTTCAAAGCGTCCATAGCACTTAAGAATTATTTTCATAAATAAAGATCGAGTTAATAACAAAAAGCAATAATAAAAAGGTAATCCACCTTGACGCATGTCACTTCCACAATTTGTCACGTTACAACGCGTTGTTACCAAAATATCCATTGGACATTCTTATATCCAAAATGGTTACAATCCAGTTGCTTCATATTCAGCAACATATATCCGGTTGAGTTGGCTTAGATTGTATTCCTTGCTGGAATATAGGAGTCGCAAAAAAACATATAATTTGGAAACACAATTGGTCAATTCACAAGGTCTCCTATCATGTCATATTGCCATAATGACTTAACATTTCACGATTCGGCAGCTGGGCTTAACCGACTCTTAGGCGTTCGGCGCACGGTGGCTCATATCTCAATTTCATCGGCCAAAAGTCCAACTTTTTGTTAACTCCGATTTCAAAAATTTTAATGCCATTCAATAGTAAACACATTGAAACTAAGGTAGCCAAAAAATTAGATAAAAATATTGTCAATTGTGTGCGTGGTATACTGTTAAAGTCAAATATTTTATGTGATTTTATAAAAATGTGATTTTTGTAAATTTGATCAGAAGTAGATTATCATTACTCGCAAACTATTATAGATAATTGGATGATTTTTCTTTTGTTATGTTGGTAGGATAATAGTCTTTAAGAGCTGATATGATTTGTCATTGTACCGTTTATACCTGATTTGTTATTAATTTTTTTTCTCAGGTACTATATTTTAGCCAAATTTTAAACAAATTTTACAACCAGGAGAAAGTCCAAAGTGTCCTCTTTAAGCCTATATATACTTGTTGACCTGTTTTGACCTGTTTGTTGAACACTTTTTTCATTTGAATGAAATTACTCCCAAATTTTTATTTTTATTTGTTCATTTGACTGGCGCAAAGTACAAGTCGCAATTTGAAGATATTGCGATAAAATTTGGTACAAAATTTTTTTTCGGCCCGAGGACGAAGTCTATTGAAATCGGTCCACTATTTCACCTAGCACCCATACAAATGTTCTCCCGAAGTTATACTTTATCGGTCGTAAATGGTTAATTTATATATGTATCTACACAAATTTTGCTCCAAATAAGTTTTATATAAACTGAATTAATGTCACCTAATTTTATGATGATCGGTCCATTATTAGTCATAGCTCCCATATAAGACCCGCTTCCGAAAATCACTTTAACGAGCATAAATCTCTTAAAAATTTTGGTATAAACATAAAATTCAATAGAAATAACATTCATATAGACGTAAATCACACGAACTAATTTCATGGCAATCGGTCCATAATTAGTCATAGCTCCCATATAAGACCCGCTTCCGAAAATCATTCACGAAAATAAATTATAGTGTAGGGTATTATATAGTCGAGCTTGGCCGAACATACTTCCTTACTTGTTTTTATCTGCTGATAACTTTTTTAATAAGTATAGCTGATTCAAAAAACAAAAAATTTGCATTTGCATACTAAATGCTATAAAAAATTAAAAGTTCAACTTTAACCTTAAATTGCGCAACAACTGCTGAACCGATTTTAATGAAATTAAAACTGGAGAAAAATTCAAGAAGTTATCTGTCCACCAAATCTCTATCGGTTCAAAAGTTACAGAGTTTTGGCCGATGAAAAACGAAAATAAGGCACTGTTCGGCGCGGGTCTCTGCTGGTTGGTTATGAAAACACAATAACAATAAACAACAGCGTAACATTATTTTAGGAGATTTTTTGCTTGAAAGGCAATAACAACATTTTCAAACCATTGTGAAATTTTAGGACAATATGACATGATAGGAGACCTTGTGAATTGACCAAATATGTACAAAAGTACATTATTCTGAGTCCTTATATAATTCAAAAACAGATCTTGCTATGTCCATCCGCCTGTTGTTATCATTGCATACCCGTAGGGTATCTCTAGTAATCAGAACAGTTTGGTATTGAAAATTGGCAAAATCGGTCCAACAAAAAAAAAATTAAAACAAAATGTCCGTTATAGCTATGTATGGCAGTCTGTATGTTAAATGCACAATGGGGCCTGTGTGGAAGGACCTAGGGAGATGAAATTTCCCCCAAATGTTCTCTCATGATCAGATATATTTGGTACAAACATGATCAAAATCATTTCAACCAAAAAAAACTTTTTTCGATCTTACCACTGTACATAGTTTGTCTCCGATAAAATTTAAATTGAAATAGTATATTGGGTGTATGATTTAAAAATGCGGGATTATATCAAGTGTTTAGCTTTTATTTTGAAACATCTGTACAATATAAATTTATTAAAAGTATTGGCCATTTTTAGCTATGACATTTTCCCATCTTTCAGGCAAACATATGGATTCCGAGCCAAAAGAACTGCTCGTCTCTTGAAGCCAAAAACGAATCAAGCCAATATCGGATAATCTGTTCCAAAGTGAAGCGTATCCTAGAGAGAGCATCTTCTATCGATCGAGGGGGTACGGTCATTCTAAATACTTTTTACCGAGCGTTGTCATGATGGAAAGTTACGGTTTTATGTCTGGCGGAATATTCTGGTCTGGTCAGATTTTAGCAGCTCATTATGGATAGCACCCTTTTGCTCCCACCAAATACTGAGAATAACCTTAGAGCCATGGATATTTGGCTTTGGTGTCGATTCGGCTGGTTGCCGGGCTTTACATACGCTTCGGGTTATTGTATCCATTTTCATTGCAAGTAATGATTTGGTGCATAAATAATTTTCTTTTATTGCGTCTTTCAAGGTTTCTCGGTTTCAATTCTTATGGTACCCAATTTCCCCACTTTTGGATCCTGCTGCTTGGGTATCTCTCAATGATTTTGCAAGCACTTGTTGAGGTTTTCAACAATGTTCATGGAGTAATGCCTTGAAAACTTCCGTACCTAATTTTGTGATGATCGTCCAATAATTGGTCATAGCTTTCATATAAGGACCACTTCCGAAAAACACATTATCCAACTTAATCTTTTTGCAGTTGCATGTATACAAAAAACATACTACTGGATTTTGTTACCATCAGTTCATGATTGCCCATAGCTCCCATATAAGGTAGACATTATCGGGTGAACCAGATAAATATAACATTCTTACTTGTTTTCTTTTAAGAATGTCTATTCTTCGGATAATAAGAGTCAAAACATGATTCAATTATAATAAGTAAAAAAGTATAGACGGTTAGGCCCGACCATATAATACCCAACACTGAGTACATGTTATTCGTGAGTGGTTGTGGTACGTGAGTGGTGAGTGGTATGACTAATCATAAACCGATCGTCTAGACTCATGATTTCTTTCTATATGGAACTTATTTGTACTTTTATGTGGATACAATTTTTTTTACAAAGACATTCCCCAGAAGTTTCTTTAAATTATCTATATTAGGGTGGGTCATTTTGTTCGGGCCCAAAAAACGAGGTAAAGCGTATAGCAAATTCGTAATCTACGGAAAATTCTAAGAACTTTTCCCGAAGAAACCATAGTTCTAAAATCAAACATCTCGTAGCTATCAATTATCTCTTATAGCTTAAGAGATATTGGCATTTGAATAATACATTTTTACCCACCCTACTCCAGTTTTTTGATGACCGCGGTTCCAAATATTTAGCGATTTTACTTTATAGGACTAATAAGAAATGTATATATAAAATAAAGAAAGAATTGATTAAAAATCATGACTGAGTCCAAAGTTATACATAAATTTCAAAAAATTAAAAAGGACGATTTTTCGTTATTTTTTTGGGTAAAAAGTACTTTTATTCTTTTTATGTTATCTAAAAAAATTTCTAAGAAGGTGTATAAAGAATATATAGTTTTTGAACAGCTAACTTTACACCAAATATTTTAAATTAAAAAAAGATTAATAATTTTTGGTACCGCGGGGACCCGCCTATTTTGTATGTAAAATTTAATTTTAGGGCATAAATTCTCAAATCGCATAGTCGGTATCAAACTTTAATAACCCATTTTATATGGTCCAATATGGTCATGTATGACAATGTTATGATTAATAGAAAATATTATGATGTCATATTATGACTATATTTGATCATAAAATGATATTTTATAATACTAATAATGATCATAATATGTTTGAACTACATTCATAAATCCAAGCATAATATGTTGCTCTTAGATTATGGTTACCACAACCATGTTTTTTCTTTGCGTGTGGATACCAATATTTTTAAGATATTTATGATCGTTAAAATGATTTTGTAATTGGTCCTTTTACAGGAGCTATGACCAATTATGGATGGATCATCATGAAATTAGGTGGCGCATTTCTATTTATATAAAACTTATTTGTGTTGATTTTGATTTAAATTCCAACATTTTTAAAATATTTCTGCTCTTTAAAGTGATTTTCGAAAGTGTTCCTTATACGGGAGCTACATATGTTCAGTTATTATTACCTAATATGCATCTGATAATGAAAAATTACCTCCTAAAGCCAAATGTTAATTTGAATTTCATTAAAGTAATTAATCATTGCACCCACTTTCAATAATTGTTTTCTAGTTGTTGCCCAATTTATTAATGATGACATGTGCTGATGCCCAGAATGGAAAACTACCCAACTAAATGCTTATTAACACTTACAAATCGTTTTTGTTTTATCTTACTGTCACAGTAGTATTTTCTTAAGAATGCAGCAGAACTGTTGTCATTGTTACTTAAAAAATTCCCTCCGATCTTCATCCAGCTCCCACTTAATGCCACTATGCAGCTTAAATAAACAAAAAATGAAATTGTTCAAAAATTACAAAAAAAAATTGTCTACACTTCTTTTTTGGAACCAAGAGAAAAAACAACAACGAAATGTACAAAAATTATCGCTGATGCGTTGCTAAATGTGGGAAAGAATTGAATTGTATTCCATTCCATTGGATTGAACTGAATTGAATATTTTTCGTTTCGCTTGTGTTTGTTTTAAGGATTATAAAAAAAAAACAAAAAGAAAATAAAAAATTTAATTTCGTACATACTTGTATAAATTATGGACTTCTGTATTAAAAAAAAAAGAAAGAACAAAATTATGGTCGATTGGTCGTCTTCTGTTTCATTTAAAATTGTTGAGGTTGACATTTTATGCTGACGACATGCAGCAGTAACCACACAAAAGCAGCAGCATTATAGCACTCTCACCAGCCCTCAATGAGATCCAGCAACTGTTGCAGTAGATGATATTCATTTTGGTTTTAATGACATTAAATTGTGTTTTCTTAATATTTATCTCATCAAGATGATCTACGACCAGGAACGCACAAGCGTTTCCAATATGTCAGTCAGTGTGTTTGTCTGACTGTATGTTGGGCCCTCTGAAAGATTTTGATTTGAAAATTTCAATTTTAAATTTTTTGTTATTGTTTACTTTGTGATAATTATAAGTTTATTAAATGATTTCAATAATAGCATTTTTTAAATAAAAAGAAAAATGCGACACAGTCAGTTTAAATCTTAAATACACATAAATGATGTATAGGCTAACTGCATTTATTGGTGATGGTTTTATTATTTAAGAATTATAATATAGATCTAAGTACTAATCCATTTTGTATTATCACCAA
This sequence comes from Calliphora vicina, assembly GCF_958450345.1. NCBI lineage: Eukaryota > Metazoa > Arthropoda > Insecta > Diptera > Calliphoridae > Calliphora > Calliphora vicina. Next base: position 71,026,454 of record NC_088782.1, read on the forward strand.
CAATTCTCGACTGACTTTCGGTCTTATATCCATAAAATATCCTACGGAAACAGAAGTTTAGAGACGTATATTTCTTGTATTTTGTATTATTTTTCTTAAGACGAAACACTATGAAAGTAAGAATTAAGTATCCAAAAACAATTTTATTACTGAGGATCAGATGTAATAACAGCACAAAATACAAAAAGGTTATTAATTGGATTGTTCAACAGTTGGAGTCAGTAATAGCAAAAGGGGCATAGAGTCTTTCACATTTGATAATAAGTATTACAATTTAAGAGTCGAAAATTACACCAAAACATTAGACTTCCATCGAAAATTCCAGAATGGTACCATCCAATCATGTTGTAATAAATTTCAACATTTTTTTTTGGGTATAATTTTTTTTTGCTTATGATAACTATGCAAGACATGTTCATTTAATAATGACCAAAACTTCACCTGTATATACGACTATATTTGAGGACAGCAGAAAAAAAAGCTACTTTTTTGAAAATTTAAAAATTTTGGGAAATTGATTTTTTCTAGAAGATTTCATTTCATAAAAATACCAAAAAATCAATTTGTAAAAAATTCGAAAAAGTACCTTTTGTTCTGCGGCTCCTCATTTGTACCTATAGCACTGAGCTTGAAAGGATCCTCCTTGCGGTGGTCCTCGAGTCACTACATTATGACATGTTAGAATACCTTGTGAATCCACTATTCGTGAATTTAATTGTTCACTTTTTTCTTGTCAATTTTTTTTTTAATTTTTTTAATTGTTGACACATCTATTGTATATTTCATACGTAACTCATTTCGTTTTAAAGAATTGTCTTTAAAATCATTTAACAAAATATAGTTTCTATTACTAACAAATTTTAGCTTTTACTAATTTTCTTGTGTTTTATGTGCAAAAACATAAAATATTTTTTAATCGTTAAAAGTTCATATGTAAAAATACAAAACAGTGATGTGTACGCATATTTACACCAAAGATAAAGCGGACAGTAGACTGCGGTAATATTTATTGAATTTGATTTTTATATACTTTGAAACAGATTTCAGGAGTTGAAATCAGTCACGATTTAATCTTTAATATAATCTTCAAAATAATAAATACAATTGGAAGTGCAATAAAGTAGGTAATTTATAAAAAGAGGAATGAAACAACCAAACCTTAACAGCACAAGCCTATATGATCTTCGCTCCGGAATAGGGTTAATAATCAGAAAATGTTTTCAAGGAATATATATAATAGTACTCCAGATATTCAATAATAAATGTTTATTTCGTATGGGAGGTACCACGCCCATTGTACCTATTATGGTATTCGAATTATTCGATTTTTCTCTTGTTCGAATAAAACGAATAATTCGAATAAGATATTTTAACTTGTTCGAATAATTCGATCACACGTTTAAAATTAATCGAATTATTCAAATAATTTAATTTTTTTTAAAAAAGTAAAGAATGAAGTTTTGATGTCAGTTTTTTAATATTTTATTGTTAAAGAAAAACAACAAATAACGTTAAAGTTAACAATTCAAGTATTGATAATGTTAAAAAACATTCGAAAACAAAGTCCATCATTAAATTTTCAACAGAATCTACAAAAGAATTGACTAGCAAACCCTTTAGATTCCGTTTTGGAGCTATGCATTAAAAAATTTGAGCTAGTTGGACATGATTCTGAATTAAAATACAATATAAACGTATTAGGAACTTTTTTATGTCGCCCATTAATTCGAGTTTTAAATTGAATGACTAATTCTTTAGTAAATAAATTATTCACTTTATCTAAATTATTTATAATAATTTGTATTATACATCAAGCTCTATCAACGTTGCCGAATCTTTGCTTAATAAAGTGGTCTTGGGGAATTACACAATAAAGGGAATCTGTCAAAAGTTTGATATCATTGTCAGTGAACATGGCTATTTTGAAGTCAGGCAGTGCATGATTGACGCATTTACTAATACTCAAAAAGTTAATTACCATGTTAGACAAAGATGTTCAAAAACATGTATAAGACGAACTCCATGCGTTTCTTGCAACAAAACGTTAGTTTGCAATATTTGTGTTCATCATTCGATTTATTAAATATTTTGCAACACTTACGTACGCGGTTAATAACATCAATTATGTATGAAGGTCATGGCCTTCATCTATTTCAATGTAATCATTATAAATGTCATCCTCAACATCACTTTGGATGACCGTTTCAAAATCACATTCTCCATCACATTCAGCTCTACTTTAATCTAAGTTAATATTTTGATTATTAATTACGATTCTTCTAATATTTCGCCAGCTAAATAACAAATATTTTATTCCGTACCTTTTATTTTCATTGGTTTGTTTTTAGAATTGTAACCCTAGGTCTCCACGTAGCAATATTTATTGCTGCAATTGTCAAATTTGATTGCGTCAATAAAATTCGCGAATGTAGACTGCAAATTGCCATATGTAGCAATCCATTGCGCAATGATTGCTCTACTGATTGCCTGAGCAATTATTGCTAAGCAATAAGCTGTCAGTTCAGTTGTCATTAATGTAAAATTGCATCTTTCTATGATTCGGTGCGATTAATTCATAAATATTTAATTTATTTAAGATCCAAAAGAAAAAAAAAACAATGAAATTAGTGAAAAAAATCATTCAACGCAAAATAAACCACTGTTTTTCATAGAACATCTCTCGTTGAAAATTTTGTATTTGTGACGAACGGTTTCTCCACCTAAAGCAATCAGCAATCACTCTGCTGTTGTTCTGCCGACGTTATTGTTTGAGCTTAGCAATAAAAATTGCTACGTGGAGACCTAGGGTAACTTCTTGCAGTAATATTTATATATTTATAGAAGGAGCTATCGGAACACTCATCTACAGTGATCGAAAGTCCCTTTGTCTTTAGTTATTTGTCGAATTGAGTCATTATTACTTATTTACATTTGAAATTATGAAAAATTTTAAGCAATTTAATAAATTTAAATATATATGAACATTTATTCGTTTTATTCGATTATTCTACATAAAACTGTTCGAATTATTCGTTATTCGAAAATGGCCATTTTTAAATTGTTCGAATAATTATTCGTAAGGAATTATTCGAGTAATCGAACGATCATTAGTCGAATGAATACCCTAGTACCTATATAGGTCAATTGTGAATCTAAACCATCCAGGGACCGACTCAAACACACATAAAAAATTTCATCGAAATCGGCTCAGCCGTTAAGGAGGAGTTCAGTTACTAACACACGTACAGAAGAATTATATATATAAAGATAATATATATTACACCGTACGACACTCAATATTAGATACGAACAGGATGATATAGTCTAAAACTATAAATTAAATGGAGAAAAACTGCGTTTTCAGTTTTTCATTTCGTGATCCTGTTTCCTTTTAAAAGGACTTCAAATTTTCAGAGTAAATTTTTTAAAACATTTTTTAAAATACTGATCATCCTACTATGCCAAATTTGATGTCAAATGATCAAGAAGGGTTATAAAATATTTCGTATTATTTTGATTTTATCCTGTCAGGATCAAAAGATGTTAAAAATATCCTTTCAAACTTTTATCCTTCAATATCCTTTTAGATTTCGAATAATTTTTTTTCAAAAAAATAGTGAGTTAAAGATCCAAATATTGAATACCACATGCCAAAATTTCATCCTTCTATCTTCACTACTTAAGTGTTAAACAATATTTTAAATTTGCATTATTAAGTGATTGTGCCATCTGATTGGCCGTATATGAGCTTGTAGTGTGATTGTACCAGCTGCTGGAGTTTTATCAAAAATAGTTGGATTTTTTTTGGATTGTACCAGTATGATTGAATCGAGTGTTGTAAAATTAGCTCATAAAAGTTAAATAAAACCTAGCTTTCCTTTGTTTTCTAGCAATTTCTTCATCCAAACGCGTTTTTTTACTCCTTTTTCGTTTTAAGATAATAGCAATAATAAATGCATTAAAAATTTTATCGTTATTCATTACAACCTTTTCCAAAAATTTATTTTGTACCAGCATGCTGGTGTAATGTGTGTGTCCAGCTTAAATGCATTTATGGCACATCATTCGTCGTGTTGTGTATGAGCCCTATTATTTATATAAAAACCTCAAAGTTTACATTAAAGCTCATATTTATTTTTGTTCAAATAGTGCTATCTGCTTATTTCACTGTTAGAATCGAAAAAACTTTAACTTGTAAGAAGTGCTATCTAACATATAAGCGCGAATATCAGGAATTAATAAAAACTTAACATATGTAGGATTTATACGTCATTTTTAAATAACATTGTAAAATAAACTTTAGTTATTACTCTTATAGTTAACGAAAAAACCGTTTTTTCGCTCACCTATAAAATGTTGATTTTCCTTATTGCACTATTTGAATATAAACCCTCGATATGCTTTCTTCCTAAAGTTCAGTATTATTTCTGCACTGAAAACTCAGATTTTCTGTGATTGGTTGCAAATCGAATGACTCCATAGCTCCATTATATACATATATACACAGAGAAAACAGATTCGTGATTGCACCCGAATTTGTTGCTAATCGAATGATTCTATCTTAGTGACCGAATTTTACAGTTGTGGCTACAATATTTTGGAATGGGTAACTAAAGTTTGGTTGCCTCAACTGAAATTCTTCTTTATCAACTGACTTTCTGTTTTTAGAACTGAAAAATGCTATGTGTGCAACTTCTGTTTTCTCTGTGTACCTTTTACGATATCAGCAACAGAAAATTTATTGACTGTTTAAATAGCTGAATTTTTGTTCTCAAACCGCATAGTCGGTATTAAAATATAGTAATCCATTTTAGATGGCTCAATATGTTCTTAATTATTTTGTAAAAGGGTTTCGATCGCCCCACCCCTATTGTGGATAATATAGATAAAAAACTAAAAACTTTAATTTTTGGGATTTTTCAAGATTTTTTTTGGGAATTGCGTGATTCCTGATTACAAATTTGTTTTTAGTCCAATAAAAGAAAAATAGCGTTCCAAAATCACTAACTTCAAATGCGTGTAAAAAAAATCTAACGCTGAACTGAAAAAAAGCCCTGATGGTTTTGTTATGGAAAACGTAAGCTTTTATTTGCTTTTGGTTTCATCCCATTCCGATTCGAAAAGTTTGATTTTGTGTCATAGTGTAATTATTGAGTTTAGTGTAACGTTCCTTTTCGCAAATAAGATTCAAAATAATGGACATAGCTTTCAATTAAACATAGTAAATTTTAGATAACGAAAATAAAGTAGAAATATTGCGCTGATCTCATGGTCTTTAAAGGTCACATATTTACCGAAGAGAGTCTTCGCGATCAGCTCATATTATATATGTATACTAAATTTTTTGAGATTTACGGATATCAATTATTTCAAATGCATTAGTCCTTTTTTAATATCCAACACAGATCAGTTGTCATAAAAGGTTTTGCCCATTCCAGTACAACGTCATTTTAGTCCATACACTCAAGGCTGACATCACAATGATGAAATGTCATGAGGTCAAAAACGAAGACACTTGACATAGAACTGATGTGAAAATACATCAGCGTTATGAGGGTTTTTCTATCAGTGTACTAGTTATTAGAACAAGAACCGGTCCGTACTACAGAGGAATTAACCACATGACACCTATTTCTATATACAAAATAATTTTAGACGTGGAGTTTATTATAGGAGTGTTCGCATACTTTCCAGTAAAAAATATCATGTTCTCTATCTATGAACTGTCACTCTTAACACTCTCTTGCTCTCTCGTCACAAGTTTTTAAAAGTAAACGAACAGAATCCAGTAACTTCCCGTGATAATTTGTACAAATTATCAAGTACGCGAACACTACACATCAATAGAAACATACAATAAGGTCGTAGTATATTTTCGTACACCATATTGTCTATCTTCGATCATTAAAATAATGTTCCCTTCGAAGTAGTCAAGCATCTTGATCATAAAACTCGTATTGTTTGCAAAAACTTACAAAGAGTGTTTAATAAACTTACTTTTGATTTTCTTTTATTCAACTTTATGGCCAATAATCTTAGACGCCCCACTAAAAACTCGTAAAACGATGAAAAGCTACTGCAAAAAAATTAAAAATTTTTAATAAAATCTTTTACAACTTTTAAGCAACCGAATGCCACCATCATCAACATCACCTCCACCAACGATCGCTGTGTACCACGATGTTAACAAAAGGAATCATTTAGTTTGTTTTTGCTTCTGTGATTGATTGACTGCTCGTGATGATGGTGGTGATGACTATGATGTCGGCTCTGAAACCAACAAATAAAAATGTAACATCATCAAATCTTTGATCTTTCATTAATCTTTTTTTTCTATAAATTTTCCCGCCTGCCTGCTAGCCCGCAACAATATGCAACATCAAACAGTGAGAGGGAGATGCAAAAAATCAAACTGCTTACGAAGATTTTGCAAAAATAGTTTTTTGAGATTTTGATCTATAAATAAAGGTGTCAGTATGTTTTGAAAGTTTATTTATTTACTTAAATTTCATTTAGTTTACAACATTATGTAAACGCCACCAGATGGCGCTGTCATACCACAAAATTTACATTTTAATATCCCTTCAATCGGATTGGGAAGTTTTCGTTTCTTCTATTTTGATCGTTTAATATTTGTTTAAGATTGATTTTAAATAGCTGGTGGATTTTTGTTAATATTGCTGTTGTTGTTGCTGTTTAATAATGTTTATTATGCCTTCATCTCTAAGATATCGTTTCAATTTCATTGAGAAATTTATTTGTCTTCATTGATGTGTTTCTTTTTCTATTACATTTTCAATGCAATTTAGTTCAAGTCAGTTGAGTTTATTGTTTTAAGTTCTTTGCAACAAAACATTGTTGTTTTGTTTTTTTTTTGTTGAAATTTTGTGTTGTGGTATCAATCAAAATATCTTTGTAATTTACCGCCTTTTTGGAGGAATTGCAATCAAATTGAATTCTTTAGATTTTAATTTAAAGTACGATTTTAGAATAGGATTCAAAATATAATATGCAGAAAAAAAACAGGTTTTGTAAAATCAACTAATTGCAATGTCTATAAATTTGACAAATTTCAATTCTAAAATAAACTCAATGAGTCCTTCCACTACCGCAACAGACAAACCCATAAATATAGACAATTAATTTCAGCACATAAATACTTATGGATGTGTTTAGATGACCAAGAAAGAAGGAAATAATAAATAAACAAATAAGTATTCAACTCAACAGCCCAGTGATATTGAACAACATCTCCCCTAGTAAAGCAACCAGGGCAATCATGTCACCAGTCATCCTGATACAGACACACATATGCAGCGTTAGTACCAGCGTCAGCAGACGGACCACATTACTTCTCTCTCTACTCCATTGGAATCACACTGAATGCGATAATAAAGTAATTTCCTGCATTCACTTCTCTTTTTTTTGTGTTTTGTTTTTTTTTTTTGGGTTGAGTCCTAAATAAACAATTCACCATTTGCCACTGCCATTGCTGCTACTTCTGTCACCATTCCATCTAACCATTCTTCCTCTGTATTGTTGGCACACACTCGTCTCTGAAATGCTAAAGTGGTTCATTCTCGTTTTGAAATACAATTCAGTTACTGCTACTAATGCAAAAGTATCTATTGTATCTTCCAGCATTGGTATCTTTGTATCTTCCAGCATTATTAGTTATATGATTCGGTTTTATTCTATATGACAACATGATTATTTTGTTTTTTTGTGGCTGTAGTTTAATTTTGTCGTTAAACTGCATCCATTTCCATGTGACAGAGACCGCATCTTAACGCATTTATGCTAAATAAACATTTACTGTCATGGCTTATTGAATTGTCATCTAGAGAATTGTGTGTTGTATATACCCAGCAGTTTTAGGATACAGTCCCGAACTAGTGATTTTACCCATCATTTAGGGTGACAACTAGCTACATATCTAGCTACGTGACTAGTTATTTTAAACCTTTTTGGATTACAATGAGACTGTCTGATAGCTGGTCTATAGTAGAGTCAGTTACCTTACTAGTTACCTAACTGGTTACTTGATCAGTTACATAACTAATTATTTAACATAGTGTCCAATAACCAATTGTTCTCCAATAACCTCCGACAACTCTCCAATAGATTACCTTGCTTATGACATGCACATGTTAAAATAACTAATCTCTAGTTCGAGACAGTCGCCAAGAACTGCTAGGTAGTTTTAGAATATTTGTATCTGCGTTTGTATGTACATTAAGTAAATAAGTTTGTAAATACAGTATCGGTCATAACATATTGGACAAAATGCGCGTTATAACTTTTTTCCAATGTAAAGATTTTAAAATATCTATAATAAAAATACATCCTCAGTATTATTAACAACGAAATTTATTTCAGTACTAGCAGATACCTGGCGTGTGCTACTACGCTAAAAATTATATATTAATGGTTAGGTTTTATAATACATTTTACCATATTAATGTAGTTATATATACTTTCAAATTTCAAAAAAGTGCCAAAACCCATTTAAAATTTTTTTAGGACTGCAATTTCATTAGAATTTAGTTTCTGGGATATGGGATACAAAAAAGTACTGTACTCGGGTTTTGCCCGTTTTATAAAAGTACCACTCAACAGTCCACTTATTATACCCTTCACCTTCGTGAGAAGGGTATATATAAGTTTGTCATTCCGTTTGTAATTTCCACAAAATAATTTTCCGACCCTATAAAGTATATAGTCTGTTGAAATCAATTTTCTGAAGACCCCAGATATCATCGGCATCCAAATCTTCAATAATTCTGTCAGACATGCTTTATAGAAGTTTCCTATTTAAAATCAGCAAAATCGGTCCACAAATGGCTGAAATTTTTAAAAATTTTGTTACGCTAATTTCAGAATTTTTTGGTCATCACATTGGTATTTATTGAGAATATAATAGGGAATAAAAATATGAAAAAAATTATAACGGTACTCCGAATTTCGGAGTACCGTTACCTTCACTATTATAAGCTGTCAAAATCGGATTTTCCAATTGCAAAGCGTTGCCGCCGCGTTATTTCGGTATGCTGCATACAAATTGGAACATTACGTATCATATATTTTTGGTTTTAAAAAACAAGCAAATGTTTGTCAAATATCTTTTGACCTACACTGTATATGTATGTACAATGTGTACATATTTTTATGTATAAATGTAGATATTTAGAATTGGTTATTTGTTGTTTGTATAATTTTAACAGTCTTTTTGTCACTGCCACACCACCATTATCATTTTGAATTGCTACTTTTCTTTCTCACTTTAATACTGAATCGTACATCATGCCAAAATTTAACAAACCATTTCCCTTAGTATTTATTCAGACAGAGTAACAATCATTTTCAATTACATGAAACTAGCTGTGAAGAGTTTATTTTCAAGAGATGGAAGATATTTGGGATTTTTGCTAGATGGTTTGAAATCGTAAAAATTTTGTGAAAAAAATCGTCAAATGACGATAAATCATCAAATCTGAATACCGTGGAGCTATGACTAATTATTAATTATAGACCACAAACTCAGAATACCCTACCGACTTTGATGGTGTAGTAATTAGGGTATTCAATTAAACGGGTTTCTGGTTTAATCGGTTAATCGAACAAATAATTAATCGGGGTTTAGATTTAATCGGTTAATAATCGGTTAATTTTAAATTATTCGATTAACCGAATAATCACGAATTTTGTGTACTTATTGAAGTATTTTATTAATAAAAAGAACAAAAACATAACATAAAAATTCAACCAAAAAGTAAATAATTTTCTTTAGGTTTAATAAAACTCGACTTGGAAAAAACTCTCTCGTTGATTGTAGATGTTGGAGAAATCGAAAGTTATTTTTTTAATTTTTTCTAAGCATTTAAAATCCTCCATTATACCATTGGAGTCCTTTTTGGACTTTTTAGATTTTAAATACTTTTAATAATTTCAATAAGTTCTGATAAAAACTCGTTTCGGTAGTGTCTCCAGTTTCGTCTATTATTATGTCCTCATCCAACAATTACATGTAAATTAAATATATCAGTTATTATACTCACTAAACATATTTCTTGAATGTTCGAAATAATATGTAATTTTACTTTGACATTTGTATTTGAATTCAAATGGAAAATTAAAAACAAAAAAAAATATGTTAAAGTGCAAAAAAAGAAATTTCAGTTAATCGGTTAACCGACACAAATTAATCGGTTTATTCGTTATTTGAAAATCAGCAATTTTGAATTATTCGAACAGACCAAAATTAATCGGTTAACCGATTAACGGTTAACCGATTGAATACCCTAGTAGTAATATATTTTCGTAAATGATTTTCGGAAGAGGGCCTTATATGGGAGCTATAACTAATTGTGGACTGAACGCTATCAAATTAGGTCGTGTGATTTATGTCTATATGAAAGTTATTTCTGAATTTTACATGGACAGCCAGACGAACGGACGGACATCGTTCAATCGACTCAGAAGTGATTCTGCCGGAAAGTCTAACCTTTTAACCTTCGAGGTCAATATCAATATTTTAGAGTTTTGATTTAAATATTAATGTATTTTGAAGAAACTTTCCAAAAATATTTCGTGAGGTCTATAATTTTCCCTTTAGTCTCTAGACATTTAGTACATATTTACAATAACATTATAACGTCATCGAGATATCCTGATTGTTGGAAGATAGCAAAAGTGGTTCCGATACCAAAGGTGAAGAATGCAAAACATCTTGCAGATTTTAGACCTATCAGCATCTTATCGATTTGCTCAAAGTTATTAGAAATTTTATTTAGTGATCAAATCACAGAAAGTTTGAATTTTTCATCTCGTATTTCTGACTTTCAATCTGGATTTAGAAAACATCACAATACTACAACACTGGTAACAAATTTGGTGGATGAAATTCGATCCAAGATTGACAGTACAAATATTTCGGTCTTAGTTAGCTTAGATCTAAGTAGAGCTTTTGAGTCGATCTGTCATGAAGTTTTACTTAATAAACTATTTTCATTTTTTTCATTTTCTCGGAAGCATGCTTATTAATTGAATCGTTTTTATTTGGGCGCACTCAGTTTGTTCAACATAAGGGGCGTATTTCTATAACGAAAGACGTAATTCGTGGTGTCCCACAGGGATCAATATTAGGACCATTGTTTTTTATAATATACATCAATGACATTTTTAATAATTTATCTAATATTGTTAATCACCTATATGCAGATGACCTTCAATTGCTTTTCTCAACAAAGGAAAATAATGTTAATTTGCTAATGTCTAATATTGGAAGTAATTTGAAAAGAATTGAGGAATGGTGTAATGCAAATTTTATTGTCCTTAATTTGACAAAATCCAGAGCTATTGCTTTCAACGCTGAGGGAATTAATATGCCACGAATCTATATTAACAACGAGGAAATGGAATATGTACACTATTTGAAAACTCTGGGAATTTATATAGATCACAAACTCAGTTTTGATTATCATTTAAACTATGTATTTTCGAGATTATCTTTTCCAAATTCAAAACGAGATAAAATATAATTTGGTGTATCATTTTTAAAAACCTTATAGAATAACGTCATTAATTTTACCTTCAAAAAGTCCTTAAATGTGCAACCTAAAAAGTCTATTACATGAGAGGATACGTGATCCCCTGACCGAAGCCTATATACATATCTTATACCTCAGAAATGGTTCATATAACATATTTTATTGTATCAGATTCGAAATCGGGATTTATCTCTTAAAGTCATAATGACAAATTGTTGCAACACATATATGTCACTCTGTCTTTATGTCTGTCTGTCTATATATTAAATAACTATAAATACTTGGGTAAAGTAGGAACACTTACTCGCTTTAAAATTAATTCAATGGTGCGTGGTTGTGTTAATTCATCTGCATGGTTGAAGTGGTTTCAATATCATTCCGCTTCGTTTGCTTATTTACCACCGAACATTTTGAAAAAAACAAAAAAATAAAATAAAAATACATACACATCTTCTATTTACAAGAGTACTTGTAAGATATTAACATACATATATCTAAGTACGCATACATTTCAATATTCAGGATCCCGTCTTTGAGTTATTTTGCATGATATTTGGATTTGAATGTAAATGTTTGATGCTTTAAATTGTTTGGAAAATTTCTAATAAAAATATATAATTTTCATATGGGATTTAACCAGACGTACGCTGAGAAAATTGAAGCAGCTGAAGTAAAAACAAAAACACAAACAAAATCTTGATTATGGCCAAGGTATTGACACACAGAGAAAACAGATTCGTGATAGCATCCGAATTTGTTGCCAATCGAATGATTCTATCTTAGTAACCGAATTTTACAGTTTTGACTACAATATTTTGGAAGGGGCAACTAAAGTTTGGTTGTCTCAACTGAAATTCTTCTTTATCAACTGACTTTCTGTTGTTAGAACAGAAAAACTCTATGTGTGCAACCGAATCATTCGATTGTCAACAAATTCGGTTGCTATCATGAATCTGTTTTCTCTGTGCATAATGGGAAATACAATTGTGAAGAGTATTCTAAAATCGATTTCAAAACTTTTACAGTTGATAACGGCCATATTGTTGAAACTTAATCTGTCGAATTGGCTGCGATTTATTCAGTTTGTTTTGCCAAATCACCATGGACAGATACAGCGTTCAACAAAACACATTCAAATGATAAAATTGTTTTATAAAAATGAGTGTTCTGTTCGGGCAACGTTCCACAAGCATCCTCCATTTTAAGTAGATGCCCGTTTCAGGATGAATGGGTACGTCAACAAACAAAATTATCGAATTTGGAATGATACCACTCCACATGAGATCCAAGAACGTCCAACGCATCATGAAAAAGTGACTGTTTGGTGTGGATTTTGGGCTGGCGGCGTCATCGGTTCATATTAGTTTGAGAACGTTGGCCATGTCGATGATTACCAACTTATTTTGTACTGAGTTGGATGATATGGATACCAACGTCATATGCTTTCAACGCGTAACACAGGGCATGCCACATTGGACATTCCACACGAGCGATTTCAGGGAATGGTCAGTTACGTCGAGGTGATGCGAACTGGCAACCGAGATCGAGCGATTTGAACCAGTTAGACTTTTATTTGTGGGGGTTTCTTAAGTCGCAGGTCTATGCGAATAAGCTACAAACCACAACGCTCCTCAAAGCCAACATAACCCATACCGTTGCACAGTGGCTCCATTTGAGTTTTTTCGTTGCAAAAATCATAACTTTTGAACCAAATGAGATAATCAAAAAATTTAAAAAGCATATGATAGATCAGCCTATGAAATGAGTGTTTGAAAATGGTTCTACGCCTTTCAGGTGCCTACTTATGGGTTAGCAAAGTTGAAATTTGTGGAAAATTAAATTTTATGGGAAGTAAAATAAAATATTTTTTAAATTTTTTTCATTTTTTATGTTTCTTTTTAAAGGCTTTTATGATTTAAACACTATGCAACAAATGAAGACTTTTGGAAAAACACAAGATCATGATAGTATAGGTTCGACTCTACTACCAAAGGGTAGTAAAACCCTATACTCAGTTTGTCCATTTTGGTGACCGATTTTTTTTTGTGGGACCCCAAAGTTTCTGAAAATCAGTGGGGCCTCTCAAAAAGGTGTCATCAGTTTTTGGTTAACAACTAATTCAGACTTTGTGATACGGCTTAACTTTATATGGCAATAATATAGCTAAGAGTCCGCCAAATAAATTTTGTTAAAATTTTTTTCCAAAAAATAGCTTTTTCCTGTTTTTTTTGTTAAAAATTTATGTTCGACTGTATACTTCTCTATTGTGCTCGAATAACGAAGAATGTTCAAATCATTATCGGTATGATCCGGGCGCATCACTTTATCCAATCTTGATCACGCAAGACCGGCATGATGCAAGATATGAAAAACTTTAATTTTTTGAATGTGGGCAAGGTTTGTGGAGCTTCTGAAGAGTAAATATAAGCTTTTTATATAAGTTTTTGATATCGGTGGAAACCTTATGACTTGAAGATTGACATTTTAGTGAAATGAATTAATTTTGTGTTTTTTCGGACGTCATTTACCTTAAAAACTAACAATATTTTAAAGTGGTGATTTTCCATCAAGAAAAATAAAAACTTTGAATTAATGTAAAATTTTAACAGTTACAGACATCGCAATAAAATTTGGAAGTAATATAGATCTAAATGTTCTTAAGTCAATGGTATCACTAAAGTTGCCATTTTTTGTGTTCAAACACCGAAATTCCAAAAACGGGGAAAACGTGTTCCAAAAACTGAGTTTTTTTTTTAGAAAATAGCCCAATTTGACGTTATTTACAGTATGATAGTAAAAACGTTTTGTATGCATATATACAACACTAGCTGACCCGGTGCGCTTCGCCACCCCAATTAGAAGAAAGAAATAGTACTATCAAGTCTCACTTTGTGAATCTAATTGTAAATGTCTAATTTCATATTTCTGGGTCCATTATTATAGAAAATGCAAAATGTGTTCCTAATTTTAAATTTTTATGTTTATTATTATAAAATATTCAAAAAGTACCATTGCAATAAGGAAATAGTACCATTGATTATCACTTTTAAATTCGCATTCACTAAACCATAACCCGTCAAGCTTGAATTTTAGATTTGTATATCATTTCCTATATTATCAACTAATTTTGTTTCTATAATACTTAAGATTTAATAAATTATCACAAAACCGAAACCGATCGGTTTTTAATTTTTTAAAACCGAAACCGCGGTTTTGAAATTCTTAGATTTTTTGGAAACTCTAGGTCCATTATTAAAGGAAATTCAAAAAAGTACCATTAGAATATATAAAAATTACCAAAAATCCCCCACTTGTGGTTTCCTACTCACTCGGGTCCATATAAGCTTAATTTCATTGCTTTAGGTTCATTGGTGAAAAAATTACAAAAAGTACCATTCGAATAAAGAAAAAGTACCAAAAAGTCTCCCCTAGAATTCTAACCCACTTAGGACCATGTATGCTTAATTTCATGTTTTTAAGTCCATTGCTATAGACAATTAAAAAAAAGTACCATTAGAATAAACAAAAGGTACCATGAAGTATCCGCTTGAATTTTCAATCACTTAGGACCATATACGCTTAATTTCATATTTCTAGGTCTATTATATTATAGAAAATTCAAAAAGTACCATTAGAATATAGAAAATGTACCAAAAAGCACCCACTTGTAGTTTCCCACTCACTCGGTTCCATCTAAGCTTTATTTCATGTTTCTAGGTTCATTGGTGAAGAAATTACAAAAAGTACCAATCGAATAAAGAAAAAGTACCACAGTCTCCCCATAGAATTCTCACTTACTTAGGACCATATATGCTTAATTTCATGTTTCTAAGTTCATTGTTATAGAAAATTCAAAAAAGTACTATTAGAATAAACAAAAAGTACCAAAAAGTCTCCCCCTAGAATTCTCACTCACTTAGGACCATATATGCTTAACTTCATATTTCTATGTCCATTATTACAGAAAATTCAAAAAGTACCATTAGAATGTAGAAAAAGTACCAAAAAGCAGTCACTTGTAGATTCCCACTCACTCCGGTCTTAATTTCATGTTTTTAGGTTCATTGGTGAAGAAATTACAAAAAGTACCATTCGAATAAAGAAAAAGTACCAAAAAGTCTCCCCCTAGAATTCTCACTCACTTAGGACCATATATGTTTAATTTCATGTTTCTAAGTCCATTATTATAGAAATTTCAAAAAAGTACCATTAGAAGAACAAAAAAGTACCTATGTACAGTTCACACATTTTGGTACCTAAATATTATCCCCTATTCCTAACACTAACTTCACTCAAATACATATCAGCTAACTTTAATGTCGATAACTGAAATAATTTAAAATGTTAAAAAAGTACCATTAGGAGAAAAGTACCAATTTCCCTTTTCTTACTTGAACACCCCTCAAGTTTGAAATTTAAAAATATTCCATTTTGCCAAAATTGTTTATGCTACAGGCATGTATCAAAATATTAAAATCTGTGTTAATGTGCCCAAGAATAAATATGTTTTAAAAAAAGTACCAAACTGTTTACCCGGATTTGGCCCAATATATACCTTGGTACTCGAGTTCCAAATAACACCCTGTTAGTTAATTGTTGTATGAATCCAGGAACCAACGTTAAAAAAATTATCAAAATTGGCTTAATAATTTCAAATATAATGTATTTTCCCGATTTTATCCCCTTTTTGGTACCTTTTTTATCCCCATTGAGTCGTACAATTTCATTCAAATAAATTTATGTAATAAAATAAATTTCATAATAAAACATTCGTATGTCTATGTCAAACTATAGAAAAACATATTTTATGAAAAAGTACCAAAAATTAACACAATTTTTATCCCTTATAGGTTCGAATTTCCAAAAAGTACCAAACTTGTATTTTTTATTTTTTGTTAATTAAAGAATACGATTTAAAATTTGTTTCTATGTTTATTAGTTTAAAAGATACATAGGGTGCAAAAAAAGTACCAAAATACAGTTTTTACCCGTTTTCTCCCCTAAAAGTTTCGAATTTCGAAAAAGTACGAAACACCTGTCAGCTTATTTTTTAAATGGAGTAACATGCTATTTTAAGTTTTTTTGTATCTTTATTAGTTTTGAAGATATAAGGTTACCGAATTTACCCGTTTTTACCCTTTTTTACCCCCTAAACGTTCGAATTTCCAAAAATCCCTTCTTATCGGATCGTTTTGGGGAGGGAGGAACCCACAGTTAAAATTTCGTGATTCTAGCTTCAGCCGTTTGGGCTGTGCGATGATGAATCAGTCAGTCAGTCAGTCAGTCAGTAACGTTACTCTTTTATATATATAGATAATTGTTATCAGGTTTGTTTTATTTTCTTTAGAATTTTATCGCAAATATACGTCATATATAAAAAACAAATTTCGACCTTTCGTAGGCCCATCATATATAAAATACGAAAAAAAGATCGAGCAAAATTTAAAAAAAAAAATAAACCTAAATATCTCTTGAACTAAAAGAGATAACCTACAGATAAAACTATATTTTGGTAGATCTTCTCAAGGACTATCTATATTTTTCAGCTCATTCGGATCAGAAATGGCTTTTTGGCGATTTTTTTTTAAATGTGTGACATTGAGGGTCCACCCACTGATCTCCATTCCGAACACCTCAGCCGAGTAAATAATACAGCACAACATAGAAGTGTGGACTTGATCATACTATTTTAACAAAAAATCTTTGTTTTAGAGTCAAAAAATAGTAAAAACGAAAATTGTTAAGGTACAAAGTGATCTTTATGTGCTATTTAGAGTGACTAGACACGTTCAGAATGCATTGATATGTTCTCAAGAGTTGTTCAGCTTTACCGTAGCTACAACTTTGCTAAATATTGTTAGTGAAAAATTAGGACACCCTGGAAATTATTCTAAAAAAAGTAAAAAAAAAATTAGTTCTTCTTATATTTTTTCAACAAAAGTGCACGAAAAAGCTATTTTTTGGAAAAAAATTTTAACAAAATTTATTTGGCGGACTCTTAGCTATATTATTGCCATATAAAGTTAAGCCGTATCACAAAGTCTGAATTAGTTGATAACCAAAAACTGATGACACCTTTTTTAGAGGCCCCACTGATTTTCAGAAACTTTGGGGGCCCATAAAAAAAAATCGGTCACCAAAATGGACAAACTGAGTGTAGGGTTTTACTACCCTTTGGTAGTAGAGTCGATCCTATACAATCATGATCGTGTGTTTTTTTCACTGTTGCACAGTGAAATTATTCCAGAAATTTTTGGTTGGTTTTTTCACGGTCATATGTCATTTTTGGAAGCTTGTCATAGGTAAAGGAATAATCAAAGAACTTATTTTGAAAATATGGCAAATATAGAAATTGATAGTTCTTTTTTATTTTCCATCAAAGGTGAGAAATATTGAAAAAATGAATAGTTGGTAAATATCGATTTACCTGGACATATACAAAGCAAACAGTTTTTGTTTATTCTATTCTTAATAAATATATCTATCAATAGAATCAAAAATAATGACGATCCGTTACATAGTTTTCGATATATTGTATCTGAAAGCGGACCAAATTTCTAAAAATGGTCTGTTTTCTTGAAAACTGAAAATCTTTATTCAATATTTTTTAGGGGCACATGCAATTTTTGATTTTTGCAACCTCACTTGTTCTACGGGCGCCACTGTGCGTCGGCCAAATTCAGCATGATTTATGCGCCAAAATTATGGGAAATTTGTTTTAAAAATTTAAGATAGAAACCTCTTAATGAAAGACCTTTTATGAAGCTCAAGAATTACTGTAACATATAACGAATTTAAATATACCTTTGAGTATTCAGGTTAATTGGCATCCCGAAACAATCACGATTAAAATATTTTTAAGTATTATTAGATTCGAATCTTTCCCGCCTTTTTTCTTAAGCTCTTTACTGTTTAAAATTTTGTTAAACAAATTAAGTAGTTTAAATTTTAGTTAATATGTTTAGCAACCAAAGTATTTATTTCTAATAATATAATCAAATATAATTGGTTGTGGAATAAAAAAATTTAATAAATAAATATGTATGTTTGTTAAAGTAATTTCTAAATCACATTTTAGCAGCTATAAATTGAATTTATTATTCGTTATTTTTATAACTTCCATCCGTTAATAAAATTTTTAATAACATAAAATAAATTCGTAAATATAATCGAATTTAAATTTGAGCGTGTTTGTTTACTTGTATGGCAGTGAGTGTGAGTGTGTTTGTATTTTAGCAATTAAATTCTAAATTTAATTAAAATAAATATCAAATCAAATGAATTAGTAGTATGTATTTTTTAACTAAACAAGAGATAAATACTAGAAAAACACGAGAGAAAAAAAACATTGAAAATCAAAATAAGATTTATTTATTATGAAAAACAATAAATAACTGCCAGCCAAAAATAAACATTGAAAAAAATCTAATTCGAGTAAATATCGTATAATTCTACAAAATTTGTTTATCTAGGAGTATAAAACAATCACAGCCAAATAGTCAATGATTATGATTGAAATAACAATAATCATTGGCATCATCGTGCAAACATATTCTGGCATATTAAAGTATTTTTTTTCCTTTGATGAAAATTTCAGCAAATTCGAACAATGTTCGCAAACAAATTTTACGTTTTGTTAAACAAATCAAGGACATTTCAGATAGTAAAAGCTGAAATGAATTTGATCATTAAGTCTCAAAATTAAGCTGAAACTTCTATTTGAAATCGGAAAAATTATCTAGATATTCGTATTCTCTGGCCAATCTACAGTTTCGAAGTTCGAATGAATCTTGCCACATTCCGAAATACTGCTTTGGATGTAGAACGTCCAATATTCAAAGAATCTGGAAATTTCAATGTATGTAAATAGTGGTTCCTTTACAGTTTTTTCTTTATTATGACCCGAAAGAACAATCTCAAACATTCAATTTTCAAAGATAATTTCACTCAAATGTTGGCGGTAAATGCGATGTAGCAGGTCCATTTGGGTATATCTCGAATTTCGCGAATAATGTTGGGTTCCATGTCTTGAATCGAACCAGACTTATCGACGGAGTCTTTTAAATTCACATAATCCCAAAAAATCCAGAGGTGTGATATCAAACAATCTAGACAGCCAGTTGACAGGTCCGGAACGTGAAATTTCCGACAGTCGATGATGCAAACGTATGAATCGCACGAAACACATTTCTCACAGGACACTGATTTTGGATACATTGTTGCGGTGTGAGTCTTTTAATGATGAATTGTTAAAAATACTGCCTACAAATACAATGCCAATATGATACCACCCTTTATATTCTACCCTATGTACGTATTCCCCGTCTACATTTCTCTTCGAAAAAAAGTCCTCACAAGCTTTACCAAAGGGGGCTATAATTTTTTGAAAATTATCCGCCTCCCAAAAGCCTCAAATCTCCTAAAAATGTCGAACGAGAAGCTTTGACAGTTTTGTTATTCTTCTTGGACCAGCACTCTGGGGATAACCCCTATTTATGTAAAGCATTGTGTTGGAACTAAGAAAATAGGTTATGGGAGGGAGAAAAGATGAAGTAGCGTTTGTGGAGTTTTGATTTGAACTTTCCTACATTGAAAATGACTGGAAACACTTCAGCAGGAAGTTTGTTCCACATAAGTACAGTACGGTTAAAGAACGAATTTTCCCTGCAGTGTATTGTGCGGTCCACTGGCCAATCGACCACAAAGGGATGTGTTGTTAATGAAAAACGTGTATTACGTAAAACTCTGCGGGTATCAGGAACAAGTTCCCTAATTTCATTAGAACACATTCCATTGTAGTACCGAGAGAACAGTGAAACGCAGCCCACATTTCGACGGTGCTCCAGCGAATCAATCCCCTACTGTCACCAATAATCACCTTCGCCAAAATAGACTTGGATACTCCGGCCCATACATGGGAGTTGTATTCCAGTTAGGTGTTGTAAATAGTGAGGAGATTAGATGGAGCGAAGTAATTCCTACACCGTTTCAGAAATCCGAGTTACTTGAATGTTTCTTTCGACACTTGAAAATGTGTTTAGACCAGCGTATATCACATTACATTATCATGCCCAAAACATCAAGACTGTCTGATTCCACAATATTTACACCACCCATCAATACAGATGAAGCGATATGGTCTGTTGTTCGTTTCAACATGAAATACTGAGTCTTGCGAGCGTTGAAAGCGACCATATTCGCACGATCCCTTTCAGAGATTGTCAGAGGGTCCCGATTAAGAAAATCATTCATGTTTTGCCTCATTGCCCCAAAAAAACGGAGCCTCTGTGCATTAATAGAGGGAAACTTAAAGAGTATTAAAAACACGTTCCGATATGATGATATTCGCTATGAATTTTTGAAAACCTCTACCTGATATTTCGTAACTAAATACCACGCAGAACACACTTAGAATTGAATTGAGCAAATCAAGATCGAGCTTTACCAGAAGTTAAACAATTAGTCGACTGATTGTTACCAGTATTTAATGGGGGAATATGGAGGTAAAGTAGGATTGAGGGATGGATTCTCAACTTCTTTATTAAGAGAGTTTTTTGTTTTTGATTTTCTTTAGGAATTAATTGAAAAATCCCTTAAAATGTGTAGTAGGTCACAAAATTTGGCAGAGATATCATTCAATCATCATTATATTTTTAGACTTTTAAATTCGTTATAAGCTTTTAGCCATTGACAAAAAAAGTTGGGTAAAAATAAGATGTACATAAATATAAATTAGATTACTATGAACTCCTGGGACTAAGAAGGGTACAGGATAGCATTTCATACATATTTTATTTAGTTTAATCCCAGCAATTAGAAATTTAGAGCTTTCTTTAAAAACAATTTAATATTCCGACGGTATTTTTATGTTAAAATTTTATAAAAATTTCGACAAAAATATGGTTAACAAAATAACAAGGTTAAACAGAGAAAACAGATTCGTGATAGCAACCAAATTTGTCGCCAATTGAATGATTCTATCTTAGTGACCGAATTTTACAGTTTTGGCTACAAAATTTTATAAGGGGTAACAAAAGTTTTGTGGCTTCAACCGAAATTCTTCTTTACCAACTGATTTTCTGTTGATAGAACCGAAAATTTCTATATGTGCAACCGAATCATTCGAATGGCAACAAATTCGGTTCTGTTTTCTCTGTGTAGGTTAGGATCCAAAGTCTTTCATCCTTGGGTCCATTGATTATTCCCTTTGTGTTATCTTAGGAAAATAAAGAGAGGTTGTTGATTTAAATTATAGAAATTGGAGAAGTAGTTTAAAGAGCGCAGACCATCATGCGACAGATGCTGGGTGCCATTTGCATAACCGGTCTAAATAACCATCTGCTTTTCCTAATAAAGGGGAATTAAGGCATATAATTCCATCCCAGATAGTTCGGGGAGGCTGCTGAAGGATATTTCCCCTATTAGTCTAGCACGCAAATCACCTAGTGCCGGACAGTTACAGAAGAAGTGTTAGATGTTCTTTTACTCTTCCTCATTTTGACAACTTCTACAGAAATCATGGTGTGGCAGCCCAAATCATATTGCAGGGGCACCGAAGGTGCAATGTCTGGTGATCATCATTGCTAAGTTGTATTCGTTGTAAGCCGAGTAGATATGATGCATACCATCAATCACACAAGTGGATTCATTATCCCACCGCAATTGATCATGCTCATAGTGTGCATCATTTATCCGTTGTTTACATATCGACAGCAAAATGACACATAGGAAGTATATCTCATCTTCCGACATCGAGGTTCCCATCCTCGCCAAGTTATCAGCAATACAATTGCCTTCCTTAACCCCGTGTCCACGTACCCAATTGAGTACAACTTTCGAATGTCTCGCCATCTTATTTAGGGATGCCCTGCATTTCTGGACTATGTTCGATGTTGTATAAACATATGTCAGGGATTTGATTGCAGGTTTACTCTCAGTATATATACGAATATCCCTACCAGATATCCTGTAATATCTGAGCCAGTTGGCCGCTCTCCTGATGTACGATACCTCGGCCTGAAGAATACTACACCCATTTGGAAGTCTGAAGGACATCCTTATCCGAAATTCAGGAATGCAGACACATCCGAAGAAAGATTCTGAATACTTCATATTATGCAAGCCTATTCAAAGGACCTGTAGTTCCAAGCATTGAGCCTGAGGGCTGTGTTTATTGCCAATTTCTTGACCATTAAAGTTCTGTGTAGGTTACGTGGGTTGCTCCCAAATTAACAAGTACCCTTTGAGGCCATTTATGATAACTTTAGAAATTGTTCTATAATGTGTGAAAAACATTTCTAAATCTTGAAGTCCTCCTCATCAGAATAAGTTTTCTCCAACATATTACAAAAGTACATAAATGAAAATAATTTACCTTACCATGGAACGAGTATGCTTTTATGTTTCATTATTTAGGGCTAAAGTAGTTTTTTTTATCATTAGCATTGTATAATTGTTTTTATAATTATGTAATTAATAAACATTTATTCATGAATTTCTCCCATATTTTGACCACTTTTTTTACAAAGTTTAAATTTAAAATCACCTTTTCCTTGTTTACAAAAGAAATTGAAAATAAGAGAATGAAGAGAATAACTACAATGTAGCCATTCATTCCTTCTTTCATTTAACCAAGAACGGAAAAAATTAAAGAAGAATTTCACACCTTTAAAGCTTATTTTATTTAATTTTGTTATTTTCCAAAATAAAAATATCAAAATATTTTGTTTTCTTAAATAAGGCGGGTGAGTGAATGAGTGAGTAAGTGAGCGTTCGAAGCGTACGCACCGCACCACCTCATGCCAAGTGTAAAAAATCCGAAATAAAAAAACAACATTAACATCAACAACAACAGCAATAATAATAAAATGTATATATGGTAGGTATATTCTCAACTTGCTTTTTGTCCATAAAAATACTTATATTCAGTTTGTTTTTATGTTTTCTCCTACATTTTGCTATTTAATATTTAGCTCCGCCTTCTGGCCAAATTGAATTTACACACACACACAAACCCATGGAAAACATAAATAAAATTTCATATTTCCAACAACTACATTGAAGAGAAAAATTGATTTTTCACTCACACATTTATACGAAAAACAGTAAATGAGAAACTCATTTATTACTGCATGGAGAACAATACGATTTTGTTATTGTTATCGTGAGGAGTGGAGAGGAGCAAGGGAGTGAAGTGGCTAAAATCACCACCTTTTATTAAAAACTAGTTTTATTTACACATTGTTATTGTAGTTTTTGTATTACCTTTTGATTTGATAGTGTACGTGTGTGTGAGTGTTTATTCATATCAGTGTGTGGGTTTAAAATAATGGTTGGCTTTTTTTATCAGTAGACCCCGTCTATGGTGGTTGTTTTTTTTTTGTATTTTATTCCTCTATACGTTTTGACAGCTGCCACCATTGTGATAATTTTCTTTTAACTGTCATTGTTAAATTTCACACGCATATTTGATTGTGTGTTTATGTGTTAGTTGTTTGTTTGATGGTTAACAGTGTTGTTTTTTCGTCCAGTTAATTAATTTAGAGAATATTTTAACACAATTAATTAAAATTGTTAGAAATTTTGAAAAGTGTCCTAAGTGAATTTCGGTTAAAATGGGTAAAAGGGGGTGGGGCGACAAATTACGGAATTGTATGTTAGATTCATTTAGAGGTTTTCTTTTTCGCAGATCTCGCATACCTGGTGTCATATTCTCATCTTATTTTTATTCAGTATTGTTTAACAATTCATCATGGAAAGACTTGCAACGATTCCCTTACATGTTGTCTACCATTTGGGGAACAGGGCTACCTACTATAACGGCCGTGCTCGTCGGTGGAGAGGGTTGGTTAAGTTCCCAGTTATTGTAATTAAATTCTGAATCAGTTACATGAAATTTTAAACTTTAAGTCATAGAGAATTATACATAGAGACGAGAAACTACGATTTGTCAAACAAATATACAACAAAAAATATGTTTGACACACCAACAAAATACATTGACTAGCATGTATTTTGTTGTTGCGAGAGATAGGTTTTTGACAACAGACTTAGGTTTTTGACAACTACGTCTCGTCTCTATGACCCTATGCTTTAAGTAGCCAATAAATATCAATAAAACATACAGATAACAAGTTGAAAAGAAAGAGAATAAATATTTGATGATGACTGATGTGTAGCTGAAGGTGTCAGTTGCTACACAAGTTCCTGCCCACCCGCCATGCTGACTTAAAATTAATATTAGTTGTCAGCCCAATAAAAATCAAAATAAAACTTCCTAACTACTTTTCGTAATAAATAATAACAAATTCAAGAATTCATATTCAAAACATTACAACAAACCAAACATATTTATTATAGTTTAAACAAGTAAATTAAATTAAAATTTATTAACAGTTTATATAATTTGAAATTTTTAAATATGAAATTAAATTGGTCACTCTAAATTATATAAATAATTTTTAAAAGATTCTAATTGTTAAAGTATTTAGGATATTTTACAAAAGTAGGGTATAAGTTGAATGTAGGATGAAATATAACAAAAAAAATCAAACTTAATATGAATATTTAGTAATAATTAATGAAAGTGTAACTCAATAAGTTATATATGATATTCATATTTTGTTAATTTAATATTAAATGTGTGAATTTGGATAATATAAAATATAGAAAACTCAACATATAGTTCTTTGTCCATCGATGTCAGCTGGCGCCAGATGACTTGATTATGACGATTTGAGTGGTAGATTTAAGTAATATTATCCAAAAAAAATTAGTGTACTATATAAAGTTTGTGTTTAAGTGTAGGGTGTATGTATAAGTAGGTTTGTATAAATGTTTATTTAATCTGTATGTTTAGGTGACCATATAAATTTAATGTTTACAATCTTAAAATTAAAATTGTAATGAAAATTAATTAATAATAAAAACGGTTAAACCAAAACATAGAAAGTTTAATTTAGAAAATTAAAATTTTAGAAAAACTGGAGAATTTAAATTACAAGATAAACATTTGATGATTTCAGGATGATTAATGATGAAAATTTTAAAATTTGTAAGTGCTTAAGAAAATTTGTAGTTGTTTAATTAATATGTCAGTTACTAAATCAATTAGTATGATGACATTATATATTGCATCATATAACATTTTAAATCCCAAGTAAACCTGGTCACCCCAATGATTATTGGAATAGAGGATTGATCCTCCTATTCCTTATCTTGAAAATTTGTGATATCATTGTAAAATAAAAAATTTGTAATATTGTAATTGTCTTTAGGGTATAAAATTTGATTTGCTTCTTTTATTATGAAATTTGGATGTTTGCTTCAGGACACTGAATTTTCTTGAATTTAACTATATTTTCCGAGTTTTCGCTCTCAATGAAATAGCTTTCTGATTTAAAATGACCATCAATGATAATGAAATTCCAACTTCCTAAAATTATTTGAACCGTCAACCAAAATATTCTATAAAAAAATCAATACTATACTTACCAATTATCCTTTATTCCTTGTTCCTTTCGAATCACACTTCCCATAAATCTTAATCTGCTTGCACAAAATTTCAAATTAAACAAAAAAAATTATTGTTTGCAACTGTTTGAATTGATAACTATTTTTCGAATGAAAATATTTTTTCAAATTTTGATGTAATTCAGGAAAACAAAATCAAAGCATATTCAGGAATTTTAATAAAACAATAACTATTCTGAATACAGTAAATTTTCTTACACCCAAATAAAAATGTTAATAAAAATTAAATTTCAAATGGTCGCCATCACATACTCACACTACAACAACACCTACAAATTATTCAAATTGGGGATTTTATTTTGTAAATGGGGATACATAATTGGGTTTGGTGATATGGGGAACAGTTGGGGAATTTTAGGGATTTTTATTTTTTCGTTTTATTTTTCGTATATTGAATTGTTTTATTTAATTTATGTAAGAGAATATTCTAAAATCGAAAGAAAACATTGAACTTTAAGTCTGATAAGTCGTCAAATTTCAACAATATGCTATTTGACATTATATACTGGCAATCCTTGTTATTATGTGTTATCAATAGACGTGAATGTTTGTTTTAGAAGAAGAATTTGTAACGTTCAAAATGGCAAAAAATAAAAATGCCAAAAAAGCATAATTCCACCTGGGAAATTGAATATTGGTCTCAAGTTATTTCTTATGGAATAAAATCTGAAATTTAAATGTATATAAAGAAGGGTATTCAAAAATTCAAAATTAAATGGAAAATTACACTCTGAGTTCTCTTACAGTTGGTTTGTTAAAAATATAACGTTTTGTGTAATTTTTTTTTTTAAATAAGTAACCTTGATATATGTATTATAATTTATTTTATATTATATTTCATTTTTTAAATTATTACACATGCATACTACATAAATAAAAAAGAATTGTAGAACAAATAAAGTACATATAAATATGTA
The DNA here is from genome assembly GCF_958450345.1 of Calliphora vicina. Taxonomy (NCBI): domain Eukaryota; kingdom Metazoa; phylum Arthropoda; class Insecta; order Diptera; family Calliphoridae; genus Calliphora; species Calliphora vicina. Next base: position 71,053,452 of record NC_088782.1, read on the forward strand.
TGAATTAAAATTGAACTAGTATTTTCACTAGGGATTTCGGTAGCAATGCAGCAATGCCGAATGTTCTTCTGAAACTATAAGCAACATGATCTGAAACATGATGATAGTAAGACCAGGAATGTATATAATAGGAATAATACTGTGTTGTTGGATCAACACATTATTAGTCCTGCAGATCTTAAAATAATATGGATTTAGTTCAGGCGCGAATTATATAATTTTTGTTGCGTTCGGTGCTTGAAAATCAACTGGCTTTTAATTCACTGCCAGATGAGACAACTTTTGACAATATTGTTTTGTCAATTCATACCCGTTTGTTTACAAATTGTTAACATACGAGCGAAATAAATCTGTAACTTCTGCGGTTCCCAAAGTAGGTCACCACGGGTATGTTTAATTTTTAAAACGATCCTATTTGTTCGTCTGTGTTTCGATTTCGAAAAAATCACATATGTATGTATATAGAATCTCCTCGATATTTTTACCTACCCTACTCCAGTTTTCTGATAACAGCGGGTCCAAATATTTCTCGATTTTCTCCATTTTTATTTGTTTTTATTATTGGACTAACAACAAATGTATACGTCAAACAATAAAAGAATTGCTTAAAAATCGTGACTGAATCCAAAGTTAGTATCTGCATATGAATTTGAAAATTTAAAAAAAATCGATTTTCGCTAGTTTTTGCGAAAAAAGTACTTTTCTTCTTTTTAAGTTATCTGAAAAATTTCTAAGAAGGTGTATTATGAATTTATACTTTTTGAAAAGCTAACTTTAAATTTAATATTTTAAATGCAAACAAATTTGAAAATTGTTGATACCGAGGGGAACAGGTTCATCCAAAAAACGCCTATTTTTTAAGTAAAATTCAACTTTAGGGCAAAAATTCTCAAATCGCATAGTCGATATCTAAATATAGTAACCCAATTTAGATGGCCAATTATGTTCTTAATTGTTTTGTAAATTGTTCCAATAACACCGCCACTGGTATGGATATTAAAGAAAAAACTGAACAAATTTTGGAATTTTTCAACACTTTTTTGGGAATTGCGGGATTGCAATTTCCAATACAAAAGCATTTTTTGTATTGGGAAAAAATTTTTAATAAACTACCGCACCTAGCCTTTCTCCAAAAAAATATATGGTAAACTGACAGAATTTTGTAATATTTGGGATATGCAAAAATGTATAGTTTTTTTTTAATGGCACATTGTTGTTATTCATAGTCATATAGATTTATTCTTAACCATATCAAATTCGGAAGCAAATCAAAAATACGGCGGTTGATTTAAAAAAATTTTAAAAATAATTTTTTTAATATTTTTCAAAATGGTTTCAGAAATTGGTAGTACTTTACCAGGGCTGCAAAACTGTATAAATATTTGTTTAGTTTTAAGGATAATTTCAATAAGTGTTTATTTAAAATGTCCTTTGGAACGTTTTGGAGGATTATTCAAACACGATTGATGGCAAAATTTTAACAAAAATATTTTTGAATTCTGCACTTGCCGCTTAACATAAAGCTTATTTCAGCCTGAATTGGATGATATGGATACCAACGACATGGGATTTTAAGACGGCGCTACGGGCCACACAGCTCATGCCACATTGGGCGTTCTGCACGAGCGATTTGAGGGCATGGTCATCTCACGTGGAGATGGGGTGAACTGGCCACCGATATCGTGCGATTTTAGGCTTTTTCTTGTGGGGTTTTCTTAAGTCGCAGGTTTTCCAATATCCTTTAAGCTAAATGCACTTTGTCCAATTTGTTTATTCTTCCAAAGAATAAGATTTGAGGAGGTCATCAAAATGGAATCAAATCTCTTTTCGCCGAGACATTTTTTCAGGTTTGGAAACATGAAATATTCACTGGGAGCTAAATCCGGAGAAGATGTCATAACTTTTTAACGCAATTAGTTTTAATCCAACGACTTTTCAAAACTTAGTGATCAAAGTTTCGTTAAATCAATAGAGTAAAAATTATTTAATAACATTTGCTAAATTAGAAATTATTTGCTAGAATAGGTCAGTTTTATTGATTTGAAAATATATTGTGATTTAACCATATGTTTCATTCAATGAACAAAAAAATATTTTTTTTAAACTTGTGGAATTTTTCAAATGTTTGAATCCAAAGTAGTTGATAAATTTTTTTTTTAATTTGAAAGAGTTTGTAAAATTAAGTACATCACTTAAATTTCACACTGTTATTAAGTAGATCCATCTAAACTACCCTGTATTACAGATAAACAAACCAATTCAAATCAACCCCAAATTGGCAACATGCGTGCCATTTCCACCATTAAAGAGAACCATTACTAATTAAACATTTTGCCAAGAATTGCTAAAAATCAACCCAAGTGCAAAGTAAACGCAAAAGAACCACTTGAGCATTAAATAACCGAATAGAAAACTTTTCACCATTTTTCCACCATCCACCACCACCACATCCACCTCCACTTTAGAAAGTATCTAAGTAAATGTCTGTACACAATAAGTGTGGGTTGAATGTTTGAACCAATTTTTTCGGTTTTTTTTTGGTGGGATATTTCATTGTTTACCCAAAGGATCAAACAAAATGTTTTCGTATGCTTTCGTTAATTGCCCATAGTGGCAAACGTTTAAAGCTCTTGTAAATCCTCACGTCAACATGAAGAAAGAACATTCATTGTGTTTATCTGTGGGTTACTGCCACCACAAGAAGTCGCAGCATCTGTGAAAGAAATGAAAATGCCTGAAATGATAAATGGTTGTCGCTACTACTGTTGCCTGCCACTTCTCAAACAAACACTCAACCAAATTGATTACACACCGATGCTTTTGTGCTGCGTTTGTAGCGTTTGAGCGACCCTTAAGGTAACAAGGGACGGACTAAGTTAAAGACATGCAGAGAAGTTTATGTGTTTTACTGATAATAATGGTGAACCAATATGAACGTGTGGCACTTCACTTTTAAAATAGATATTTCAAATACAACACTGCTGTCACTCACTCCCCGTGCACAGGGAGCCATTTGTGTGTTTTGTGGTTGTAAGAACAAAATAAAACAGTGTTTTTTAACATTGTAAAGTTAATTATAAATTAAATATTGATTCTAGGGTTATTTAACAATTTTTGTATGACAGATACTTAAAGTGTTTATTCTTTTTAAGGTAAATATGTATTTATGTGTACAAGTCGTTAAAAATCCAAATAATATTAATTTTATTTAGTTATACGTATGAAATTACTGTTTTTTTCGCCACGCTCAGATTTATTATTCAGTAATAAACTAATTACATTGGAGCATCGTTTATGATACTACTGACCTACCAATCGTGATGTAGTTTGTAACGTGTCATTACAATGAATCAATATACATTTTGGTGGAAAATTACATACGTAATGTGATATTAAAATGGATTATTGTAATTCTCATTTAGTTGAAATAAAATTATGAATAAGTAGTTATCGGAGATGGAAAATTCAATATTAATGTACTTTTTTATACCGAAAAATACTGAAGCATCCCTCGAGTTATTAAAAACTTTTACTGAGTGAATTTAAAAAGATATCTCGAGATATGAATACATATGTATGTATATTTACTTATAGCATGGCTGCCGTTTACGGAATAGCGGGTGTCTTCATGATATCTAGGTTAACCGTAGGGTGGGTAAAAATTTTTAAAATTTAATTTTAAAATGCGAATATCTCCTAAGCTATAAGCGATAATTGGTAGCTACGACGATGTTTTTTATAGTACACGACAAGGAGACTCTTTATATGTATTTTTTTGGAAATCGGAACCCAAAAGAAGAAATAGGATCGTTTGGGACCCTTGGCCGCGCATCTGGTGGGCCCATGAGGACGTAACTCAAAACTTAAACTCGCCAATATTTCCTCTTTGTAAACGTCAAGTTTTATTGAAATCGGACTAAGCGTCTAGAAGTTACAGATTTATTTCCCTCTATTTTTTTTCTATACCACTTTGCAACACCAATATATTAAGTTAAACTCGTGTAACATTAAAACTTTTAAAATGTACGTAAATTCATTATAGTTGTGTTCGCGTACTTGATAATTTTTAATAATTTGTACAAATTATCACTGGAAATTACGGGATTCCGTTCATTTACTTTTAAAAACTTGTAACGAGAGAGCAAGAGAGTGTTAAAAGCAGCGTTGCCGCTTTGGTCCAATTGGACCAAAATTGGTAGTTTCAAGTTAACAAATTGACTTTTTGGTAGTTTGGTTGGTTTGTTCCGATATTTGTCGTATATTGGTAGGCTACGATATTTTTGAATACATAAGTATTTTTAAGAACAAAATAATTAAAATGATAACGAAAAAACTACTTATGTTAAGCCAAAATAATAAAACTACATATTTGCAAAATATGAAGATAGCATTTTCTTAAATATTTAGTTTAGTCAGGTAAATGTGTATTTATTTAGTAACTTTTATTTTCTAATAATATGTGTTAAACTCTGCTTCAATATTTCAGTTTCATCTGACACTTTAAATGTCCAATTTGAATTTTTTCGGGATACCAACACTTTTAGGAGTTTTGTGCTCGTTTAAGTAATTTTCGGAAGAGGGCCTTATATGGGAGCTATGGTCAATTATGAATTGAATTTTTAGGTGTAATTTATTTGTAAAAATGTTATTTAATATCTATATAAATCAGGACATTAATATGGGGGCTATGTGAAATACATGGACAACTAGCCAGACAGACGTACGGAAGGACATGTTAAATCGACTCAAAAATAAAATCTCGAAAACTGAACGATTTTAACATATTTATGATTGTAGTGTTCTTAAATAACTTTCTTCCTCTGGGTAATTTTATAGAAGCAATAATATAATTTTAAGTTAACTATTAATTTTGAAACGAATCCATATAGCATTTCTCAAATATTATAAATTTGGTAGGTTTTGGTAGTTTTTAATTAGAAGTTTGGTAGGAAAAATATTTTATGAGTGGCAACGCTGGTTAAAAGTGACAGTTCGTAGATAGAGAACATGATATTTTTTAAAAAATATCAACATAAAAAACGTTTACAACATATGGTTGCAAATGCAAACAAAACTAAAAAGTTGAAAATTAATACAATTTACAAGTTATGCAAAGAAAAGAAGTAAAATAGCCCAATACAAACGTTTTAAATTAATTTATAATAAAATACAACTTTTTTTTACAAATTGTTGTTCGCGTACTTTTTTTTTGTTACTTTTCAGATTGAGAGTAATTTATTTTTACTCTCTAAAATAAAGTTACTGGATATTTTTCTACTGGAAAGTACGCAAACACACCTTATATCAGCTTTAAAACCATTCACACACACCATTCGTTGCTTTTGGGAGTGTTAGTTTACTTTTATAAAAGACACGCAATACAAGCATCATTTTTCGTTGCACTCCATTTTATGAATAATGTCATGCATTGCTTTACAGAATTAATGTATATTGTCAACAAAAGGCTCATTTTATGTGAATGCATTCAAAAGCATAAAATAGAGCATTCAATCCGTTCTCTGGTCCATACCTTCTTTCAATAAATTTGACTGCATTAGTGTGTTTTGTTCTTAACATTTTATTATTCATTTCGTTAGCTTAGTGTACAAAGTTCTTTTTCAGTAATAAACAGGGACCGAAAATAATAATTATTCTTGAAATTTCAAAGGAAAAAAGCCATGAAAAGCCAAGAAAATATCATAGAGTCATGTCAAGCATGCCATTTGGATCATCTTCAACTATATTTTCATAAAATAACATGCTTTTTAAATTACTGATTTTTATTTTTTCTGTAAAAAATAATTGTTATTTTTTATTTTATTTTTTGTCAGAATTATTTGTCTGACTTTGATTTTTATTTTTTTGTCAGACTATGATTTTTATTATTTTGGCAGATATAAAAATTAATTTTTGAGTTTTTTTTTACATATACATATTTTTAATATCTGCCAAAATAATAATAATCAAAGTCAGACAAATATTTCTGACAAAAAAAATAACAATTATTTCTGACAAAAAAAAAAAATAAAAATCAAAGTCAGACAAATATTTCTGACAAAAAAAAAAAATAAAAATCAAAAAATAACAATTATGTTTTGATTTTTATACCCTACCTCACCATAGTGGGAGGGTATTATGCGTTTGTGCAGATGTTTGTAACTCCCAAAAGTATTAGTCTAACACCCACCTTAAAGTATACCGATAGACTTAGAATCACTTTCTCGTCGATCGGACTTGTCGATTAAACGATGTCCGTCCCCATACAAATGTCCTTCCGAAATTGGACTTTATCGGTCATAAATGTTTAATTTATAAATGTATCTCCACAAATTGCGCTCCAAATAAGTTTTATATATACAAAATTCATGTCACCAAATTTTGTTACGATCGGTCCATAATTAGGCATAGCTAAATAGCGTGCATAAATCGCTTAAAAATTTTGGTATACTCACAAAATTCAACATAGTAAACTTTCATAGAGACATAAATCACACGACCTAATTTCATGGTGATCGGTCCATAATTGGTCATAGCCTCCATATAAGGCCCACTTCCGAAAATCACTCAGAAATATAAATTATTGAAATTTTAAAAGAAAAATGTTTTTGCTCTTTTACTTAGTGTAGGGTATTATATGGTCGGGCTTGACCACCATACTTCCTTACTTGTTTTTTATTTGCAAATAGCCAACTCACGAAAACAATTCCTGATTAACGACACTATTTGCAAATTAGAACATTGCCATATTTTTAAACGTTTTTAGTTTTTCTTCCGTTTTTTAAATATTTCATTGCGTTTTTGCATTAATTGGATTGCAAGACAAACAATAATTTTTAATGCTTTCATTTTTGCATTTAAAAAAATAAGAATTTTCCGTAACCAAAGTGACATATAAACAGAGAATTAGTCAATTGCAAATTATTTTTATTTGCGAATAGGCTACGAATAATCTTAGCGCACGTCAAATTTCATTGATCGGAATAAGCGTCTAGAAGTTATAGATTTATTTCCCTCTTTTTTTATACCACTGTGCAACGCTTTTAATAAGGTATTGCAGTAAATTTCCAGAATTCCATTCGTAAACCTACCCGATTTCTGAATTTCAACTACGAAGACGTTGTTGTTCTGAAATATTATAGTGTATTTGTCATTGTATACAGGATATTCTCACCATTCTACGCCAACTATTTGCAACATTCTAAAAAGAGTGTCTGAATATTTAAATGTTAATCGTCCCACTTTGTATTGCGGCAGATTCCTCATATGACATATTTAAAAAGGATTCTTCTATGATCAGTTTGTCAGCCTTTTTAAAAGACATAAATGTCATGTTATTACAGTTTGTAGAACATATTTTGTCAAAGAAAGTGTTTATGCTTTTTCTACAAAAAAAAATTAAACCAAATGATTTATGAAGATGTTAATAAGATGATATACATAAATACTATTATAATAAGTGACAAACAGACATTTGAAATAGTCAAAATATTGTGCTACACAATTAACGTATTACATAATTGATTTCTTATTTAAACTTTTCCCCTTTGTCTTTTCCTCACAGTATTCAATTGGATGGGGGAATATTTTTTTTTTTTGTAATTTTAAGGAAACTCAATCCTTTTGTTTTAGATTTTATGCTTTTCTTAAATATTCGTTTGTGTTGGTGTTTTGTTGTTGTTTGTTTGTTTGTTTGTTTCCTCTTGTTCTTATTGCATTTGCTGTGTCTGCTTAAAATTCATCTTGTAAACAAAATATTTACTTTGGCCCCCTTTAATTTCCTCATCCATCCATACAAACACACAAATAGACACACAAATATATTTCAACTCCTTCTCTGTTGATCTCTGTGTGAATTTGGACCATCGCTTAAGGAACAACAAAATACAGCTACAAGAAAAAAGTCCCAGTTGATTGAAATTCTCTTTTGGATTTTTTTTCATTGGAATTGTAATCGGATTCGTTTGAAACTATAAAATTGTGCAGTAGATTAGTTTCTTTCTGCTCCTCTTGGTTTCCTTGTTGCTATTATTATTATTATTGTTGTTGTTTTTGTTTTCTTGTACTTTATCTTGGAATAGTCAGCCACTGGTCGGGTCTGGTCTAGTTGTTGTGTTTCTTGTTTCTCATTATTATTTTTATTTAGTTTTTCTTGTTGTACAAGTTGTTGTACACAAATGGCGCTAGAAATTGTTATTATAATTGTTATTGTTTGGTTAAAATAGTAACAGTGTCAGTGTTGTTGCTGTTGCAGATGTAGTTGCAGTTGATGTGGCACTGGGGCGCCAAAGTTGTGGTATTGTAAATAGTTTATTTAAAAAAGGATTGATTTATTTTATTTATAACTACGAATACAGGCAGTTTAATATGCACATGATGAGTAGGCAGATGTTGGAACGTAAAATCTTTTCTAGAAATATATTTCAATAAAAACACAAATTATTTTTGACTACATCAAAAATATTTCTTAAATTTCTTTGATTTTTACTCTAAAAATATTTGTTTACCACTGACCAACATATGCCAAATTTTGTTTAAATTCCAATAGATCGTAGGACCTTTGTGTATGCTGAATAATATGTGCTAATTGGCACACAATTATATTCGAGATAGATCCCACTTTTTAGGCTGAAAACACTTTGGATAATCATTAATTTATGAATAGTAGAGCCACTCATTTCGTATGGTGAGAAAAAAACTGGAAAACAAACCTAGTTTTATATCTATCTAAAAAAAAATCAAATGTCGTTCGTTGGCATCAGTTGAGAACGGCCAGGCCGATTTCGACAATTTTGTTTTTTTAAATGTTGATCATAGTCCAACTTAGGTTCTTACGGAATAAAAAATTGACCACGCCCACTTTTTACGATTTATCCAAAATCGGAAAACAGCTGCACCATTACTATGAAATTTAAGTTTTTACTGAATGAAAAATTGACCACCCCAATTTTTTTTCTATATATCCAAAATCGCAGGACGCCTGGACCGATATGGATAATTTTTTTTTAATGTTCGCAATAGTCCACAAAAGTTTTTACAGAAATGAAAATTGTCCACGTTCACTTATTAAATACATTTGCAAAATACATCGATCTGTGATCACTCATATTTCGTTTAATCAAGAAAAGGAGCTCTATCTGTGATCGAACTCAAAATATTTAAATAATAACTTGGCCAATAAGTGTTTAATCAAGAAAAAGAGCTCGATCGATCACTCATATTTCTGACAAAAAATAAATTTTTATATAAAAACTCAAAATATCTAAATTCGCTAATAACTTGGCCAATAAGCGTTTAATCAAGAAAAGGAGCTCGATCTGTTATCACTCATATTTCTGAACAAAAATCGATTTTTTATATAAAAACTCAAAATATCTAAATTCGCTAATAACTTGGCCAATAAGCGTTTAATCAAGAAAGCAGCAACCTTGCGGAAGTAAACAATTTTATTCACACCATTTTAAGGACAATAGCTTTGGCTTTAAAATGGAGTCAAAAAATATGCTGATCTTTGATTTTAGATTTTTATTTTATATTTATGATTTTTTAATTTTAGACAATTTTAACAAATTTTTCAATTTTCAAATTGAGATATTTTTGTAATGGAATCTGTTTCCGATGAAAAAGTCATTGATTTGAGGAACCCTTTGATTAGAGATGCTAAACGGGCAATCCCGTTCCCGAAAATCCCGGGGGTTTCGGGATTTTCTAAATCCCGAAGCCCGGAATTTTTTAATTTTAAATCCCGGGGTTTTCGGGATTTTCCAAATCCCGTTTTTCATAAATAAATAGGGGAAATTGTCATCTTTGTATGACTTTTTCATTCATTTTGACATTCTACATGCCCGAATATCGCAAAGTGATGTTCAGCAAACTTGTTAAGCTCAACTCCTGCTACAATATAGTTAATAAAGGAAAACGGTATTTTTGGTTATCCTTGAGTGGGGCTCTAGAAAATCCATTTTTCACCATTTTTTTTTAAGTTATCTAACAAAACTCAATTTAAATCCTCTTCAAATGAAATTGATTTTATCTCAGATGAGGAGGAGCTCGAACAAAATGAAAATATTTCGATTGCTAAAAGGCTAAAAGATATTATTAATAAATGTAAAAACCCCAAACCAAATTATAATGTAGATTTTCAACTTGCAAAAGAAATAGATCATTTTATTTCTGAAGGAACAAGAGGAAAATACTTGCAGATTTGTTATAAGTACTTGCAAACGGGTTTGCCAATGTGAAAAATGTATTTCGGCAACAGCATATGTCGAAAACAAAATTCGTTCCAGAATGGCAGATGAAACCATAGATGCAATAGTATTCTTAAGAATCTATTTAAAATAAACACTATTTTTATACTAAAGTACGGTTTTTCACCAGTATGTCGATTTTTTCACGAAAAATCGTATAGCAGAAACGCATTCTACAGAAAATTCTAAGAAGAAACCATAGGTCTAAAATCAAATCCTATCTCATTTCGTCTTTTATCCAATGATATTTCAGTATATATTTTTTTTTTTTAAATAGATAGGATTTGATTTTAGACCTATGGTTTCTTGGGGATAATTTCTTAGAATTTTGCGTAGATTACGTTTCTGCTATACGATTTTTTACGTTTTGATCGTCCATACAAATCGACCCGGCCTAATGTACATACTGTATTGTTATTTCTTCTTATATAATGTACTCATGCAAGTATTATATGCTTCTTTGTGTCTAATAAAAATTAATTGCTAAATAAAAAATTTACTTTCAATTGTAAATTATGTACGTTTCTTTCCGGATTTTAGATTTCCCGAAAATCCCGAAACCCCGGGTCGGGATTTCGGAATTCTTTACCAAATCCCGAACCCCGGGATTTTATCGAAGATGTCAACTCCGAAAATAATAGTTTTCTTTTTTTTATTTCAATATGGACATTAATTTAAAGTTGAAAATTATTGATTTATAGTATTTCAATATTATTATACCCTTCACCTTCGTGAGAAGGGTATACTATATAAGTTTGTCATTCCGTTTGTAATTTCTACATTTTTCATTTCCGACCCTATAAAGTATATATATTCTCTATCCTTATAGATAGCGGAATCGATTAAGCCATGTCCGTCTGTCTGTTGAAATCAATTTTCTGAAGACCCCAGTTTGGTATTTAAAATCAGCAAAATCGGTCCACAAATGGCTGAGATATGAGGAAAAAAACAGGACAACCTCGATTTTTGACCTATTTTTGACCTAGTATATCTGGATTACTAATTCATTAATATAGACAATATGGATATCTAATGATAGATATTTCAAAGACCTTTGCAATGACGTATATAAAACCAAAGTAAGGTCAAAATCGCAAAAATATTTTTTAACACGATTTTTTCACCAAAAGTTTTTTTCGCTAAATATTAAAAAAATTGAAAAAACAAAAAAAAAATTTAAAATTTTAAAAATACAATTTAAATTTTTTTTTCCAAAAAATGCAAAAAAAAAATAAATTTTGTTTACTTAAAAATATTTAAAATGTTTATTTTGAAGTATAATTTGGTGAAGGGTATATAGGATTCGGCACAGCCGAATATAGATCTCTTACTTGTTTTTCTATTATAATGAACATTATTGAATTAATATGACGCGTTCTTATCTTTAAATTGCAGCTTTTCCCTTAGTTTGGATTTGTCAACTCCAAATGCGATTAAATTCGATAAGGAATTAACATTATATTCATCAACATAATCTACAGACGAGCGAACCACAGTATCAACCGATTTTAGCCTTCATAAATACATGTTGTGTTGTTCGATCTGGATTAAAGATCGAAATCAAATATAGACTCACCTCTTGCGTAGAGTGGGGTCGATGAAAAAAATTAATCTGAATCTTAAAATCTACTAGTCCGATTGGAAAATGATGTATGAATGAATCGTAGAGGATTTTTGTATGCAATTAAATAAAATAATATTCCTAGTTTATGAGAAATTTAAAGGCAGATTAATTCTAATAAATATGTATGTTTATTTCAACTTGCAAACAAAATTAAATTAAGAATTAAAATTAGATGTGACATTTTTTAATGGTAATCTTAGAATTTGAAAGTAAATTTTAATTAGGCTTAAGTTAATTTTTTATTATAATTTATTTGTAGTAATTCAAAGAATATCACTGAATACTAAAATTTTTAGACAATTGGCAAATTGGAATACATTTTCTACCCTGCCAAGGGCGTCATCAACAATCTTCATTATCAAGGTCTATTTGTAAATATCATCTATTTAACTTACTATTATTAGGAATTTTCTTATGTGTCATTTTTTAGCCAGTTCCAGTTATCCATTTTTCAAACGCATTTCACATATATATTATGATAAAGTCAAGTGGATTGTTAATTAAATGCTAAATATTCGTACTAGTTCGCGTGTTTTCTGACATTAAATCTGGTAGTTAACATCCATCAAAATTTATACATTTTTCAAACTCATATCCAAATTTTGACCTGGATTATTTTTCATGAATAGGCGGACTACAATATAATTCATTAGAAATAAGAAAATATTTGGAAATCCATTACAGAATACAACTTAGTGTTCTGCCTGAACAATGTTTCCCTAACAAGAGTTGGTCGACTTTAGTCACAAATTTAATTTTCTCATCTAAAATTCGTTTACACATGCATACCTGTAGTTTAGAAGATTCAGATTTACTTTCAATATTGGTTATTACTAGAGGAATTAGAGGACTTCAACACTATTTAAAACTTTTTTAAATACATATTTTTATTAATGAGACGTATTATCAAAATCTTTAGAATGCAACAAGCAAATAAAACAAAGTTTATAGGTATTAAAATATATTCAATTTCATTATAAATGAAGAGAAACACATAAGAATCACCACATTTTGTAATTAGACTAAATATAAATAATGAATGTATAGAAAATCCAAACATCCCTTCAAACATAATTTTATTGTTATTTTTTAATAATAAACAAATCTCAAAAATGCTTAAGTTTTTATTAACATCAAAAATGAAACAAAAAACAACATCCAGCAAGAAAAGATACAAACAAATTCATTAAAAAATTCTTAGAAATTAACTCATAAAACAAATATCAACCAACTATTCAATTCTTTTATTTTATTTTTGTTGTTTCCAATTTCAGACTAATTGTTTATACAATTTACAGTAATTAACCAATTTATAGGAAACCAAACGTAAAGTTTTTTTTTTCCTTTTTTTCTTATTTTTTTCAACAAATTATAAGCGTAAATATTCTTCATAGTTTAGAACAAACAAGAAACAAATCTTGTATAAAAATTAACAATAATAAAAATTTTAAATTCCTGAAAATCCAAGTATATTTAGAGGAAATCAATCGTTTCAGTCAGTTTAATAAGATAAGACTCTAGATGAGTTGATGATGATCAGACAAGACCAGAACCAAAACTGAACAATTAAACACCTTTGAGTTAATAGTTCTTGGAAAATATTGTCGACATAATGTCTAACAAGAACGTATTTACAATGAACACTCCACTCCACTCCCCATTCAATATATCATACACATCTAAACCAATTTTAATTTCCATCATTCATAAAAAAATTAACTGAGAAAAAAGATATAAATTTTGAATTCGAATGGTACGATTCAACAAACGCATTTGCATACATGCAGTAAACGTTTATTTCCATATGAAGGAATGAAATGAATGACTGAACTGCCAGTGAAAAACCAATAAAAGTCATTCATGCCCAACCAAACATGTGCATGCTGATGCATTTAAACACTAATCATTAACGATCAACATATGATCACACGTCAAGATCATCAAAAGTATTTAATTTATTCAAACATTGGAGAATAAAAGAGTGTATTCACTAATTCATTCGTTTTGTTTTTAATTTTACAAAAATTAATCAATTAAACTGTATATGGGTAATTCCACGACAATGACCCAAAAACCCATGAAACTTTTTTTCAAGATGATTTGAATAGGAGAAAACACTAAAATATTACTATGTGTAAGTATTTAGAGCTTATTACAACATTTTATTTTTAAACTGACTATATTTAATTTTTTAATTTAATTGGCAGGTTTTAGGCTAAAATTGCGGTTAAACTAAGTTCCGAATTAGCATATAGTATGAAATTAATTTGAGTCTGATTGTCTTTTTGCTATTATAAAATTGTTTATTGAAACCGAATGTATATTTTCCTTAATTTTTTTAGTTTTTGTATACATAGTATATTTACAGAATATATATTTTTTTATTATAAGAGAAAAATCTGTCACGTACGATATTAAATTTTATTTATTATAAAATCATCCAAAGATTGTTTTTATTTAAATACGACGGATTGTAAAGGAAAAATATTTCGTTTAGTGTAAGAAATTAAAAGAAAACATAACGCCTCTCACGATTCGAAAATGTTCGCATATTTCTACATGTATGTATGTACCTCAAAATGAGTTCCGTTTTATGTCACTTACGATATACCCTTATTTTGGACAACAGTGTTTCGAAAGAACTTTTTATTTTTTTAAAATATATGGAAGGGAACATAAGGACCAAATTATTTTTCAGATACTCTTATTTTTGCAAAATCTATTCCACTCTATAGAAGAACAAATGTCACGTACGATGATATATGTTATAAACCACGAGAAAATATATTTCAAAGGAAGAGTTTAGTCGGACTATGGATAACTATGTTGGAAACGAAAACTGAATCACATGTGTGACTACTTCTTTATGTACATCTTTATCACATAATCACTAAAATCATCTCAAACAAATCGCAAACCACTGCCCGAGCTCGAAAGAGTATCTGATACTATGCCGAATATATTCTTTCGCGCTCGCGCAGTTGAATGGGTTTTAGCGGATCTCAACATAAATAAGTCTCCTGGGCCTGATGGTATACCAGCACTGGTCTTGAAGCAGTGCTCTTCGACGCTAGCTCGTCCATTAGCTAACCTTTTCAGCACTTTATACCGTGCCGGCAAATTTCCAGTATGTTGGAAGGTTGCTAATGTAACGCCAATTCCTAAAAAGGGAGAGGCTAACAACCCTGAAAATTATCGCCCAATAGCAATTTGTTCTGCACTTTCCAAAGTCATGGAGAGTATGGTTAATTACCATCTTGTGAAATATTTAGAGTATTTAGAATTTACTCAGCGACCGGCAGTATGGATTTCGTAGAGGACTTCTAAAGCTTTCTAAAGCGTTTGATAGAGTATGGCATGGTGCGCTTTTAGCAAAACTTATTGCTTTTGTTGTCGGTAATAGCTTCTCTCGATTTATATCGAGTTTTCTCAGAGATCGCACTATACGATTTGTTATAGATGGAATCTCATCAAACGAGTTCAAGATCAATTCAGGGGTACCGCAAGGCTCCGTTCTTTCTCCTACTCTATTTCTTATCTTTATAAACGACCTTCTACGTCAAACTTCCAATCCTATCTACTCTTTTGCAGATGACAGCAACATTTGCCATTCATATGCATTCAATTATAGACCAAGCCTGTCGGAGATTGGGGCAATGAGGCAAAACATGAATGATACGCTTAACCAAGATCTTGTGACAATCTCTGAATGGGGTTGTGCGAATAGAGTCGATTTCAACGCACGCAAGACTCAATGTTGTATGTTAACACACAAACGCACAACAGATCATGTTGCTCCATCTGTTTTCATGGGTGGTGTAAATATTAAGGAATCAGAAACTCTTGATGTTCTAGGCATGAGTATTCAGTGCGATGTCCGCTGGACAAAACACATTTTTCGAGTGTCGAAAGAAGCATTCAAGTGCCTTGGTTTCCTTAAACGGTGTAAGAATTACTTCATTTCATCTGATCTCCTTACTATTTACACCACTTATATCCGACCTAAAATGGAATACAACTCTCATGTGTGGGCCGGTGCTTCGAAGTCTATTTTGGTGTTACTCGACCGCGTACAGGAGAGGGCGAAGGTGCTTATCGGTGACAGTAGGGTATCCAGCTCTATTGACTCACTGGAACATCGTCGCAATATGGGTTGTGTTTCACTGTTTTACCGATACTACAATGGTATGTGCTCTACAGAAATTAGGGAACTTGTTCCCGAAACCCGTAGTTTTTTACGCAACACACGTTCTTTGGCAAGGGCTCGCCAATTCGTTGTCGACTGGACAGTGGATCGCACAACACATTACAGAGAAAATTCGTTCTTTAGCCGTACTGTCCGTATGTGGAATAATCTTCCTCCTGAAGTCTTTCCTGTCACTTTCAATATAGGAAAATTCAAATCTAATCTAATCCCATAACCTATTTTCCTAGTTCCAACACAAAACTAATTATAGCCTTCAATATATGAATGCAAGGACAAGAGAATCCACTTAATCACATCTAATTTGGAGCAGATTTTTTATACAGTAGGTTGATGGAAACTGAGTCCTTGACTAAAATGAAGGAAGTTCTAACAAAACTGATTGGGAATTAACAGCATTTTAGTTGCAGTCTGATTATATAAAGACAATGGCGTCTTCTGCTTCTACCGACCTTATGGATGTCTGAAAAATTATATCGCAGCTGCAAGGACAAGACCCGGTCCTACATACTAACCAACCTTGGTGAGTTATCAGGGCCTATACTCAATGTCCTATTGAGATATATCACGGATACAGTCTGGTTCTAATACCATACACTCTACGCGAACTACCACATTAACCAACCACGTATAGACAATTTATGCATTCAGGATGGTTACTGATGTTGTAACAGTCCCACTATTGTCAAAAGTTATTTCATGGGGAAAAACCTTCTGGATGATACAGCAGTCGATGGTTAGCCAATCTTTGACCAAGTGTGTCGGATCTTACCAGAACGAAGACACAATTATTGTAGAAACAAATATAGCATGGATTCCGTAATATGCATAGCTCAAAGACAACATTAACCACCATTGCCACTAAGATCTCACAAACCTTAAGCCTGCAAAGGCCTTGCGAAAGAACGATTAACGTGGCGCATGGCCAGTCGAAAGCCTTCGATACTGTCAGACACATCTATCTCTTCCAAAATATCCTGCAATCCACAAAGCCCAACAACATGTGTGGATGGATATAAGAGGCAGTCGTTCGTATAGTTTAACCCCGTAGAGTCAATCAAAGAGTACTTCATACAACTTCTTCACTGCACGTAACCTGCAACCACCACCAACAAAGTCTTCAGCAATCTTCACCACCTGCACAAACGATGTAAAGCTCAATCTTCTTCTATCAGTGAGGTCACCTTCGTTGAGTGAGAAACTTTCAAAGGTACCAGAATGGTGCTGTAAGGACTGTAACAGGCGGCACGCAGATTACATCGGAACACCATCTACAAGAGAAAACGAAGGTTCTCCCAGTAATGTGTTGACAAATCTGTTCCTCCTGAGATGACATCGGAGAAGTCAACGTTGCATCGACATTACACAGCTGGAGTCTCCCGAGGCATGTCAGGAAGGACTTTCGTGTATACAAGGGAAATAGCCAGAGGTATGTGCAAGATCCACTGGATAGGAATGCGTATACAAGCAGGATACCACATGAATGTCGCCCTTAGCAGATACGGATGAAACCCGCCTCGGAGAAGTTCTGGCACAACTTGTCCGGGACTTCGATATAAAACCCAGATTAGAAAATTATATAGTTTTAGCTGCTACAACAACAACAGATTCAACCAGTTGGACAGGTGAGTTATTTATTAGCAATAACTATAATATTTGTGCCAAATTTCGTGTTTTAATTACATTAAACGTCTGTTTTTATATTTAGGGAAATCAAACTCACATTTGAATTCATCCCGGGAAAGCAAAAAGTCCGGGAAATTAGGATCCCTAGTGGTGGGTATAAAAAAGAGGTACGACTCAAAATTGTAAAAACATGATTATCGTTTTCATGGAAGATAATGTATTAAATTATGTGGAACACAGCTGATTAATGAAGTACTCTTTTTCAGCATGTGTTTGCATGCCTTCCAGAGAATGTTTAGGTTACTACATGCAGTGCTAGACTAACAAACACAGATTGTTGATGCTGCATGAGTTCGAATCTCGTCTTAATCAAGCACTCTTTTCTTATACAAACATCACTAAACAAAATTATAATGGATTTGTTTAGGAACATCGCGAACAAAAATTAGTACTTGTTTTAATTACATTAAAAGTAGTGTTTCCAATAAGTTCCTACAACTCTATGGTAAGTTGGGTTTTAGCTGGGGAAATCATATATTTTAAGTTCTGTCAGCCACTAAATCTATCACTCCCAAAGTATTTACAATAAACATTAATGCAGTGGCAGAACTACGAGAATTGTATGATGTACATATGTGTTGCATAGACTGAGATTTACAGCCATCCAAACCAAACAATAATTGTTGTATTTCTTTGGAATCATTATTAGTACCTCTGAAATAAATGTAATCATTCATATTATTACTCTGACTGATGGTCGAAATACTGCTCGTATTAGTGGTGTTGTTGTTTATGGTGGCAGTGGTTGTTGCTGCCACATTGCTCTCTATTGTAATAATGAAGTTCTTTGATCACATAATGATCTCTGGTTCATCTGGTTCAAATTCATTCGAATAATTTATGTTGTGTTGTCTTGTCTTGTTGAGATTATTAGCTAAAGTTTGGATACCTTCCCCCCACCTCAATTTGATTTAATTGTTGTTGATAATTTGTTAGTGGCATCATTTTGTTTTATTTCCTGTTTACACTTTTGATTTATGAGTTTATGTTGTTTTGTTTTGTTTTTTAATTTCTTGATCTTTGCACAAGATTCGAACGAACTGTTTTAATAAACAAACAATTAATTAATTAATTAAATATTGAATGATTTGGCCCATTGGTCTTAATTAATAATTAATTGGAAAACATTACTCAATATGAGTTTAATATGGAAATTTATGGCAAAAGAGAAACTTTATCCATAAATGGAATAAACAATTGTAATTGTAAGAATTATCGTTTTTATATTGAAGGAGGTGTTGTAAATGCGAGGGTTTTGCTGAAAGTTTTGCAAAACCAAAATAAAATATTAAATATTTCGTAGCTATACAACAAGTTTAACAGCGTTGTGAAAGACGTCCAAAATCTGTTGTTGATGATCTATATATGAATATTGATTTTGTTATGGGTTAAAGTTATAAAGGACACAAAATTGTATATAGAAGTATGTACTGTAGCACTCAAAGCGATCGCCTATTTATTGGGTTTCCAAACTTCCAGAAGTGACAGCAGCTTTACACATTCGAGCGAGCTTATTAAACATTCAAAAATTAATCCTAATCAAGATCTCATAACATTCTCCAAAGTGAGTTTTGCGATAATTTTAAGAGGATTCTGAAACTGACTCATGATCTAATTTAACTTGCAACGAATCATGTTTTTCTCTATTAATTCAGGGAGCTGTCCCGACATCTAATGATAGTACAAGTTCTTATAAAAAGAAACAGCTATTTGAACTTAACTTAATTGTCACATTGTCTAAATATTTATCTATAAGTGTTAAATGAACATTTACAAATCTCATAATATACAAATAAACAATAGACAAATATTATAAAACATCTGTTAAACAAGCAATACGAAAAGAAATTAATACACCTCCAAAATCTAATAAATACGGAAGTAACTTCCCCTTCTATCCCCACTAAAAACAACAAATAAGACAATAAATTCCAAAAATAAAACTACTCACCCAGCCATCCGTCAATCAATCACAATGGCAAGACGCAGGAGGAGGGTGGGGGACAAGCAGCAAAATGTACTCGGAATAAAATGAAACGCTACAAATTCCTTTTTGTCAAAACATCAACAACAATTAGACGAAATTAAAGAAGGCATTTTCACAGACACGATAAATAGTTTACCAAGTTACCAACAACTCAACTCTAAAAGAACAACACACTCCATATGGTTGGAATGAAAAAGAAAAGCATCTTGGAATACCACAACATGTGTATTGTTTAATTGCTTGAGGTTAAACAAATATGACATGAAGTAATGGATCTTTTCTCGTTCATGCTTCTCGATCTGTTTCTTAGTTTTTAACTTAGAGGTGCACTATGTCTTGTGTATGTAAATTTCATCATATGATCTTGGAGAGCAACACAAATCATCGTCATCATCATCATGATATTTGTTAAATAGCTGACTAAATGGCTGGTTGGATATTTGGCAGACTGGCTGTATTTTATCTTTAAATGAAATGGGAATCAAGCTTTTCAAACCATAAAACGTCAGTATGTCTGTCATTTTGAGAGAATATTCTTCTTATACAATTTTTTATTGTTTTATTTTTTATTTGTATTCTTTAATTTTTGTTTGGTAAAAAGAACCAGGCTATTTGGACTTATATTTAGTGTGTAGGGAAGTCCATTTGTATGATTGTATTGGTATTGTTTTTTTTTCATTTAATTAATGATCTTGTGACAGAACATTAAAGGAATTTGAACATCAAGTATTTTGAACTGACTAACTCTTAGAACTAGAGGATTTCCGAGCCAAAAGAACACTGATTATCTTCAGAGGCCAAAAAAGAATCAAGCTAATAACGCATACTCTGTTCTAAGGTAAAGCGTATCCCAGAGAGAGCGTTCTGCTGCGATCGATACAAATAGTAGTCGGACGGGCCAAGGACTGGACCATTGGTACGCAAATAGAGGCATTAAATTTGTTAGCATGTATGGATAAACAATAAAATCATGCAACTCTTTGAAATATTTATATTTTTACTCTCTATTACTCTCTATTGACGGGTTGTGTACGTGTGAATTGACGAAAATCATAGTAATCTGAACAATATGAACGCCTGCCAATAGTCTGGACTATAAGGCGGGTGAGACAAAACTTCCAAAACACCTTGTTGGCTCAAAATTCGACAATTTCGAAGCAAAAAATAACTTTGTTATTTCCAATATAATGTTCAATAACTAAGTGAGAATAAATGGCAGATATGTAACCTTCGAAATAACATATACATAAGTTATAAAAGCCAAAAAAACCGCGTTGTAAAGATTAGCCATCTGTTTTGAATCCCGCATTTTTACCTTATACAACCAATATTATTGTGAAGTAATATAGAGACTACTGGAGCAGAAGAAACTATAGTTATCGAATGTATTGAGGCATACTTTGACAAGCTCAGCCCCCATGATTCTTTTCATAATTTATGTGTGCCCGGGGATCAAATTGCACTAGTACCATTTGGCTGAGGCCATTGATTTAATTTTCAAGAGCGATGATTCCATGAATTAAACGGCGGTTCGATTGTCAAAATGTATGGACTGAGAAAGATTTGGAGATAACAAACAATCGATCTCAGTTAGTCTATAAGTTCCATATTCCTTGTATATAGAGCCGTATAATTTAAAATTTACTTCATTAATTAGATAATTTTATGCCATTAATGTTTAAATATGACTTCGGCCATGTCTCCGCCACTGCTAGTGCGTACACGTCGTAATCTAGAGGACCTATTTAACCAAAAGTGTACTTCATCACTTAACAACATTTCCAAATGAAGGATGTTTGCAAATTGTACCTCCAAACCACATTCCCGAAATCATATTTAAACATTAATGCCATTATTAATAATGTCCATTAACCCTTTCACGCACAAAACTTGTACGCAAAAGTTTTTGAGAATCTGAGTGCACTTTGTGAAGTATTAAGAGCTATTTTAAACATATTGTTACGAAATTGTACTTGAATTCAAATATAACGATTTTAAGGGCTGATTTAAAAGTAGCATAATGCTTTCAAATAACAGTGCTGTAATAGCAAACTGTAATATATCTGTGGGCATTATTAAATAAAAGCTTTCAGTTAATTTGATCGTAAGTTGGCAACGCTGTATTCGAATATTCAGTAAAGGAACATTGTAGAAAGTACAGCACAGATGGCGTATGTATTAGTAAGATCTAGAATATTCGAATTTTGACAGTTAAAGAGCAATCTAGAATGCAGATGGCAGTGTTATAAATAGTGGCAGAGGTTGCAGTAGTGAGTGAGTTTATCAGAGACGCTTTTCGAATAAACATCAACTGAGTGCCTTAAAGTGTGTTGTGTTTTTCAAGTAAATTCGTGTACATTATAAATTGTGTCTGTATTTCTGAGAATTTATAAACGTGTATAAAAAACATTGAGTGGCTATTTAATTCTGTGGTTGTTGTACATTTTGAATAAATAAAGAGTTGTTACAATTTTTAAACTACTAAACGGTTTTTATTTGCAATCGAACGTATCCGGTTTATTTAAAGGAAATAAACTATCGTTTTGAAAAGGTTAAAACGTAACAATATATAAAAAGACAAAATAAAAAATGTAAGTAGATTACTGAAAATGTCTTGGGACAAATGTGTCCCAATATGCATTAAGGGTATCAGGAGGTTATACATTTTTCAAACTGAAATCAAACATTGATTTTAATTAAACAAACAGATTTTATTGCTCATTTTAAGGATTAAAAAGCTACAAAACAATTTCTGTTTGATATGAAGCATAAATGAACATTGTATATTGCAGTCTTAGTATTATTACCCTTTATTACCTTTTATTTGTTATGAATGTTGATGGTAAGGCATACTAAAACTTGTCTAAACTCAAGAGAAGTTAATAATTGCGAATATTGTTACAGAAATGTAAATTTTTTCTTAGTTCCTCAATCCGCAGAAGCTATGCTTGGCACCCC
Organism: Calliphora vicina; assembly: GCF_958450345.1. NCBI lineage: Eukaryota > Metazoa > Arthropoda > Insecta > Diptera > Calliphoridae > Calliphora > Calliphora vicina. The sequence continues at coordinate 71,076,158 of NC_088782.1, forward strand.
AATAACAAGTTCAGTGGACCAGTAGCTTCGGAATATTCTAGTAGTTTTATAGGCCTAAATATATAAAATTTTTATATTAACATCATAAAACATTGAAGGAAAAATTTCCACACTCTCGACCTTTCATGCGTATTGGGACACCGGTGTTCATTACAAGAAATCTCGTAGTGCGGATAGTTCAAAATCTTCTTATTAGCAAAAATCTATTTAATCGCAGTCTTTACTTACCATTCTAACAAAATCAATCGAAAAAAACTTTGAAAACTGCACAAATGTATTACAAACACTTTTTAATATTGTTACGTTTTAACCTTTTCAAAACGTTTGGTTTATTTCCTTTAAATAAACCGGATACTTTTGATTGCAAATAAAAGCCGTTTAGTAGTTTGAAAATTGTAACAACTCTTTATTTATTTAAAAATGTACAACAACAGAATTAAATAGTCACTCAATGTTTTTTATACACGTTTGCAAATTCGCAGAAATACAGACACAATTTAAAATGTACACGAATTTACTTGAAAAACACAACACACTTTAAGGCACTCAGTTGATGTTTATTCGAAAAGCATCTCTGATAAACTCACTCACGACTGCAACCTCTGCCACTATTTATAACACTGCCATCTGCACTCTAGATTGCTCTTTAACTGTCAAAGTTCGAATATTCTAGATCATACGCCATCTGTGGTGTACTTTCTACAATGTTCTTTAACTGAATATTCGAATTCAAACAGCGTTGCCAACTTACGATCAATGGGCAACTGAAAGCTTTTATTTAATAATGCCCACAGATATGTTACAGTTTTCTATTACAGCAATGTTATTTGAAAACATTATGCTACTTTTAAATCAGCCCTTAAAATCATTATATTTGAATTCAAGTACAATTTCGTAACAATATTATAAAAAAAAATTCGAAATTACCAAAAATAAAGTTGAATTATTTGTTTTACTTTTCCTGATCAGTCGTACCAAAATTAAAAAAAAATAAAGTTTTGTCAGTTTGTATTGCAATTGATAACAAATCTAAGTTTAATTTGAAAATATCCAATGTTAAACATTTGGGACACCGGTGTCCCATATGAGTCAAAGGGTTAATGGATATTACATATTTTTCTATTTTATTTCAATTTAAAAAACACTTCCAAATTTGCGCTGTTAAATAAGGATTTTTAGACCTATACCAGTTACGCTGTATTATACGTTTTGGAATGCAAGCGTCAGTATCTTGTCCGTACTTGAAATTAATTTTCTAAAATAAATATTCTTCCCTGTACGTGGGGTCCCCCTCTCTACCAGGGTGGTAATTTCCATAACTTTGGTTGGTAATGGTAAAATTCAAATCAAAAATCGTCTATGTCTCACAAAAATGGAAGAAATAAGGGGTCCGAATATTCCAGTGATAGTTAATGCAGGACTAAAAACTCAAAAGCACTGCAAAAAATTAAATCTGTTGTTATAAAAATTACTCTCAGGTCTCCGAGATTTTATGTCGATGGTAGTCAATAAAATGTCAATGAAAACTTTGCACAAACACAAAAATGTATATAAAGTTTTTATGTTCACCTACTTTTGACCTGAGTTGGAGTCTTTTGCAACATCATGTTTTCTTCAGAGTAAGTGTTGAGTATAACTGACTGATTTTTAATCTCCAATAGACATCTATAGCCAACATAGACTAAGTATTTGCAAAGACCTGATAATAGATGTCATCAAGTTTTTATTCTACTTCACATCTATTTAGTATGTCTTAAATGTACCTATGCTACCAACTGCTCCAATCATCTGACTTGTTATGAAGTCTTTTAAACTCGACCTGGTATTAAATGCTGTCGAGAGACCAGCCGCTGTATATAAAGCAAGCAGCATCAATTTAGTACCTAGTCTATGTTTAACGTTTCCGATCGTTGGCATCTTGGTCAATTTCTGTATTTTTTTTCTAATTAAATTTCATATTTGTGCTTGGTATATTTGCTGAGGTGCCCATATATATGATTCCGCCCAATTGCGGATAATATTAATTCTGACACTACCCTATGTTGATGCCCGATTTGTTATCTGCCTGTGGGAAGCATAGCTGAGTGCTACCAGAAGCGTCACAGGTTGCAGATAGTATTACATCCTGCAGATATGCGGGGTATTCCACTATCGGGTATCGGGTTGCAGTGATCTCCAATTAAATTCTAAGTGTCAGTGATACTCGATGTCATTTCACGAGTCATTGGCGCCATTCAAAACCAATAGCTACTGCCGGGTGTCGCCGATTTGGTTCATCTGCAAGCGGGTGACTGTTCTTGCATCAAGTGGATCGCTATATAAATGTGTTCGGATGTTTTCCGTGCCTGTCTGGTAGGCTTAGCTAGCAGCCACAGCACCATTCTTGTGCTTTAGTCCAATCCGCTAATTATCCGAAGCTAAAATAATTAATGAAACCGTAACGAATGAAGAAATTGAAATACAAGCGGATAAGTTGACGAACTTTTGCATGAAAAAACGGACACGATAAGGAATATGGAACTTAAGGGCGCTCTACACCCATCTCGATTGGATGGAGTTCGAAAATTATATACTTGGCATTAGCGAGCTGCGTTGATCTGATGCAGATCTGGTCTGATCAGTGGTGGCCTAACCCTGCTGTACTCTGGAAGAAGAACTGAGGAAGTTAGCACAAGTGGTGGAGGGTTTTTACTTTCGAAGGAAACTCGTCGAGCACTTGTAAGTTTGGAAACCATGGTCAGATCGGATAACAACTGCCACATTTAACACCAGAGCTAGAAGACTAACTTGCATCCGGTGCTACGCTCCTACTGAAACATCGGAAAGATCAATAATGGATGCATTCTATAAGCAACTTGAAAGGGTTTTAGCTACTGTTAATCCAATACGGAAAGTACGTTTGGCAAACATGAGCTTAGGAAGAATGACGGAAAATGGCGAACTATTTACTGACATGTGTACTACAAATTATCTCGTCATTGGTGGCACACTATTTCCTGCCGTTAAGAATGTAGGTTTCAAAGAGAAGGGACGGAAGGAATGGATGTCTGAGGAAACATGGAAGCTAGTGGAAGAAAGGAAATCAGCAAAGGGTGACATTAACGCTTCCAAAACACACCTCGCTAGGAGGACATGTCAGGAGAAGCTTTCTAATCTGGATCGAGCTGTCAAGCAAAGCGCAAGACACGATAAGAGACGATGGACGGAAAATATTGCCAAGGATGCAAAAAAGATGCGGAAACAAATCGAAACAGATACTTGTACTCGGTGAAAAGACCTAACAAATGAACATGCTAGCGCAAACCCCAACACATATGATCAAGCACTGTGCGACTTCGAGTCACATGACGTAAACCGAAATATCACCACGGAATGTCTCTCTATTCCCGAAATATGTGAAACTATAAAATAATTGAAAAACAACAAATCTCCAGGTCTGAACAATATACCTTCCGAATTGCTGCTGGTCGATCCAATGACAAGCTCAAGACTACTGCTACCGCTCATGAATGGATTTTGGTCTACCAATTATTTATTAAATACCGAAAAATGTAGACTTATCAGAACGTAGAGGGAGGGGTAACACTTGAAAAATCCTGTGTTGACCATGTTAACAGTCTCAGGATAATAGTCGTGCAGTCCGTTAAATCGAGATCCCCATTATATATCCTTTTTATAGATTTTGAAAAGACGTTTGACACGCTCAACCATAAATCAATTTGGAACGCGTTAGCCTGTAAGGGAGTACCACAACAGCTGATCTTTCTCAAAAAATCTATTTATGCTAATGCAATATGCTGGATATATCATGAAGATGAATTATCTGATAAGATAAACATCGGTAAAGAAGTCCGTCAGGGATGTGTGCTCTCGCCACTTTTTTTAATATTGTGCTAGATGTCATCAAGCAACAAGCTACAACATCAAGAAATGGAATTGTGTGGGGCCTTTAAGATAGACTTGAAGAACTTGACTATGCTAACGACATATGTCTCCTCACACATTCACATGCTGGTATGGAACACAAGTTGCGCATCATTGTCGATCATGCCCTCACTGCTGGTCTAAAAATAAATATCGGTAAAACGAAGATACGGCACGGGTAAAGAAGGTATGCATTTGAAATGATGGAGATCGTCCAAAATTTCTCAAGGAAAGAAGCTCAAAATCTTTAACTCCAACGTGAAGACAGTTCTTCTATATAGGTGTGAAACATATGAATGCCGCCAGCTTTGATGTTCAATTTATGCAAGTTTTTACCAACAACTGTCTTCACAGACTTCTTTATATATATTTGCCAAATACAATCTCCAACTCTCGTCTTTGGGAAACAACTCAGCAAATTCCAATTCAAACAGAAATGTGTAAACGAAAATGGAAGTGGATAGGTCACACACTTCGTAAAGATGATAACGATATTGCCAAGTAGGCTATCGAATGGAATCCCCAGGGAAGCAGACGTAGAGGACGAACTGCTCATACATGGAAGCGGCAGAAAGCACCTCCATAATGCAGTCGGTCATCCCTGACTGTAAACCAGATCGATTCTGATTAGTCGCATGCCCCAACATTTTAGGGAGAAGAGGGAAAATATGAATCTGAGAAGGAAAACAGAAGGGTTTGGGCAACTTTAAGCTGCAAAAAACTTTGACGTATAAATCTATTCATGTTTTATTTTTATAATTTAGTTATGCAGTTTATTCACCTTTCGGTTATTTCACTAAAAGTGTTGAATTTTTATTTCTCATTTATTATTTTTAACTTTCGCTACGTTTTAATAAATACATTCTTTCCAATTTCTTCATTACTAGTGTGATAATGATGTGTTTTTATTGTTGTTAGTATTTTTATTTCTCTATTAGAATATATGTTGCTGCTGTTTTCATTCATTACATTAACATACATATATCCACGTATTTTGTATTTATATTTTACAAGTATTAATCGTATTTCTGCTTGTTTTATTGAAAATGAAAACAGTGTGTTTTATTTCAATTCATTCGAACTGTTTAACATAACATTCCCACCAACAACAACAGAAAAAAAATAATAAAACAAACGCTCCCAATGGGGAGTAGTACATCTCGTAAATATCTCCTTTAAGTTTTCCAGTTGAAAGTGAAAAGAAAACGATCCTCTTCTTTAGATTTTATGGTGTGCAAGTGATATTTTACAAGATTATAATTTCATTTTCATATTTCTAACTTCACATTGTAAATTAGAAATACATAAATAATAGGGAGCATACCCAATCGTTCATACATTGATAAATATTTTTTAAAAATTTTCGGGAGAGCAAACTGTTCTACTATTATGAAGAAACCAACTAATTTCCACATTAAATATAAGGTTTTAACCTTTTGATGTCATCTCAAACAGAAAATGACATTTTGAAATTAAAAAAATTCCGTAGTTCAAAATTAATTTTCTTCACTCTGCGGTAGGTTCATTACATCATGTAAATCTTCTTTAGTAAAGCGTCAAAACATCTTCATTAGCTGTAACGATGAAAAATGATCAACAAAATAGATGAGAGTTTTGTTTTTGAAAAAAGATACATAAAATTAAATCTCTTTTGCAAAAGATCACAACCACCACAACGAATTAAAAAACAATTGCAAATACGAGTATCAAGCCCAAAACTGTTTACAACTCAAACCCCCATAATCAAACAATAGAAATAAGGTTCAGAAAACAAAAACACACACAGCTACTTAATCCATCTTTCAATAACAATTGGACGATTGTATTTAAAATCATGTAAGTATCTTAAATAGGCTGAGAGTATCTAAACAAAAAACCTTTAAATAAAAATAAAAAAAACTGATAATAACTGGCGGGTACAACTCGACTCAGTAAAATCATATTTGCAACTGTTAAACAATTTTATTTTTCTCCTATTGTTCTCATGCGATTTACTCTGCTCTATTTTATTAAAAAGATACAAAATCTCTTGGATATGGGGTTGCCGTAACCTCATGGCCCTGAGCAAAAACAATTTACGATCTGCAGGATAAAAAACACAAACACAAAACAATTTTTTTTAAAAAAAGTGAGCAAACTATAAAAAATGCTGAGCTACTGATGAAGGTGTCCTCAACACTGAAAGGACGAGTGGTGAGTAGACAAGCAATTGAATCGCATAAATACCCAGCGGCTGATAACTTAATCATTTACTGTTACCTTAACTGTATCTGTATCTATGTATGTTCCTACATATGTATGTGTGCGTATCATTTTCCAATTTTCACATCGTGCAACTAACTATATAGAGTGTGTGGGATTCCTTTTGTTTTCAGTTTTCATAAGGATTTTGAAAAACATCACATTCATTGCAATATTTATTCGTTCACCATGTTGTCGTTGTTCATATGCTGCTGTAATTTTCATTTCATTTCAATTGTGTTGAGTTTGTATTGTATTGAATTGAATTGTATTCTTGTTTTCCCATGAAATTGCGTTAAATTGCAAACAAATATAATGAAATTGTGCGTAAGACAAAATCAATTTTTGCCAACATTTTCCTTATAGTTTTTTGCACTTTTCTCTGGGGGAGTCCTGTCAATCAAGCAGGGATTTTTATTTTCTTTTTGTTGTGTCGTTTTATAAAGTGAGAATAAGAAATTATGTAATCAACACCTGTTAAGAATCCTTATTGTTGCAACAGTTTAATTGAAAAGGGATTTATTTGATTGTATTTTTATACTCGCTGATACAAATGTGTGTTTGGTTTATTAATTGTTTTTAATCATTGCGCAGATTGTTGGGGAAATTTAAGAAAATGATTCTATGAGCAGGATTTGACGTAACTCAGTCTGTTCACGAATATAATGATTTACTTTCCTTTACAGATGATATCCCATTTGCGGTCATTCTCAAAAATCCTCTGGCAATATCCAAACAACTACAATCTCATATTATTGAGTGTATGACTTAAAAATGCGGGATTTTTTCAATTATTTAGCTTTTATTTTGAAACATTTGTACAATATAAATGTATTCAAAGTATTGGCCATTGTTAGCTACCTTTTCCCCATCTTGATGGCAACATATGGATTCCGAGCCAAAAGAACTGCTCATCTTTTGAGGTCAAGAACGAATCAAGCCAATATTGGAGACTCTGTTCCAAAGAGAGCGTATCCCAGGGAGAGAGTTATGCATCGATCGAAACAATTATTAGTTGGACGGGGCATGGACTATAAAGCGAGATAGGCCAAACTTCCCAACTACTTCATTCTAAATAGTTTTTAACAGGTATATTGTCATGATAGAATTTTACGGTTTAATGTCTTGCCGCATATTCTGGACATTTTTCGGCAAATTATCGCTTCAAACTAATGAGTTATATTCGGTACAGGTTCCATGTAATGGTCTGGACAGATTTCAGCAGCTCTTAATAGATAGGACCCTTTTTCTGCTCGCAAACTTATTGAAATTGCAGCTTGAGTAGCTCCCAATAATTTGAAAGCTCTTGTTGAGTATTACAACAATCTTCATGGAGTAATGAATACAATACAATAGACGATCTTTGTCTTCCGTATCAAGTGTGCTTCAACGACACTTTTTTTTAAATCAAAGAAGTAAAGCAAAACTTCTTGCATATGATGCTTTGTTGATACACAATTTTACATTTTTGAAGCAAACAAAAAACCTAGTTGTTCAATAACTAAGTGAGTACAATTGTACCCTTCACCTTTCGGATGAGTTCGGATTTTGATTCGGTGAACTGGCAGAAAGCGACGGGGAATTTACTGCAACCGGTTGAAATGTCAACCGGCAATTGTTTGGAAAATACTTCTCCAGATTAATCGTTCTGAAGCTCGAAACGCATGTTCACAGTCAGTTTGAGGTTTTTGACGTGTTTCCATAAAACGGGCGACTTCAGACATGAATTAAATTCACCAGCTGGCATTGACCGTGGCATCATTGACAATGTTGACCGAAAATCATCTGCCAACAGAATCATTACACCACCAAACCGGCCTTGATTGTTTCGTAAATCTTGCAAGGTTTTGTCTAATGCCACCAAAGACTTTTTATTCGCCATTGTACACTCATCCCTAACAATCAGTTTGTATGGCTGCATCGCACTGTTCTTGGAAATGTTGGATTTTTATTGATTTGCATATTCAATGGGAACTTGAGTGCTGAATGAGGAGTTCGACCGCCTTCCAACAACGTTGGCAAAATCAACGGGATCAAAAAAAATTACTCCAGTTCCACCGGGAGAGTCCAACAAAAAAATACTCCATTTAAATCATTCAGAACTTTAATAAGAGTATCTATCTTACGCATATTTTTGTTGTCGATATAACAGAGGAACTTTTGTTCGAACTGATACCTCCAAGGCATCGCAACTCTTGATTAACCCCTTGTTGACCAATGCTTTAAATTGTTGAAAAAGTTTTATTTTTTATTTCCAAATTTTAACTTTGTGGAGTGCAGGTTCTCCGAAAGGGACCTACAAGGATCCGAAATGGACCTGGTACCGTTGGATCAGCATCAGCCAATAGATAAAAAAACTCATAGATTTTTGTTGAAATTTTATTAATATGTATGTACATTAGGTTGGGTCGATTTTTTTCACGAAAAATCGTATAGCAGAAACACATTCTACGGCAAATTCTAAGAAATTTTCCTCAAGAAACCATAGGTCTTAAATCAAATCCTATCTTGCGCATTTCGGCACATTTTAAAATATGTGGTCAATGTTGTAGATGGCGATCGATCAACTCGTTGTAACACATTTTCCTCAGTAAAGTACATCTTCCAGATGTACGGCTAAATGAACAACAATTGGATGTCTTACATGAATGGCAAATGATAAAAATGCACAAATTGCTTCGGTACTGCTAATATAGCGGCCCATTTGAAATTAAGTGACTCCATCGTTGGAATTTTCCGCACTAACTCCAATCACAGCCATGTCACTACCATAGGTCACATAGTTGCAGATGTATTTGATGGATATAACGGAATGGCAAGATTCGACGTTGATATGTGCTTTGAATGTTTTGGAGAGTAGTGGCGAATACAGAATAATCCAACGGATAAAATTACCTGACGCTTTAATAAAAGTGGGCGTATTATCGGGCGTGGAAAATTTTTCTTTCTGCAAGAAATATTTGTGAACAATTGCGAACATTTAAAAACAAATTTGACAAATCGGTCCAGGAGCTATTTTTGATATATCGAAAAAAAGTGGGCGTGGTTTTTCTTTCACTAGAAACTTAAATTGGATTATTACGACAATTTAAAAAAAATACCCAAATCTGTGTAACCGTTTTCCGATTTTAGATAAATCGAAAAAAAGTGGACGTGGTCAAGTTCACTTTCCAAATCGGTTCAGTCCAGTTCTCTACTGCTGCAATTACCAATGAACGACATTTGATTTTTATTTATATAGAAGATTATTTTTTTATTTTTTCAATTAAAAGATTCAATACACTTTTCTTAAGAACAAAAAGTATGAAAATTAATACACTTTCAATATAAGACATAGTAACTATTAGTATTTCAATATATTTATAATCCTTTAATAAATAAATGAAGATCCATTGAGGGCCCATTAACACAAATAAACGCAAGCAAATTGTAGAACTAAAAGAAAAATAATTAAGATACAAAACTTATGTAAAGAGAAATATATAATGAAAACAGTACACAGTGGAGCCAATTTAAAAGCAGGGGTCGATAAACATAATTGGGGTATTCACACGGTCAACTATTTGGTCATATTGTCCTTATATATTATGATAGTTTAACCAATTTTTATTGTGTTTCAAACAAAAAAAAATCTGAACTAATAACCAGGGAAACCAAAATATGCAAATGCATGTTTTTTCTGGTAAGTCTAATGAGCACATGGTAAGATATTTACACGTTTCAGAACTTTTAGAGCATATTTTACTGTTTAATAGCATATTTTGACTCAAAAACAAATTTTGTCTTACCTATTTTTCGCTGTTGTGTTACAGGTTTTTACTTCCTTTGTTTAAAATTCAAAATTGAAAAATAGATGGCTTTTTTTAATATAAAATAAGCACTATTTTAATAATAGCGCCATCTAAATATCAAATTTTAGTCCTAATTCAAACTTAACCGTTCTAAGTGTTAAAGAAATATTGTCTTTTCCTATTACATCAGTTGATGTCGAAAGAACATTTTCTATGTATAAAAATGTTTTCAGATCCAATAGACAACGATTTTTATTTGAAAATTTAAGTCAATATTTTGTAACTTATTGCAATAATAACCTTAATTGAAGAAATGACTTTATATTTATATAAAATATCATCAAAAAATACCTCTCGAGGCCTTTACATAGCTTGTTTTAGTTCATGTTATTTCTGTTTATTTTTTTAAATAAAAGTATATTTTTTGGTAAAAAATTATGTAAAAGTTTTAAAGTTTTTACTGCATATTTAAAGCCCTTAAAACGTTTTTTTAGAGCATATTTCCTGTTTCCCTGCCAATAACACTATTTGAACTATGTTTATAGTTTTTTCATAAAATAATACTTATTTTGTTTAAAACACAACAACAACTATTATAATATATAAGGACATTATGACAATATGACTAATAGCAGACCATGTGAATACCCCAAATATTTAGTTCAAAAAGTTTACTTTTAGAGGGTATAAACTATTTCATATTTTATCAAACTTTACTAGCTGTAATTTTATTTTAAAAGATGGATTGGATCAGTAGCTTGGAAGTTCGATAACAAGAGAGGCACCTGGCGGATTAACCTAATTCGAGTAAACTGAATCCAGTGGTGCTAACCGTTTTTTTTTAGGTTAGGTCTTGTTTTCGAGATATACCGAAAATGGAGGAGGTTGAACTACATATACTAGCGTAACTCAAAAACGGTTTAGTTTATTGAATAAGCAAAAAACGAAATTCCGCAATAAAATTATCTTTAAGCAAGACTGAAACTTCTTTTAAACTGCGCAGTCGCTTTAAAAATATAAAAATTGATAAATGATTAAAATCTGTCCACAGCTTTTGATTTTATAAGCAAAATATAACACAAATATCTCCAAATAACATTTTCACATTTTTTCCCATATTTTTGCAAAAAGTCTTCTACAAATTTTGTAATTCTTAAAAATTGTATACATTTTTGAAAAGAAGACACAATTTTCAATATGTTGATATATAATATATGTATATGTCTTGTCTTTTCCACTAGTCAAATTTATGGATTCAAAATCAACAACAAACAGAAAATTTACAGAATCTTGCCGTTTTGTAATATATTTTTGTGCACTGTATTGCCGACTATTGCAGTACTAAACATAGAAGAACACTGCAAGATGTAGCTAATACATTGAGTTATGTATTTCTTTAAAATATTAGGGGATATTTGTTTCTTTTGTGAATAAAATCAAAAGTTGTAGACAGATTTTAATCATTTAGAGCTCGTTTTGTTTGTAACTTTGTTTTCTAGAAAAAATTTACAGCGTAGATGCAGAAGATTAAAAACATCTTAAGCCTTTCTTAAAGGTATTTTTATTGCGGAATTTCGGTTTTTCCATTACATTCAATAAACTAAACTGTTTTTGAGTTACGCGAATATATGTTCTGCAACCTCCTCCATTTTCGAAATAACGGTAATCTCGAAAATACCTAAAAAAACGGTTAGCACCAATAGATTCAGCATACTCGAATTAGGTTAACCCGCCGGGAGCCCCGCTTGACAGTTTTTTCAACTAGCACACTGTAATTATTACCACTTATTTTTCAATCTGTTCCCCTGTGCATCCTTACATCATAATTATTGATGTTTTGTTTATCTAATATCGAAATAGTTCAAACTTACTTTTCTTGCAAAAATCGTTCATTATACATTGTGGTAGCAAAATTACGTCGCAGTTTATAAATTTTCCAAGATACACAACAGAATATAAGAAAATTTATCACCAAAATAAGCATGACGGCAGGTGCAAAATAAATATCCGTATATAAAATGAGATAAGCTGGTAAAACAAAAAATGTTGTGTATAAAAAATTAAATTTGAATCTCTAAAAACTGCAACATACTCACTCAACATAACGCAGGATTTGGACCGCTCGTATTTGCCGCAATATTCATATATATTTGTAAAATTTCTCCAAACAGTGGGTGCCGTTGTAATGGCACTTATGACCCAGACATAAATTGAATAAAAACGAAATCGTTTTTTCTTTTCATAAGCGTCTAGCTCTCCATACGAATCGCTAAAGTTTTTCCAGGCATCAAAACCTAAAACATTTAACCAGTACACGATTACCATATTGAGATAGAAATGGGTGAATCCTGTTGAATAAAAATATTTTTTTTTTTACTTTCTACAAATTTCTTCAGTACTTACTGTGCAAAATAATAATTGAGAGTTCTAACCTATTAAAATGTAAACTAAATTCGGAAGACGATATCTTATACGGAGCATTTGTGGAATTACAAAATAAATAGCATTTGTGGCAAGTACCGAACTCAAATAACAAATGAAGCATTTACCCATTAGATTTTTATTTAACGGCTTCAGCATTATGTAGACCAATAAAGTTGGTATCAGTAGGAAGCCCGAGAAAAAATAAACTGAAATGATAAAATATATGTATATAGTCACACATGGCAAATATTTGACGGAATAGTCGAGAGCACTAAATCTGTGGACTTTTGATAAAACAACTTGAGTGGAATTTTAAAATTTTTCATACAAAGCTTCCGAAATTCTATAAATATAAATAATAAAACAATCAATTCAACAGTTTTTGCGCTCTCCCGAAAAATTTGAAAATTGCACTTACATAAGTTGTTTTGTCAAAAGTCCACAGAATTAATAGCTCTGTTCAATAACTAAAAGTTGTTACTAGTTAGTAACAATTGTTACTGGAAAAGCGTTCATTTACTTTTTTACTATTTTTGAGAATTTAAGAGAGTAATTTTGTAAATTTTGATTTTATTCTCTTGTTGCAAGTATTTACTGGGAAAGTAAATGAACAGACCTAATGTGATTAGAATTATTTGATTTTTTGTTTACTTCAGACAAATCACAGTAGATTTTTAGTGATATTTTATGAAACAAATTTATGTTATAAAAATTGTGTTAATGTTTTCTTTCACAATCTTTTAAGAAATATGTTTAGAAATATGTATAACTAGTATTGTACTTACTGTATTGATGTTTAAAAGCCAAAAAATAATGCAACTCCCAACGACAATCAAATTGTACTAAAGCATATTTTTTACTGCCTTTCAAATTAAATGGTGTAAAACAAAATTCCACATTATTCTATAATGAAAATGTTACACTCAGTTTACACATTTTACAATGATTTTCGTAATAATACAAACTACATATTTACTTACCACAACATCCATATTGATAGTTTCATTCATTTGCCAGTGCATAGGTTCGGGTTTTTCGCAGGGCAAATGAACTTTATGAATGGCATTTTTAAAAACATTTATTTCCTTTTGTGTCTCATTTGGATAATTAATTTTCAAATTCCATTTAATATCCACATCATTCGGTATTGGCTCACATTTGTACTGAGTCATATTGAAATATTCCCAGGATTGGCAGCATAATTGTATCGTTAAGTTGTGCATCTGGGAAGGTTGTGATGAAATCATTGAGATGGCTGACAGAAAGAAAATAAATCCCGCCAAATTCATATTGAATATTGTTTGCTATGATTTTATATCGTTACTTCTCGATTGTTTTTATTGTACTGATTTAATAAATGAGATCTAATAAACAAGTGTGGTTAATAAAATTGTTATATATATACAATTATTACCGCAGACTTAGAGGTGGAAATTATTTAAAGATTCTCCAAATGAAACTACTCATATTGAGCACTGGCGTGACAATTGGAGGTATTGCTATTTATTTTTTAATTACGGATTAAGATTTTAGTGAATTAAGCTCAAATTATATTAATTAATTCGAAGCTCTGATATTTAATAATTATAACCAGTGTTTAAAAAACTAGATTACAAGTAGCAGTAGCAACGAAAAAACACAAGTAGTCTAGTTAAAAAATTAATAAAAACTCGGAGTCAGTAATTACTACTACTACATTTTGGTAGCAGTAGTTGTAGTACATAGTACTAATAAAAGAAAAATTTAAAAGTAGCAGAGTAATTTATTTTCTATTGCTACCTTAAAAAAGAAAAAGTTTTGATGTAGCAGTCATTAGTTTTTTATTAATTCTACTTTTAAAATTTAGTAGTAATAGAAGTAGCAGTTGAGGTAGTAGAAGAAGTAGCAGTTGAAGTAGCAGCTAAGTAGCAGTTGAGGTAGCAATAAAATAAGTCAAAAATAAAAATCTTCAGCCAAAAAAGTATATTATGTATTGTTGTTGTGAATGTATATTTGTGTATGTTGGTCGTGTTGTAAACAAAAGTTCGGCTTTTTTGTTATACACACAGAAAACACGATCTTTCTGTTAGCAACACGAACATCTGAGACGAATAAAATCGAATAATTCTTTCAAACTCTCTCAAAACAAAAACAACACACAGTGTTTAATTCTGTCAATTTTGGTGTTATGACTGAAGATTTTCTTTTTTGACTACTTTTATTGCTACCTTAACTGCTGCATCAACTGCTACCTTACTGCTACCTTAAAAATTAAAACTCGATATAGAGCAGTAGCAATGATTTGTATTTTTATGCTACTACTCCATTTACAATTCATGTTTTATTACTACTGCTCTGTTAAGAGTTTTATATTTTGAAGGTAGCAGTAGTTTTAAAAAAACAAGAAAACGAAAAAAGACAAATGCTACTGCTACTGCTACCGCTACATACACTTTTTTGAAGCAGTAGTTGTAGCAACAGTTAAAAATTTGTTAGTTATCGTAGCTTTTTAAACACTGATTATAACACTAAGTTTTTATATGAAATTTTGATATAATATTGCTAATTTACAGTATCATTATAAACAGTGGTTGACAAAACAATGGAAACTTTTCCAAATATTCCATATGTAGCCCAAAATTTAAAATATTTTTTTAAAATAAAAAAATGTTTGTAGTATTTTACTTGTATAGTTTTATTTATGTATATAAATTAACTGAAAAACAAACAACATAATTAAAAAAAAAGGGAACAAAATTAAAAATATTCACTATTTCGCTACTGACAAAACAATGGAAACTTCTGCAAGAAATAAGTGTAAAACGAAAATAATATTTAAAAAGCATCCTTTTTACAGTTATTTTATTTTATTTTTAAATTCTGGTAATTTTTCACAATTTCTTTTTCTATGTTTTTCGCATGATTGCTTATTTTCAAAGTTAACGAAAATGGCTAAAGTTAAGATTTGTGACGACTTAAAAAATAAAATAATTAACGATTTTTAAGCTGGTTTAAAACAAAAAAGTATCTGTGACAAATATTCAATAAATAAATCAGCAGTTTCAAAAATTATAAAGAAATTTCGTGAGAACGGTTCTGTAAAAACTCAACATTTAGGTGTAAGACCTCGTAAGACTACTCCTAGACAAGATAATTTAATAGCGAGAGAGTTCAAGAAATTCCCAAAAATAAATCCTCGAGAGGTTGTTAATAGCCTAAAATTAGAAATAAGTACCCGAACAGTTAGTCGCAGGGCAATCATTTCTAAAAATAACCGTTCTGCTCGTCTACAATTTGCCAGGGATCATTTAAACTGGTCGATACAGAAATGGAATACTGTCCTACTTTCCGACGAATCCAAATACAATTTAAGAGGCAGTGATGGGAGAACATTTGTAAGACGACCAAAGGGCAAAAGATTAGATCCAAAGTACACAAATAAGACTGTAAAGTTTGGCGGTGGCAATATTATGGTATGGGGATGTTTTTCAGGGCAAATTATGGGCCCAATTCATATTATAAAAGATACCAAGACAGGTATAGGATACAGAACCATATTAAACGATGTATGTATCCATATGCTGAGGAAAATATGCCCCTAGTTTGGAGATTCCTACACGACAACGACCCGAAACACACCTCTAGGGTTGTAACCGAGTGGTTACAATCCAACGAGGTACGTGTTTTGAAGTGGCCTGCCCAATCGCCAGATCTCAATCTCATAGAAAATCTATGAGAAATTGTAGATCGTAAAATAAGGACCCAAAATTACACCAGGAAGAAAGATTTATCGGAGGCGGTTATAAGGGAATGGCAAAATATTTCAAAGGAGACGATTGACTCTTTAATTGGTTCAATGCATCGTCGATGTGTAGCAGTTATAAAAAATTTTTAGAATTTAATTAATTATGTCCTTTGTTTTTTGTTAACTTAAGTTAATAAAAGTATACAAATAAAATACTAAAAAATTTAAAAATTTTTTAAAGAATTATTTCAGATTTTAGGCCACTAATGAAATATTTGGAAAAGTTTCAATTGTTTTGTCAACCACTGTATTTCGGGAATAGCCGGGTACCCGGGAATGTCGGGAAATTAAAAACCCTACTTATATGTCATTTTGAAGGGTTCATATCTGTCAATTTATTATCACTTATGGCGTTTTCTTTTCTGGCATAAATGATGCCTTTATTCTGCCTTTTACCCATTTCTGCGTTCTTTTCTAAAAAAATGTAGTTTGGTGTTCTTTTCAAATAATGTTGCCCTAAAACCCCGAAGATATGCTACACGTTTCACCCTCCATTTTATCAAAGGGTTAGAAATGCAGCACTTTTTAAACAGCAAAATGTATAGTTTTACAACATTTAGAAGGTATATAAAAGAAAATTGTATAAATGGTAATGGTTTTTGTTCTATTGTGATAGTTAAAAATGTAAAACATTATGAGGGTACGGGTAACTTTTAATAAATGGTACAAAATGTGTTGGCAACATTTTGTGTCCGAAAAGAAAACGCCATTAGTTATTGAACATTATAGTGAAAACAACAAAGTTTTTTTTGCTTCGAAAATGTCAAATTTTGTACCAAGTAATCGTAATCGGGAAAGAACACCGATTGTATTCCATCGGTTTGAACGTGCGAGGGATTGTTTGTGCTGTTCAGAAGCCAAAATGATTGAAGACATAGAATTGGATGCATTACTCCATTACTAAAACTCAACACGAGCTTGCAAAATCATTGGGAGCTGGATTCATCCAAAAGCAGCGAAATTGGGTACCAAACGAATTGATGCCGAGAGACTTTGCATGTGATAAATAAAAGTAAATAATTTTTGCACAGAATCATTACTTGTGCTGAAAAATGGATCCATTACAATAACCGGAATCGTAAGAGATCGTATGTGAAGCCCGGCCAACCAGCCGAATCGACACGACAGCAAAGTATCCATGGCGCTAAGGTAATTCTCTGTATTAGGTGGAATCAAAAGGGTCTATTATGAGCTGCCAAAATCTGACCAGAACATCACAGGGAACCTGCAACTGATTCGTTTGAAGCGAGCACTGACCGAAAAATGCCCAGAATATGCGGCCTGACATAAACGTGTAATATTCCATCATGACAACGCTCGTCCACATGATACAATACCTGTTAAAACCTATTTATAGTCCAGACCTTGCCCCGTCCGACTACTATCTGTTTCGATAGAAGCAGATCGTCTCTGGGATACGCTTCACTTTAGAACAGAGTAAAATTGAAAAGCAGTCCGATTGAGGCAAAGTCCGATTGAGATAAAACTTTTAAAATCGTATTTGCCATTTCACAAAAAACCACCCTAGTGTATACCAAATCGAAACTGGTTCGGGAAAGTAGGGCGTGTCTGAATGAGCGATTTACAAAATCACTCTTGTAAATCGCTCACTTGGAGGGTATATTATATGGGTTGGTGGTCAATTTAACTAATATGCTATACAAAGGCCATATGGCTTCTATACACTGGAGGTACGTAATTTAGGACTTTCATTCTTTTAGAAATGGTTCAGCTCTGGCTCTGTTATGCGACCACTTCCTCAACTTTTCTAATTCTTCCTATTTCAGCCCTTAAAACCAATAATATATATGGGCATTTCCACGAGAATGACAATCTCGACTGAAAACACAAAAACCCTTGAAACTTTTTCTCAATATGATTTGAATAGGAGAAAAACACTAAAATTTTACCATGTGAAAGTATTTAGAGCTTATTACAACATTTTAAGGGCAAATATTTTTTTTTATTTTCATTTATTTACTGTATCTTAATATTTATTGCATCTTTTCATTTATTGTATATATAATAGTTTAAACTGTTTTAGACTAAAATGGCGGCGAAAACTAAGCTCCCAATTAGCATGTAGTATGAAATGATATTATAACCTTGTTCTTTGAAACCGAATATATATTTTACATTTATTTTTCAGTTTTTGTATACATATATTTACAGAATATATATTGTTTAACTAAAAGAGAAAAATCTGTCACATACGGTATGTCACGTACGATATTTATTATAAAATCATCCTAAAATTGTTTTTATTTAAATATGATGTAAAGGAAAAATATTTGGTTTAGTGCAATTATAAGAAAACATAATGCTTAATAATTCTTCATCAGCAACGCTCAAGGTTCAGCTATTGATTCTGACCAGGAGTCATCAATCCATTTGTTATTGATTGGATTGCAGTGTAAACTAGCAATCAAATGTACAACAGATGGCATTATTTTTAGTTAATGTTTCAGGAACCCATTAATCTTAACCTAGTCGACTGATAACCTAGATTTGTCATTTACTAGTGTGATGTACATCTTCCAATCCATTTAAATTTTCCGAAATTTAAAAGATAAATTTAGATCTGTTTACGTAGTTTAATGATATGCTCCTCTTCTCATTGATTCACTGGAATGTATTATATTTCCAAACTCTGTTTTTATCTGCATACAAACCTGGGGTAAAAAATATCACCAAATATCCAAAGGGGTAAAGCAGTAACAGTCATAGGACCAAATGCCTTACATAAATGATGGACTAAATTAATATTCTTTGCTTTTTCGAATTTCAAAATATACTCTATTGAAATTTGTTTAACATTTTCTAGTACAAATTTTAAATTTCTTTATGATGTCTCTACATCGATGGATGACAATACAGTTCCTCAATTTAAATTATACATTTTTAATATTAGTTCATTGAAATTGTATAGACGTAAGAGTTGTGTTTGGTCTTTGATAACACACAATATTCTTAAAGTATTAATTTAAAAATTTAGCATAACAATGGCCAGTCACTGATGGAAACCACCAACATCATTATCACCAAGCGTACAATGTCACAACCACCGCAGCAACCACAAGCTATTCACAGTACAAGAGCAACAACAACAATTAAATACTCAAACTCATATTTATTATCAAACAAATTGCAGGCCTCACCGGTACTTGAAAGAATGGCTGGATGGATGATACAGTTTCACATTTAAAGGGATTCATCGAGCAAAAGTGGCGAGTGGTGAATGGGTAAATGGAAAATGTATTCTATTGTTTACATGGAATTAAAATTATCTAGAACATGCAATCAACCCTCTGCCAGTGTCTTCTATCATTCTAACACTCTCCCTCTCTCATATGCATTCTCGTACTCAAAGTGAAACAATCTTTTCACTTGGAATTATTCAAGGCATTTGTTATTTTAAGGATAAACTTGGAAATATTGTTGCTCCTTTCATTCCTCACAACTTGATGCGTCAGTCATCTCAACGTCTTTCCTTTGTAACCTTAAGGCCATTCATTGAAAGTGTGTATTTTATTAAGAAGAGATTTTATGGAAATAATAATTTTAATTTTAATCAAAAGTACAAGATGCAACGAAACGTGTTAATTTACTCATTTATATGCGTAAAATATTGTTTTTCAAATTCATCATAGAGTTATTTTTGTTGTACATATGTATGTATTTTAATGTAAATTATTTGAAATAGACAATTTACCTGATGTTATTAAAGTAGCTATATAAGGAGTAATACTACTGAAGTATAAATAATTGTGTATGTAAGAAAATAATATGGTAATGAAGGGGAACAACAAAATTTCTTAAGAGATCTGAAATTTGATTGGTTTGTAATAAACATATTTGGCTAGCCTGGAACTAAAATGGTCTAAGAAAATATTTAGCTAGATCCACCTATGAGCGTACGAAAATGCGAAAATACGATAAATCAATCCAGGCAAAAGTTATCTATGTGTTATTACGTCACCAAAATATGGTTATCGTTAAACTACCACTTTAGAATTTATTACTTTTTTCACTTTTTTCGTTTGTTATCTCAAAATTTGTATTTTGTTCCAGACTAGCCCTTTATAGATTTTAAAATAAGGACTGTAAAATCAAGTATCTCGGCTCTCTATCACTGCAGAAAGGAAAAATGGTAGCATTATTTAATGGATTTACATAAAGATAGTGCAGTTGGATACCCGGCTTGTGCTACTACGCTAAAAATTCATTATTAATAGAGGGGTTTTATAATACTGTTACGTTTTAACCTTTTAAAAACGCTGGTTATTTCCTTTAAATAAACCGGATACTTTTGATTGCAAATAAAAGCCGTTTAGTAGTTTGAAAATGGTAACAACTCTTTATTTATTCAAATGTACAACAACAACAGAATTAAATAGTCACTCAATGTTTTTTATACACGTTTATAAATTCGCAGAAATACAGACACAATTTATAATGTACACGAATTTACTTGAAAAACACAACACACTTTAAGGCACTCAGTTGATGTTTATTCGAAAAGCGTCTGTGATAAACTCACTCACGACTGCAACCTCTGCCACTATTTATAACACTGTCATCTGCACTCTAGATTGTTCTTTAACTGTCAAAATTCGAATATTCTAGATCTTACTAATACATACGCCATCTGTGGTGTACTTTCTATAATGTTCTTTAACTGAATATTCGAATTCGAATACAGCGTTGCCAACTTACGATCAAATCAACCGAAAGCTTTTATTTAATAATGCCCACAGATATGTTACAGTTTGCTATTACAGCACTGTTATTTGAAAGCATTATGATACTTTTAAATCAACCCTTAAAATCGTTATATTTGAATTCAAGTACAATTTCGTAACAATACAAATTTGTATACCATATTAATGTATAAAAAGTACCAAAAAGAGGGATCAATTTAACACCTTATACGTTCAAATTTCTAAAAAGTGACAAAATCCATTTGAATTTTTTTTAGAAGGACTACAATTCCATTTAAAATTAATACTAAAACTTGGGTCTCGCACATTTCACCCCTTAAAAGTACATAAATTTAGATTAAGTTCGACTTTTATTGCTAGCTTTATTAGTTCCGAAAATATAGAGATGTCGATTTCACCCGGTTTTACCCCCTTAAAATTCGATTTTCCAAACATCCCTTCTTAGTGGATTTAGTGGATTTATACAGCGTGTGAGTACCTCACACGAAAATCGGCTTTACGAATGAACCCAATATAGTATTTAGTAATATATAGTAATAGTATATAGTAATTTCGTTCAAGCTATTTGTCTATTTTTCAAAAATATTGATAACTTTTGACAATTAAAATCATGGAATACTTTATTGAAAAATATGACAAAAAATATTTTTTATTGAATTTTTGCATAGATACAAATTTTTCGAATTGAAATAAAATATTTATTTATGAATAGTTTTTAATTAAATTTTACTGTTATGTAAAATTTTCTATTTAAAATGAAAAAATAAAACCGAATTTTGAAATTTATTATCAGCAATCCCGCAATTCCCAAAAAAGTGTTGAAAAATCCCAAAAATGAAAATTTTTAGTTTTTTGGCTATAATATCCATACCAGGGTCGGAGTTATCGGAATCCTTTACAAGATAATTAAAAGCATATTGGGCCATCTAAAATCGGTTATTATATTTTGATATCGAATTTGCGATTTGAGAATTTTTGGCCTAAAGTTTAATTTTACATAAAAAAATAGGTGTTTTTTGAATGGACCTGTTCCCCTCGGTAACAAAATTTTTAATTTTTTTTTTTCATTCAAAATATTTTATGAAAACTTAGCTTTTAGAAAGTATAAATTCCTTATACATTTTGCGACAACTTAAAAAGAAAAAGTTATTTTTTCAAAAAACTAAATTAGGTTGGGTAAAAATGTTTAAAATTTAATTTTCAAATGCGAATATCTCCTAAGCTATAAGAGACAATTGATAGCTACGACTAGGTATTTTGTAGCACTCAATGAAGAGATTATATGTGTGTAATTTTTTTGAAATCGGAACACAAACGAAGAAATAGGATCATTTTAAAAATATAATATACCCGAGGTGTCCTACTTTGAGGACCCTTGGTCGCGGCCCTGGTGGGCAAATGAGGTCCACGTACAGAACTTAAACTCGAGAACACTTCTTCTTTGCGCTTGTGTAATTTCATTCAAACCAATCTAACCATTTAGAAGTTACAGATTTATTTCCCTCTTTTTTTTCTATACCACTATGTGTCGCTTACGATAATTTGGCGCTAAGATATATACTTAGAGTATATATAGATCGAAGGCTTTCTATGACAGCTAGATCCATTTATAGTCCAATCATTACAGAATATAATTATACGGCATGTTGAGTAGATCATTTTTGTGGAATAAACTTATAGTCCAGCTGGTCTAAGTTTTTTTTTTACAGTGCGTCAAAGTTTTAATTTTTGATCGAATGGAGCATTATACTAAACGAGACAAATTTTATAAGTTTTTTGAGAGAATTCTTATTATCGAAATTATATTGTTGAAATTTTTATGAAGATCTCTTTAGTGGTCAATTTAACACTTTTTTCGAGAAAATCAAAAAAAAATCCTTTCAAAAAAGACATTTAAGGATTAAAATATTCTACGAACATTTTTTCCGGAATATTTCAGTCTGGGTCACCAAAAATACCTATGTTGTAAATAAAGCTGTTTACGCTTAGTTAGCAAAATTACAGCCACCTTGGCTTTTAAAATTCGAATTAGCTAAAATTTAAAATATAAATAGTCCTTGAGAAGATCTACAAAAAACATTATCTCTTTTTGTTCAAGAGATATTTATAATTAAACGTAAAGAGTTTTGTTTACTACATTGGTAACTTTGGTGATCAACACTGAAATTTTGCGGCAAACATTTTCGCAGAATATTTTAATCCTTGAAAGAAAATTTTTAGATTTTCTCGAAAAAGGGTCAAATTGATTATGTTAAGATCTTCCACAAAAATTATCCCCATAAAATTCAACAATATTTCTCTGACAATAAGAATTCTCTCAGAAATTAATTGATAACATTTATTTCATTTAGTTAATGCTCCAATCGATCAAAAAATTAAAAGTTTGACCCACTGTAAAAAACTCTGACCAGCTGGACTTTAAGTTTATACCACAAAAATTATCTACTCTGACTCTCAGAATTATAGGGTCGCTATTCTGTTCCAGCGTAATTATATATTTAGGAGAAGTTTTTTTTATTAAATTTAAATTTTCTCGAGGTATTTCCATTGACATTAATTTAGCTCGTTTTTAGAACATATTACAGTCTGTTTATTTGAAAATTATAAATTCTATTTAGACTCTTTAGGCGGAGGATTGTCTAGAAAATCATTTCCTTAATAAGTATTTTTCAATTTCAACTCATACCGGAATAACTGGAAAAACCATAAAAATTCTTAGAAACACTTAAAGGCAGACATCAAATCAAATTACATCATTTATTCGATCTACAAAATAAGAAAACCTCAATATAACAAATACTCTTAATAGTGGGTAATTTATTTGACATCGTAATGCTACACTTGACTTTATAACCCGAGTATTTAAAGAACAATTGATGTTCTTGAATACAAAATTACAAAATTGTGTCATATGAGAACTAAAAGAAAGCGTAAGTGACGACAAAGAAGAAATGCAGTCTGTAAAGACTTAGTATGTAGTTTTAAGTACACTGAGAAAATAACAGAGAATTTTGTTACATAATTATTCCATAACAATTGAAATTATTTGTTGGGTTCAAGTTATTTTCAATTCAAACTATTTAAACTAATATTTCGGGGTCTAATATTCATTATAGGTAGACCTGCATGTAGTAGAACTTTTTTGAATGAATGTCCTCGATTTGTATTTGATGATAATTCAAATAATTACAAAGTATTTTAAACAGTTAAAATATTTGGTAAAATGTATATTTTTCTTTATTTTAACAAATAAATTAATAATTTTAGCAAAGACTTTAAACTATAGGGTAGAACTAAAGGCACAACTGTGAGTAAAAAATACTCTCTTTAAATTTTATGTCTGACACAACAACAAAATAAATTGATTTACAAGTATTTTGTTGTTGCAAGACTTTTTTGACAACAGAGTTAGGTTTTTGTCGATGTACATATGTTTTATTCTATGATTTAAACTGTATTCTTAACAAGAGTTCAGAATTAAGGAAAAAAAGAAATTAAAAAAAAAAGTTTTAAATAAGTTGAAAAGGAAAGCTGAAGGTCCTGAAAAATAAATTAAATTTAAGAGTTCTTATAAGTTAAAACTAAGGCTGAAGATGCTGTCATTCGTCGGCGTGATTTCAGTCCCGTCTACATTAATCCACTTTTCTTGATATAGACGTCAATGCAGACATGAAAGTGACACAGAAGATGATATATCGTCTCATCCTCTTCCTTATTCTGATAATATTGAAATTGAGTCTAGTCCAGGCTTTCCTCAGCCTGAAGAATACCTCACGTGTTTGGGATCCCAAATGTCATATTTATCCAATTATAATCGTTCTCATAAATAAATTGAGCGGCTCGCTGTTTCAGAGGAAAGGCCTTGCATTAATTCCGTGTTATTCGAGATTCAGAAACAGATGTTTCTTGGGAAGTAGGTCAATAGCCAATGTGATCTGGAAGAGTAATACATGCAAGGCCATTTGTGCTAGATTCAGGTTAATCATTGTAAAGAGCGACTTTATCGAAGTCGTTCGCAGAATTTCTGGTATCAGAATTGCCAATCCTAATTTGATGTCCTGCCTATTGCTTTCCACCAGATAGAGATCACATAGATTAGTATTGGTCTAGTAGCCGCCTTAAAAGTTCTGGTTCCTGCGTTTGTCTCCTCATCACATGCCTTTGATGTCCTTCCAAGTATGTTGAGTTTCCTGGAAGTTCACTCAGCTCTGATTTACACTAAATCCACTGTCAACTCTCCATCGACTTTGTGTGCCACCACCAGTCTCTGTGACAGTTCTTCAAGTGAATCTTAAAAACTGACACCACTAAAAAAATACTGCTCAGGAAATTGAATTCCATGCACTGTTGCCTACGAGTTTGATGTCGTTCCTAGAGCTACTGTTATCAGGATTGTCATTTATCTTAATAATATGTCAAAGAGAGTACAGTTTAAAGGTCCTGTATAATGTTTTCCACTACTTATCTCATAAAATAGTACGATCTCAAATAGCCAGTTCAGGTATTTTGGTTCGACAATCAATCTCATGCCTTTGATGTCCTTCCAAAAATGTTAAGTTCTCTGGACATTTCGTTGTCGATGTACCAATGATGGCCAAAAGTGAAGATTAAACACACTTTTGAAGTGTGCTCCTTTCAGCTCCTTTTTGAGATTGAAGCCGTTCTTATTCTTGAACTGATGCTGATAAGGAATGTAGTGCCCTCACAACAATAGTTTCTAGTCCACTCAGAGAGATCCCTTAGAATAATATCGGTCTAATGACTGTCTCAAATAGCCAGTTCAGGTTTGTGGGTTTGACTACCAATCGCATGCCTTTGATGTTCTCCAACAGTTCGATGTAACAAATATGGCAAAATTCTACGGATGTGGAGCTTAAACGCACTCTTGAGGTGTGCTCCTTTCAGCTTCTTTCGGAGATTGAAGGCGTTCTTATTCTTGAACGGATGCTGTTAAGGTATGTAGTGCCGTCACAACCAACTTCCCCAATGAGAATTGGTTAATAGTTTCTAGTTCGCTGACAGTAGTATGTGGGTGACAATGATCCAGTTTTCTGCAAGAATAGTAAAATGATTGATCTAAAATCCTTTGCCTTGGTATGTGAGGCTTTTTCTCTTTTCAGATTGAATGTCACCTTGAATTTAGTGAATGTCTCGGGTATATACAACCACCAATCAGCCATGAAGTGACCAAGTCTACATTACTTTGAACGTTATTATCCCCTCCACTCTCATAATTGGTTAATGTCAAATAATTTTCTTTCAGTGCATAATTACATAAAACTACACAAATGTATTTCAACTAGATTCTTTCCAACATTCGTAAACGATCGATCATATAACAAATGATACCAACAAAAAAATACGCTAGAGACCTAAGAGTCATTAGTAAAACCATAAATAAATTCTAAAGCGCAAGCGTGAAACCCATCTCCCCAACATGCAAACAAAACAAAATTCGTAATGTGTGACAGAAAATGATGCAGTCGTAATTGGACCCAAGCGTGATATAAAACAAAAGATTCTGTTCGGTATTTTCTGTACACAGGTTTCTTTCTGTCTGCAGGGACCAGGCGACACAATGTCTGCCATGTCTGGTCAACCACTTAAAAAGTGTGTATTTAAACATAAAGGAATTTTTGGGTTTTTTTCAAATTCTAGTAATTTGAGCAGAAACCACTTGAGTTGATCGAAATGCATAAATTGCAGATGTTGTTATTTTATTTCTCAAGTGCATTTTTTATTTTGTAAATTTGTCTAGGCTTTTTGGTGAATTGTAAAGAAGGGAATTCCAAATTCTTATGAAATTCAGAAGAATTTTATATCAAAATTTTACTATAACTAATACATATGAAATGGAAAGAATGGAATTCCATATTTCATATTAATACGGAAATCTCTTCTACGAAATGTCGATTAATAACAAGGTTGTCTATTATCATTATAAATATCTACCCCTTAAAACAATAAATAAATAAAATATCTGAATTTGTTTAACAATAATAAATAGATATGGACAATGTCATTTTGACACCTAGTACCCTTAAGGGTTAATTTCCAAGTTTGCACTGTTATTGTAAATCTAAGACCTTGAGGGACTTTCATTAAAATCAGCACAAAAATATATAATATTTCTCCATCCACAGAACAAACTATTTCTTAAACCCAAGGCGTATTAACAAGGTGAGTGCATAAAATCAGCTGTTTCTTAATTCGCTGTGGTTTTATGTACACTATATGTCAAACTTTGTTTATGTTTACATTTGTTATTGTAAATAACATAGTAATATTTTAATTCGCCTTGATTTTGACATTTACCGTACATTTTAACAAAAACAAATTGCCTGTTGTTTTTGCATTGTTGTATTTGTTGCCGGGACGCACTCACCTTGTTAATACGCCTTGCTTAAACCGTTTCAATTCAAATATTTGTCACTTATTGAACTGGTTTCAATTATTTCATAATTGAATCAAGTATTCATGTGCTCAAAAACAAAATTTTCTGATATTTTCTATTGAATTTTAAGTTTTGAATTTGATAATTTTGATAATTGAATATACAATTTTCGTTATTGGTTGAACTTTAAATACGAAAGTTATTGAATAGATAATTTTCGTAATTGAAACACATTTTTGTTATTTTTTGTGTTTCAATTACGAAAATTATCTATTCAATAATTTTTGTATTTAAAGTTCAACCAATAACGAAAATTATATATTCAATTATCAAAATTATCAAATTCAAAACTCAAAATTCAATAGAAAATATCAGAAAATTTTGTTTTTGAGCACATGAATACTTGATTCAATTATGAAATAATTCAAGGTGTATTCAATAAGGTGAAGTTACGAGCACAGCTGATTTTTGTTTATAGCTCTTGCTGAATTTCAATACCAAAGTCCTTAGAAGAATTTGGTTGTGTATTTTGGACGTGGTTTTGTATTTAAGACATATATACGGACATACATAAATGGATAGTTTGATAGTTCCACTGGAATCACCTAGCTTTTTATCCCCGCTCGCTGTTTATAACATAAATCTTCAAAAAAAAAAAACAGTGTTAGAGCAAACTACAAATAATTGATTTTTTATTTGTTTGTTTTTAATATTTTTCATATAAAAACTTATAATTTATTTGTTTTTTAATTGTTTGTTTTTATATATTTTTTGACATTTTCAATTTCTTGACAAATAATTAATATTGTATTTGTTGTATTTGTTGCCGAGACGCTCTCACCTGATTAATAGGCCTTGAAATAATTGAAACCAGTTCAATATGTGATAAAAGTTTGAATTGAAATATAGTTTTTTCTGTGAAGCCTTAAAACAATAAATAAATAAAATATCTGAATTTGTTTAACAATAATAAATACATATCGCTGGCTTAACATGCAAAGGCTCTAAGTCCACTTTTTTTAGAAATTGAGATTTTAATGCAGTAATGTACAATAAGTAAAAATACATTGATTACAAAGAAAAAAATTGGAATTATCTCTCTTTTTGTTGTTGTTTTGTAGTGATGAGCAATAATGCTTAGTCCAATTTATCACAATTTATCACAAGAAAAAGCTCTAAGTCCCTATAAAAAGTACAGTTTAACCATTTATGTCAAATTGTTCAATGACATGTATTAAAACAAGTAAGAAAAAATGCTCGTTAAAGAGATTTTTGGAAGCGGGCCTTATATGGGAGCTATGACTAATATAAACCGATCGGCATGAAATTAGGTGACATGATTTCCATAGTATAAAGTATTTCGGGAGGACATTTGTATGAGAGCTAGGGGACCGATTTAAGCCAGTTTCAATAAACTTCGTCCTTGAGCCTAAAAATGTAATATGTACCAAATTTGATCGAAATATCTTCAAAATTAATCGACTCATAAAGTGATTCGGAGTCTATCGGTATAATTTAAGGTGGGTGTTAGAGCATTATTTTTGGGTGTTACAAACATCTACACAAACGCATTATAGCTAAGTATATTTTAAAATGTAAAAAAAGAAATTTTTTAAAAAGTTTTTTCCAATTTTTTTTTTAATTTTTAAAAAATTAAGAAAAATAATTTATGGGAAAAAAATGTTTGGATGAAAAACAATCAGGTTAATATATATTTCTCCCGATTTTTACCAACTTACTATAGCCTTATATACATCGTTGCAATGTACTTTGAAATACCTATCATTAGATATCCATATTGTCTATATTAATGACTTAGTAATCCAGATAT
This sequence comes from Calliphora vicina, assembly GCF_958450345.1. NCBI lineage: Eukaryota > Metazoa > Arthropoda > Insecta > Diptera > Calliphoridae > Calliphora > Calliphora vicina. Next base: position 71,105,268 of record NC_088782.1, read on the forward strand.
AGATCAAAAATAGGTAAAAAATTGAGGTTGTCGTGGTATTTTCTTTATATCTCAGCCATTTGTGGACCGATGTTGTCGATTTTTAAAGTAACCGAGCCGGAAGAATTTCTGATATATTGATGTATGAATCATGTATGTATGTAAGTTATTTGGGGGCTACGGAAAGTTTATTTCAACATACAGACTGACAGACCAACAGACGGACATATGTATGTATATATATCGACTTCGATATCTATAACGATCCAGAATATATATACTCGCAAATGAAAAATGTAGAAATTACAAACTGAATGACAAACTTATATATACCCTTACCACCCATGGTGAAGGGTATACAAAGTAGTAAATAAGAAATGAAAGAGAAGATGGACTTAAGTCCATCAAAAAATACAAACTAAGCATAGAAAAAGCTCTAAGTCCAAAAAACCTTTTATCTCGACAAATACTTATTTTATCATTTTGCTTTTACGCACATAGAAAACAAAGAAAAATACCAAAAAAAAATGCCTTTACAGAATTAAAAAATATTTACGGAAAAAAAGTTTGAATGTAAAATTTTAAAATGTGGACTTAGAGCCTTTGCATGTTAAGCCAGCGATATATGAAAATATATGAGGACATGAAAAATTATTTTTTTAAAAAGTCAATCATGGAGTTAACTCTCCTTTGGCAAACACTAACCTTTTTCCTCCCCTTCATTCCACTAAAAAATAAGCAGCTCTAAAAAATCCAAATCCAATATCACAAATAATCCTTTATCAAAGGTGTAAAAACTCAAACAAAAGGTTTAAAAAAAATTGCAAGTAAAATTCAATTCAATGAACAGAAAAGTGGAAAAAACCGGATGTTTGACTAACAATGAAACTGGAGCAATTTGGTGAGAAATTTATATTTCTCAGGTGTATTAAAAAGTGTTAGAAAAATATATCAATCAAATTTTATAAGAAACAATTTATTAGCTGAAAATTATTAATACAAGTGAGTAATTTCCTGAACACTTCTTAGGAATTATATTTAAAAAACATCAACTACGGCAATTGAATAAATAGTTTTGTACCTGTTGCAACTCATTAGTAGTTTTTGGTTAAATATTAATGAGTAAATTTTCCAAATCTGAGATTTTCGTTAAGCGCGTAAATACGGGAAAATACACGATTTAATCTCATCGATTATCATTACAGGCCACTTAACTTTTATCTTCTTCTACGTTGTATAAACACACAAGAAACCAAAAATTCAAATATTTTTATGATGAATTGTTCATTCATAATTTGTTCGTTTAAACATTTCATTACATTTTACACACCTTTGGAATACATATGTACTTGCTTAAATACATAAACACACGTAGAAAGTGGCAAGTCATTTGTTAAGTTAAATGATTTTCAGTTCTAATCGTTTTTATGGTTAAACAAAAGGTTCACCCACCACCAACCAGCCACCAAAAGGTTAAAATATTGTTGTTGTGTCATTTTGTGGTGAACGGACTAATGCCACCTACAGTAGTCAAAGTCACGTTAGTGTTGTATTGAATTGAATTGTGACACCTTCATTATTGATTGATTGGAAAATATTTTGTCAAGAAATATGTTTGTATGTATGTATTTGTTGCTGTGGAACACAACACATGCAACATAGTTATTAAAATAACAATAAATTGAATAGTGTTGCATGTGCGCATTGAGGAACATGCAGTAAAATCCACTTGCAACAACAGGTACAACTATTATTTTGACCACTGTAGTCTCAACAGCAAAGATGCCAGATGTGATGTTTAATTAGGTACCGTGAAATAAGTACCAAATGAAATAACTCCCAACGAAAAGATGAAATAACACCCAACAAATTTTTCATACAACTTAGGACTTATTTCATTATGAAACAACTCCTAACGCATAGGGAGTTATTTCATAATGCAATAACTCCCAATGAAATTTTTTGTTGTTTTTTATTTCATTTTATTTTGGAAATTAGGAGTTATTTCACTTTTTTGGGAGTTGTTTCATTTTTGTTGGGTTCTACTTTGCAAAAGCAGAACCCATAAATATCAAAAACTGGCTTCACTCACAAAAGTTTTTTGCATTGCCTGCCTTCGGCCGGGCGCAAAGGTTTTCTCCTCTGGGGTGTATCAAAAACCGGCTTCGCTCAGAATAGATTCTTTTTACATCTTCGGCCTTTGTCAGGTTGCAACGATGTCTTAATATGGTGCGAAATGAAAATCGGCATTTTAAAATATTATAAAACCTTTCTGCAATGAAAGAAATCTTTTCTGAGCGAAGCCAGATTTTGATACACTCCAGAGGAGAAAACCTTAGCGCCCGGCCGAAGGCCGGCAATGCAAAACAAATATTCTGAGTGAAGCCAGTTTTTGACACATCCCAGAGGAGTAAAACTTTGCGCTACGCCATAGGCCCGCAATGCAAAAAATGTTTGGTAAGCGAAGAATAATTTCACTTTTGAAGTTCATTTTTTTAGATTACATAAATAAATTGCTTCGGATTGGGAATTATTTCATTTCTATTGGGATTTATTTCGCTTTTTTGGGAGTAATATTTTTAAAATTAGGAAACCGTCGATTATTGGGAGTAATTTCATTTTACCCTTTGGTAGTTATTTCATTTTTCAAGTTTGGGAATTATTTCATAGGGAGTTATTTCATTGGGAGTTATTTCATTTGGGAGCTTTTTCACGGTACCGTTTAATTAAAACAATTAAGATTGTTATATTCGGCATATCCACCACCAGTATGATGCGGTCAGCGATTCTTTTGGATGCATAAGTTAGCTATTAGTAGGGTATTCAATTAATCGGGTTTCTGGTTTAATCGGTTAATCGAGCAAATAATTAATCGGGGTTTAGATTTCATCGGTTAGTAATCGGTTAATTTTAAATTATTCGATTAACCGAATAATTCCTATTTAAATGTTAAACTGAAAATAAAACCACGAATTTTGTGTACTTCTTCGCAATAATTTTCAATCGAGACTAGTCGCAATGTATCAAATTGATATCAATAAAAAAGACGCGTTTGAAAATAATCTCTTCACTTTTTATTTCGAAAACACAAGAACAATATTAAATGCAATGTATTTAAAAGAGTAATACGAAAAAATTGCAGTAAAAATATTATTTTATCAAAAAATTGCTTAAAATTTAGGGTGTTTAAAAAAATTTACAATAACAAATTTTTGCCTGTATCAACCAGATCAGTAACGAAGTAACGGAGGGTTAAGTACTTTAATTGAGGAGCCGCAGAACAAAAGGTACTTTTTCGAATCTTTTCAGAAATTGTTTTTTTTTTTGGTATTTTTATAATATTTGGCTTGAAATCTTCTAGAAACAATCAAGTCAGCAACATTTTCTTAATTTTTTTACTAAGTAAATGGGTTCTAAAAAAAATTGTGCTTAACAAAACGTACAACACTAGTATAAAACGAAAACAAAAAATATTTAATTTCAGTGTGTAATTTGTGTAATTTTTCAGGATTAAAAACATTCATTTAAAATATTATCGTTAAAAGAAACGCATAAAAAAATACATTTTAATTTTGTTTTTAACAAAACGTACTTTTTTTCATTATTTTTTTAACAAATGGTCTTTTTCCGATATTAAAATGACATCCTTAACATTTAATGTGGTGACTTATGGCAGTTAGATGTATCTATTGATAAGTAAGAAACTTGTTACCATTTCCAGGTTCATGCAGTTTTTTAAGGGGGCGAAATAAATAAAATCATTTTCCCAAAACTTTTAAATGTTCGAAAAAGTACCTTTTGTTCTGCGGCTCCTCAATTATAAAAGGAACGAAAACATAAACAAAACACAAAACTTAACAATTCAACCAAAAAATAAATTCTTTTCTTTAGTTTTAATCATGGTACAATCAGTTACCAGGTACAATTATTAGAGAGTGTTTCCAATGTTCACCCCTAAAACGTCAAACTATCACTTAACTTTTTTTTAATTTGTTACCGCGATATTTTTAAAATTTCTTACGTTTTAACTGAAATTATAAACACTTATAAAAAATATACTTTTTCTTCAATTGTTAGTAAATTTTTGTAATACAAATTTTAATTCAATTATTTTTTTGGCATTTCCTTTTATATTTTTTAATTTTCTTTTGTTTGACGTTATAGGGAATGTATAATTGAGAATATACTTTCTAATAATTGTACCTTGCTAATTCTACAATGGTTTTAATTAAACTTGACTTGGAAAAAACTCTCTCGCTGATTGTACATGTTGGAGAAATCGAAAGTAAACCATGATAAACAATATCCAATATCTCAGACATTTTTTTAGTTTTTTCTAAGCATGGATTTTTTAGATTTTTAATCTTTTAATAATTTCGATAAGTTCTGATAAAATACTCGTTTCAGTAATATCTCCAGTTTGGTCTATTACCATGTATGCCTCTAAAAAATATTGAATAAACCTATTTTACAGTAAATTGACCAACGATTTCAAATATTACACTCTTATTACAATCAGATTTTTGATTCAAAGGATATAGTTTTCAGTTTTCAAAAAAACTGACCATTTTTAGGTAATTTGGTCAGCTTTCAGATACAATATATCGATAGATCTATTTGTTAAGAATAAAAAAACTTGTACTGGTTGCTTTGTATTTGTCCAGGTAAATCGATATTTACCAACTATCCATTTTTTCAATAATTCTCAACTTTGATGGAAATTAAAAAAAAAACAATCAATTTATATATTTGTCATATATTCAAAATAAGTTTTTTGATTATTTCTTTACCTAATGCAAAAATTTCCAGCTGCCCGTTCTTGACCCATTTTTAGATAGAGGTAAAATTTTGAATTTTTTTTTTAAATTTTTTTTTTTAATCTTTTCTGGAACAATTTTAAATCATAAAATCCTTTAAAAAGAAACATAAAAATTTAAAAAAATATGTTTTATTTTACTTCCCATAAAATTGATTTAACCACAAATTTCAACTTTGCTAGCCCATAAGTAGGCACTTGAAAGGCGTCATATCATATGCCTTTTAAGGTTTTTGATTATATCATTTGGTTCAAAAGTTATGATTTTTGCAACGAAAAAACTCAAATGGCGCCAATGTGCGTCGGACGGACATGTTGGACATTTTGGACATTTTCAACACCAAACATTTCTGATCAACAAAGAATATTTTCGCGAAAATTTCATTTTCTTAAGTCAACCCTAAAAAACATTGCTAGATCTAAGAATTTTATAATGACTACAAGAATATTTACAATTTTGTAGGTCTGCGATGACAATATCAATATACCACCTTATTTTTTGTAGATAGTAATGTCTTTTTAGGATGTGGGCCTTATATGTGAGCTATGACCTATTAATTGACAATTGTGAGTTAATATATATGTATTTGATGGTTATTTTAGTTAAATTTAGTCTCAGTAACGATATTTACAAGATTTTTATGGTTGTAATACTTAAATGTTCTCGAAAGTTTATCTTATAAGGGAGCTATAATCAATTATGGACTGATCGTCATAAAATCCAGTAGCATTAATGTGACTACAAATTTGAAATCGATGTATCTCGATTCCTTGAACTGACCCAGCGAAACTTTTCCCGGTAAACAGAACCCCCGCAAATCACTGACCCCTACCATTCGTCGCATAGTGTTATGGGCCGATTTTAATTCTAATATATATAGGTGATTTCTATATATATTAGAATTATTTATGTCGATTTCCAACCTGATAACGATATTTGTATGACAATTATGCATACTTAAGTGCTTTTAGGAAGATGAGTATATATGGGATTTGGTCAAATATGGACCGATTCAAGCAAAATTTAGTTTTTTTCGTATTTTCTTTTTTCATAGAACTTATATTTGCTGAATGTATTATAGAACGATATTCCGTAAGAAATTTTGAGAAATCATAGACCGGTTGCCACTTTGAAAACAGCTTGTTTCATTGATATGAATATTAACTGCAATATATTTAAATAAAATTATAAAACATTTTTGAAAAATATCAATTATCTCACATTTTTGTCCATAATTCTGGACCCAAAGAATATTGGGTGAAAATTTCATTCCCGTACGTCCTTTCATGCTTTTTTACCCTAATTATAGTAGGAGAAAAGTTATCTACCATTAATTGAGTAAATTTATCGCAAAGTTTATTAGATTGTGAGGATCCAGGAGGGTGAAAAAATTAAATTTTTATTTATTTCCCCCATCAAATGGTTGCCCTGGATCAGCGCCTGGACCCAGACCGGATGTTAATATTTTAAATGTAAAATATAATTTACGTACTAAGCTTTATTCCGTAGCTTTATTTCATATTTATGATGGAGAGTCAATAATCCGTAACTTTTTCAATTTCTATTCTCTTAACTGAAAGGGCAAAACTGCTCCAAGGGCCAACATGCATCTGTCAGTTGAAACCTGCCAAAATTTGTATAAGCTGCGTAATTTAGTTTTTGTTTGAAAGCCATTGATAGTACAGCATGACATGAGGAGAAAATGGTAAAACATGATTTCGTGTGATCATTAAGCATTATTTTTTGCCATCACTCACTCAAACGAAGGCTAAGCTTGATAAATACTATGGGAATTCCGCACCATCAATTTCAATAGTAAAAATGTTTACTGAATTTCGGAAGTTACCGAACTTCCGAAATATTTAGTTGAAGTCTCTATACCCAAAACAATTGAAAAAAATCACGATATATTTTCAATCTCCGAACGAAAATGCGAGATATTTTGGAAGCCATAGGCATCTTACATGGCTCAGTGGTTTCAATTTAGAATTCTCACTTGGGTATAACCTCCTCGGTCCTGGCGTGCAGCCTGCTGGACACTTTCAAAAATCTGCAGACCTGCTTAAAAAAATATTTTTTTTTCTTACGACCATTTATACAGCTAGCTGAACATGTTTCTTTTTCTAAAAACAGGGAATTTTTTTTTTAAGCAGACCACATTAAAAAAATGTTAGTTATTTTTGTGATCAGTTGTTCGTAGATCTCGTTTTCTTGAGTACTTAACCACTTCAATTAATTTTTTAAAGTTGTAAAGTATAAAAATTACGAAGAAAATGCCAAGTAAATTTACAAATAAACTGATTGTTGACCTGCTCATGGAAAGCGATATTGAAGATATTTCAGATGATGAAGAAATTAGGTTTGGCTTTTGAAGAAAAATTAATGAAAAGAGTAGAGTCACCAACACCCGAAGTTTTGCCTCAAGCACAATTAACTAAAGCAGCTAAAATGACTTTCATTTTAGCATGTTTCTATACATTACAAGTGATCGGTAGTGCTTCATGGCAAATCATCCAGGAGTATAATTATTTTCATGAATTTAAAAAGAAAAATATCTAAATAAATAAGTTTTTTATTTCATGTCCAGCTGGCTGCACCTACAATATCTCAGAATCCTTTCGTCCTTTATGTCCTTGAACAAATTTTGTATTCTATTGTTCCTTCCAGAAGCATAAAAAATATTTTTGAAGACTTCAGACGCTTGGTTTTTCCTGGGACTGAGGAGGACAAGAAATATTTCTGAAAGATGGGTGCAGCGTTTGCTCACAATCGACTACAAACACAATAGTGTGACAACTTCGCAGGAGTGTTTGGCGTTGTTCAACCGCAATATGGATGAGTTTTTGTGCCGTTTCGTAACCGGGCTGTCGTAATAAACATCAGTCAAAACAGTGGGTTTGTCAGAGTAAATCGGAAAAGGTGGGTTTGTCAGATAATAAAGTCATGGCGACCGGTTTATGGGATGCAGGCGGTATAATCCACATTAACTACCTTCAAAAGGGTAAAACAAACAATGGCGAATATCATGCCAACTTATTGGGTTAATTTAATAAGGATTAAAAAAAACGACCACATTTGGCCAAAATCCGTGTGCATCACGGAACAATTGATCAAGTTAACCAACTAACTGGACAGATACGAAAATCTTTCGAACTAAAAAGGTACTGTTCGGCAATATTTCTAGATGTTACCCAGGCTTTTGACAAGGTTTGTCATAAAGGTCGACTACACAAGATAAAATGCCTACTGCCTTCTAGTACACACAAAATACTAGAGTTTCATCTATCGGATCGCTTGTTTAGGATAATGTGCGGCGATTATATGACAAGCCAATATGCGATCAATGCTGGTGTACTTCAGGGAAATGTTCTAGGACCAACTCTGTATCTATTATACACATCTGATTTGCCCGAGTCCGAAGAATTAATCATTTCCAACTTTGTAGATGACACTGCAATTCTTAGTTCTCATCTAGGAATCTAAATAATTATCTCACAAGCTTGGAGATAAATGAAATCTAAATTAAGTTTTCACTTATGTGAGGAAGTTGTCCAACAGTGACTCTAAACAGTGTGAACATCCCACAGTCTGATCACATTACAGATGTACCTTAGTATTCACATATAATGAGAACATCCACAGAGACTTAGATGTCTACTTATGTACGTAATAATTTCCCTGTTCAGACTTACATAATTTTATAAATTGCTTCAATATTCTTTGGCTATTTAGTAAAACCTATTAAACATTTTGGAAGTCTTCTACGTGCATCCTTTCCTGAACAAAATTATTAAAATCATTCTTGAAAATTCTCTTCATTTATTTATTTTTATTACCAACAATAGTGGTTTCGGTTTCCTCTATTCTAGTCATCTTTTTTTTTTGTGTGATTCTTGCTTGTTCTTTTATTTACATTTTATTTATTTAAGACAAAGACAAAAATAATATTGACACATCGTCTGTCATTTGAATCTCATTTGTAAAGTCATTTTGTGTAAACAAACTTTTTCTTTTTAACTTCTTTCTTCATTGTTTCTTAAACACAAATACACACATATGTAGAATACAAAAGAATAGAAAATTTGCACAAGGATTTGCCGGTGATCGTTGGCTTTACGTTTGTGGCTGATTACAAAAATACAAATCGTATGTTTTGACTTTGGCTGCTGTAATTTGGAAATTCCTTTATTGTTTTAACAAGGATTTTTCCATGTTGGTGTTTGTAAAGAAATTTTAAATTTTAAGCTTAGATTAACTTACTCGTAGATTGACTTTCAACTTTCCAATCTTTTCTGGTTTTTTTTTTTGGGAAATATTTATGTATAATATTTATGGTGCTATTCTTGGACAAGTGATAAACATACATATTTGTCGGCATAGCAAATAAAGAGTGTTCTTTATAGAGGCGAAGAAATTTAAATGGACATAAAAATATATTCGTGAAAGCAGAGACCATGTTTAGTAACACTGAGTATCCAGTTTTTTCAACGGGTCAGATGTCCTTTTAAGTGTTCTTTTAAATTTCAAAGGATCTAAACATCTGATTACCTTTAGAAATTGTCAAACATCCATCCCCCATTCCATTAAAATTGTCATTCTTTCTTCACTTCAGTTGGGGTGTTGGAGTGTTGTACTTTGATTGTCCAATTTTTCGCTTTGTCGCCAATTAAGAAAACATGGAATGATGATACAACATCAACCACTCTTCCACTTAAATACATATACGAATGAATGAACAGACTGAAAGTATGTCAGACAAAGGCGTTGTTAGCGGGTACAACCATGTTATTCTAAATATGTGAGAATGTACAATAAAAATATCCTGGAGGCTAAAAGAACATACATACATCCATATGTACGTTGGTTTGTTTTGTTATCCTTTTTTTCTAAAAGGACCCTTTTGGTAACTACAGCGTATCGTAATAATTCAATACGTTTCGGAATATTAATATTGATGGAATGATTGAATGCATACATATGTATGTACATTGTACACATTTCAAATGAAAACAATATTTATGATTGAATATTAATGTACTCCTGTTCGTCCTTTGCCACCGCAAGCATAATTTGTTTAAGGTTTATTTGAAGAGAAACACGAAGAAATGAAATTGATTCGTTATCAATTAAATTAATAGAAATATTTACTATACAAAAAATTTATTTAATCATTTAAATAAATTATTTGTAAGCTTACATTAATTTAATGAAATTCTATATGGCCATAATTCCAAAGACGCTGATCCGTCTTACTCAAACTATGTCTCTAAAACGAAGACTCAGATGGTCTTCGTTTTTTCAAATGTAAAAAATATTCCTATCGTTGTTATCGTATGATGAATTGTGACTTTAAAAGGTACATATTATGTAGATAGATCTACAGTCTATTCATAGTCCTCCTAAATATATCAATCCCAACCATTTCGCTGTTTCGGGCTCTCTTTTACGTTTGTGATTCGTCATCAACAATGGCTTTTAGAAATAGTCTGGAATCAGGATACATTGCCAATGGATGGAGTGAGCTTACAGTGCTATTTATTCCCAAAGACAAGAAATTTCTCCGATCCAGAAACAGCAGCATCTAACACAGGTATAGATGCACCAGTAAAATAAATTGTATATTAGAGTGACAATCAGTTGTATGGAAAAAATTTTTTGTTAAAATTTTGAAGAGTGCCGGGTGGAATATTGTGACACTAGGCCTAAAAGTTAAGTGCTGAAAATTTGAGCCAAATCGGGCAACTTTGACGAGCATCGAGGTCAAAGTTCAGATATATGCAAAATTATACTATTTATATGGAATAAATAGGTGAAACTCATTACATGTCTGCATTGTTTTCTAGAAATGTATAGATTTATTTATATTAACGAATATTACATTAACAATTTTTTTTCAAAGTTAACCCTGCATCTCCTTTGGGTCAAAATGACCCAAAAACTGTATTATCGCCAAAATTCGGAAAAAATGCAAATTTTTCAGATATTTTAAAAATTTTGCTACTAAATAAATAATTTTGCAATTGAATGCAAAAGAATCGAAATGTGTACATAATTACCGCTGTAATGAGATATAAATTATGTCTTACAGTTTTTCCGTACCTGCGATTTAAATTTTGCGATTTTCAAGAAAAACAAATTTTTTGCCCATATTTAGGCGAATGAGCCCAATTTCCTTACTGTTATAAATTTTAAGTAAAACTTATTTATAATATTATAATCCTGGTAATTTTAATTATGGTCTGAAAGTTTTACAAAATCGGAAAACGATAACCTTAAAATCGTGAAGATCAAAGGTCAAATTTTTCAATATGTGGAATTTCTAATGAAAAGATAGCGAAATGTTATATATTTTTGGGCCGAATTTATTGATATTTTAAAAGAAAAATATTTTTACTCATTTACTTGGTGTAGGGTATTATATGGTCGGGCTTGACCGACCATACTTTCTTACTTGTTTTTTTAAGTTTGAATGCACATAACTCAATAATTAAACTTGTGTACGTACATCCACTTTATGGAAAATTTGGCGTAAGGATCTTAATTTACGTGCTTATAATATTCATCTCGTACAGGAATTGAAGCCTCACTCTCATACATACATTTGGTGAATGGACCGAAGGAAACATCGCTATTGACCCACAATTTCATTTCAAAATTGTGTTCAGTGATGAAGCACACTTTTGGTTAAATAGCAATTTTAATGTCAATCAAAATAATTGCCGCATTTGAAGCGATGGTAATCCTCAAGCCATTATCGAAATATTATTACATCCAGAAAAACTCACTGTTTTCAGCGTTTTATGGACCGGTGGAATCATTGGTCCATATATCTTCACAAATAGCGATGATCAGAATGTTACACTTTTTCGAGCCTCAATTGGAAGGCATTTATATTGCAGACATGTGCTTTCAGCATTTATTGAGATAAACATTTGTCAAAGAATAATTTCAAGATATGTACCTGTTAACTGGCCACCTCATTCATGTAATTTGACGCCATTAGATTATTTTCTCTGGGGATATGTAAAGACCTTAGCCGCGGCGGCCACATACTCGAAATTATATTCAAATATTAATGCCATAAAATTATGTAATTAATAAAGCCAATTAGATGGATATTAAAGACGTGGTTCAATATTTTATTTGAATTCAAAGTTTTACGCCTCTACACAAATAACATAATTTTATCCATTTTTAGGATACAACAAGTAAGGAAGTATGGTCGGTAAAGCCCGACCATACCTAAGTAAAAGAGCAAAAACATTTTTCTTTTAAAATTTCAATAATTTATATTTTTGAGTGATTTTCGGAAGTGGGCCTTATATGGGGGCTATGACCAATTATGGACCGTTCACCATGAAATTAGGTAGTGTGATTTATGTCTATATGAAAGTTAACTATGTTAAATTTTGTGTGTATACCAACATTTTTAAGCGATTTATGCACGTTAAAGTGATTTTTGGAAGCGGGTCTATATGGGAGCATGGACAGCCAGCCAGCCGACCAGACGGACGGACATCGTTTAATCGACTCAGAAAGTGATTCTAAGTCGATCGGTATACTTTAAGGTGGGTGTTAGACAAACATCTGCACAAACGCAGATATTTAGGGTATAAATATCCACATGAGTGGACTTGGCTACAAATTCTCTCCTCCTCTCAGTCTATACTGATGGTCCGAAAATGAAAACGAGCACTGACTCGGGAATTTTCTCTCAGGTTGCTCAATGCCTGCACCGTTTTCCAGGTGGAAATTTACGCCATTTATCCACTTAACTTATCTTACAGAATATAAGTTAAAAGTCAATATTATTAAAAACCATCCTTTAAAAAATAAATCATTTTGAACCAATAATAAACATTTATATTTATTCTCAATATTAAAGAAATAGTATAATTTTTTCTATTCTCTGGCAAAATGTAGATCAATATAACTTTGTTGTATTTATAAATTCTTACACAAAGTAAAGTCTAATTTATTTTTGATCCACAAACTGATCACTTGTCACGTTTTAGAGACAGCATTAGTGCAGTAATACGATCAGATCAGTTTTAATGCACTTGTCTGTCATTCTGTCAACATTCATTACATGTGGCTATGTTTTTTTTCTTCACTTTCCTCTTTGTTTTAATTAATTAAAACAGATTTAAGAAAAATAAACTTTACGACAACGTTTAGTACAAAGTGTTAATGTGTAGAGACACAAAATAATTTATTATGACAACCAAAGTGTCAGTTGTAATTAAAAATGATGCAAAAGCATTTAAAATTCTTTAAATAAGTGTTTAGTGGGAAATAATTAATTGAAATACAGAGATATTTAAAGTGACAATTTAAATAATTGAGATGTTAAAGGTCAGACGATGATCATACTTATTCTATAAAAAATTCAACAATTATTCTAAAACTGTGTTTAGTACTACCATATAAACTAAGTCCTAAAAACACGACATACGATCATTCAATAAAAAAAAGCTTTTAGTCTGACCTTTGTACTTGTAATGATATTCAACAATTTTTGAACTGTAATCTTTAACCTTAAAAATAAGCTTTATGCACATATATATAGTTTATACATCAATCAAGATCATTCAAGATATTTATTACGCACACACAATCTTATATAAAACGAAGGGTAACTAATAAATTTATGTAATAAATCCATTTATTTCACCTCATCATTTGTTTCGACTTTATAAAAAAATCATAAAATTCTTATGAAGGGGAAAATCAAACGCCGCCACTTCAAAACTTTAAACAAATGTGATGTCAAGAGTAGTCAGATAATTCAAAAGATTATTGCCGATATTTTGTTTTATATTTTTCGCCAGTTCAACACATCTGTAAGAGTGTAAAAATACACACACTTTGATCTTATGCCGATCGAGTACTAAATAATAATAAAATCAACTGCAAACAGATACGATACGAATACTCGTAGTATCAACAAAATATTTACGCGTAATCAAAACTCAAGAGGCAGCCAAAGGTGGCAATTTGATTGCAGGAGGCCAAACAGAAGAGGGAGAGATCATAAAGATTTTTTCATTCATAAAACTTAATAAAATGATGAATATATGTACATTCATTCACACATAAATAGTATCTACCAGTAGTTGTGTATACAACTCAATTTCCATTCTTAATCTTAAAAGAATACACACGCGACTGATTCTTCATGATTCTATGTTCGAAAATGTGTGAAAATGTTTGCGAAAATTTAAAACAAATCAAAAGAACAAATGCAAGAAACCACATAAAAAAACATAATAAAATAGTGGGGAGGGGGTGTTTAAATGCCGATCTACATTCTGTTTATATCAGCACCCTTTTGTAGCTGTAGAAATGATTTAAATTCTGAAACAATCACGATGTTAGGGTATAACAGGGCTTAGGAGCATGAAATAATTTAAATTTTTATGTTTTTAAAGATTTATAATGTAGCGCCATTTAATATAGAGAATAAACCTTTATATGAGTGTATGTGATGTGAAATAAATAAACTTGATTAGGGAAAGTCTGACAAGGTTGGAGTCGACTTCATTTATCCTTAAATTAAAAAAAAAACATTAAATTCTCACGCACTCAACCAGCCGAATCGACACCAATGCCAAATATCCATGGCCCTAAGGTACCGAATGCAATTGATTTCTTTGAAGCGAGCATAAAACACACAGAATATGCGGCCAGACATGAAACTGTAATATTCCATCATAACAACGCTCTGCCACATGTTGCAATACCTGTTAAAAAGTATTTAGAATGAAGTGGTTGGGAAGTTTTGCCTCGTCCGTTTTATAGTCCAAACCGTGCCCCGTCCGACTACTATTTGTTTCGATCGATGCACATTGGAACAGAGTATCTGAAATTGGCTTGATTCGTTCTTGGCCTCAAAAATAAGCAGTTCTTTTGGCTTGCAATCCATATGTTGCCAGATTTTAAGTCATACACCCAATACATATGTATTTTTTAAATTTTAATGTTTACAAATTTGGCAAATGTTCTTAGGAATTTTGACATTATTTATCTCAATTAATAATTTAGATTCTGAAAATAAATCTGATTTACAACGATTTTATATTTACAATGATTTTAGTATTTGACGTAAATCTGAATTTTACAGATCTCTTTATTTATTTAAGACAATTTTAAGAAATTAATAGTTCTATATGTTTTTATTGTATTAGTTAGCAATAATAAACTAAAATCATGGATATGAATGGCATAAATATTTATTTAAAACGTCTTAAGACAAATTTCAGTATGACTAGGTGGGTATGACTACCAAGCACTGACCATAAAATTGTAGGGCACAATGTATGCACTAAAAACCAAGGGGGAAATGAAGCAATTAATAAATCAACACCATGAAACAAATAATTCCTCAAACACCATGTGTTTTTTCTGGCAAATCTGGCTGTCTGTCTGTCTTTCGGTTTTGGAAATTTTTTCTTCGCCCATTAAACACTACGCCAGTGATACGAATATAAATATTTATAACACTTTAATACTTTGATAATTTGCGAAAATTTCAAAAGATGATTTTCATTTATTTATTACTTACTTACACTGAAATTTAAAAAGAAGTATTTTACAGTGGCAAATTTAAAGCATCAATGGAGCAAGGTATATAATGTTTTGGTTTTATTTTCAACAATAAAATTTATTTACTTATTTTGAGCATTGTATAACATTTTCATTTGGTTTTCAAATTTGTTTTGTAATATTGTGGCAAATTTATAAAAAAAAAAACAAAGAACAAATGAAATGAACAACAACCTTTAATATTGCTAATAATAAAGAAGGACAAACAAAGATTGTCTTGTCAATCAATTTCATCAAATGCTGGATTAAATGAAGATCACCCAGATTGGATGCTGCATTCATTGTAACGTTTTAAACTCACACACATTTAAGCTGATCTTGTCTCGAGCTGTTGTTTGTTGAAGCCACAGGCCAGGATTAGCGCAAAACGTTTATGCAACGTTTTTTAAAGCAGCAACAAAAGATTATTTTTTATACATTTTCTATTGTTGTTCAAATCGTTACAGTTTGTCTGCTACAGTTTGATTAAGATTTTCGTTGGTTTGTTTATCAAGGTGTTTATAAAACCATTCAATTTATTTTGTATCATCTTTTTTACGGTCTTAAATGTTGTAATTGTTCTTAAATGTAGCAATTTGTGGAGGCCTACTACAACAAGCAAAACGCCTCACGTTCCATAAGACATGAAAACTGGATTTTGACAGCTAAAATAACAATAAGAAATGCTATAATAAAGTAATAAATTACATATTTTCAGTTCTGCACTAAAATAATAATGAATTATTTTATATCTCTATATGTATTTCCAAACACCTTTGCATTATATGTATTTCCAAACACCACAGCATTTGACAAACTCCAATTTCAAAAATTTCCAAACACCTTGCTATCTTTTCTGCATGAATATTAGGGTATTCATTCGACTAATGATCGTTCGATTAATCGAATAATTTCTTACGAATAATTGCTCGAACAATTTAAAAATGGCAATTTTCGAATAACGAATAATTCGAACAATTCTATGTAGAATAATCGAATAAAACGAATAAATGTTCATATATAATTAAATTTATTAAATTGCTTAACATTTTTCATAATTTCAAATTTAAATAAGTAATAATGACTCACAAAAATAGTATTGTTTCTGAAATTCGACTAATAACTAAAAACAAAGGGACTTTCGATCACTGTAGATGAGTGTTCCGATAGCTCCTTCTATAAATATATTAATATTTCTGCAAGAAGTTACAATTCAAAAAACAAATCTTTCACAATTTTTAACTTAGGACTTGATACAATGAAAATAAAAGGTACGGAATAAAATATTTGTTATTTAGCTGCCGAAGTATTAGAAGATTTGCAATTAATAATCAAAATATTAACTTAGATTAAAGTGGAGTTGAATGTGATAGAGAATGTGATTTTGAAACGGTCGTCGAAAGTGATATTGAGGATGATATTTATAATGATTACATTGAAATACATGAAGGCCATGGCCATGATCATAAAATATATGTATATACTTAAGTGATGTTATTAACCGCGTACGTAAGTGTTGCAAAATATTTAATAAATCGAATGATAAACACAAATATTGCAAACTAATGTTTTGTTGCAAGAAAAGCATGGATTTCGTCTTATACATGATTTTGAACATCGTTGAACATCTTTGTCTAACATGGTAATAAACTTTTTGCGTATTTGTAAATGCGTCAATCATGCACTGCCTGACTTCAAATTAGCCACGTTCACTGACAATGATATCAAACTTTGGACATATTCCCTTTATTGTGTAATTCCCCAAGACCACTTTATTAAGCAAAGATTCGGCTACGTTGATAGAGCTTGATGTATAATACAATTTGTTGTAAATAATTTAGAAATAGTGAATAATTAATTTACTAAAGAATTAGTTACTCAATTTAAAACCCGAATTAATGAACTACATAAAAAAGTTCTTAATACGTTTATATTGTATTTGAATTCAGGATCATGTCCAACAAGCTCAAATTTTTTAAAGCATATCTCCAAAACGGAAACTAAAGGTTTTGCTAGTCAATTGTATTGTAGATTGTTCGGGAGTTATTCTGATCGGAATATTATTGTCGAAAATTTAATAATGGACTTCGTTTTCGAATGTTTTTTAACATTATCAATACTTGAATTGTTAACTTTAACGTTATGTTTTTGTTTTTCTTTAACAATAAAATATTAAAAAACCGAAATCAAAACTTCATTCTTTACTTTTTTAAAAAAATTTAAATTATTCGAATAATTCGATTAATTTTAAACGTGTGATCGAATTATTCGAACAAGTTAAAATCTCTTATTCGAATTATTCGTTTTATTCGAACAAGAGAAAAATCGAATAATTCGAATACCCTAATGAATATATTCATTTAACCCAAACAAATAATTTTGGTGCCCGAGATTTGAACTACGTTTTGTACAAGTTGATTTTTCCCAGTCAGCTCGCGTTTTCGAAATTCGCGGTTTTTATATTTTCATTGAATACCCTATTTTTTGTGTTTTTCTTCAAAATTTTGGGTAATGCAGCTAAGAATGTGAAATTTTTTTATCATGAGACTGGTCTACGTAAACATATGCTTCTTTTGAGTATAATAATTCTAATGGATATTTTGGCATATTTGTCTGATCTTTCAGGAATGTTGAAATTTGACTATTTTAGCTTTATCCTTAATAAAATTGTGCATTATGAAAATCTTAAATAAGAATTTAGCACTGCACATTTAAGGCATTATAGTGAACATAGTTTTTAATTAAAATGAAAAATTAGTTAAAAATTTAATGAAATATTTAGATAATATAATTACATCCTAAAAAATTATTTTTATTATAAATAAATTTTTAGGTAGTCATTAGTCTTATTTCTTATTACACATTTAAATCTAACTACAGCAATATAAATACTTCATTTGACGTTTTTAGAATATTGCGAATTTTGTATTTACGTGATTTACAGAGTTTTTGGTGAAAATATCTTAAATTTTTTTATTAAAAACTCTAGTATTTTATAGAAAAAAATAAATTTTTACAAACATATAGATTTATTTCTACATTATATATCCAAGAATTGTCTAAGTTGCGAATTTGAATACCAAAGTAAGCAAAATACAATTGGAGAACTGTGTATGTAATTGATTCTCGCTGATATTCGCCACAAATGTAACAAAACATATTAGGATCTTTAACACAGCATCTCATCATACTAGCTCATGAAATAATATAACAAGAGAAATTATATTTAGCAAAAAAACAAGTAAGAAAGTATGGTCGGTCAAGCCCGATCATATAATACCCTACACCAAGTAAATGAGTAAAAATATTTTTCTTTTAAAATATCAATAATTTATATTCATGAGTGATTTTCGGAAGTGGGCCTTATATGGGAGCTATGACCAATTATGGACCGATCACCATAAAATTAGGTCGTGTGATTTATGTCTATATGAAAGTTATTTATGTTGAATTTTGTGTATATACCAACATTTTTAAGTGATTTAAGCACGTTAGAGTGATTTTCGGAAGCGGGTCTATATGGGAGCTATGACTAATTATGGACCGATCGTAACAAAATTTGGTGACATGAATTTTGTATATATAAAACTTATTTGGAGCGAAATTTGTGTAGATACATATATAAATTAAAAATTTATGACCGATAAAGTCCAATTTCGAGGGACTTTGTATGGGAGCTAGGTAAAATAATGGACCGATTTCAGCCAGTTTCAATAAGCTTGGTCCTTGGGCCGAAAAAGTAATATGTACCAAATTTGATCGAAATATCTTCAAAATTGCGACCTGTACTCTGCGCACAAGGTTTACATGGACAGCCAGCCAGCCGACCAGACGGACGGACATCGTTTAATCGACTCAGAAAGTGATTCTAAGTCGATCGGTATACTTTAAGGTGGGTGTTAGCTCAATATTTTTGGGCGTTACACACATCTGCACAAACGCATAATACCCTCCCCACTATGGTGGTGTAGGGTATAAAAACAGGTGTAAAACATTCAAGTTACGAACATTTGTATTAATTTTTTAATACGAAATACATATGAGAAATATTGTAAAACTTTGAGTTTTTTGCCAAATAGTTTGGTATATTTCCAGCGAATTTTCAATATTTTTATATAAATTAGTTTAAAGATATGTTTTTATTGTATATAGTGAAAACAAATTGAACCCTTTTACCATAGGTCAAACTTATAAGGATGAAACTGTAAAAAGTTATTTTTCAACATCCTTGCGATATCACCAATATATCCTGAAACTAAGATAAACAAAATTGATGTCAAAGAAAAGATAATTTTGTGTAGAATACCAGTACAAAAATTAATTTTTAATTTTAGTCTCCATTTATGAAATAATCAAGCAAAAAGAGAAAAAAATACAGAATAACCAAAAAAAAAAAATAAAACCGCGATATCTTAAAAATAAGAGCTCCTCGAAAAAACCTAAAGATAGTTTCGACTATGAAATGTCCCATACATGTTTTATCAAAAACATTTTCCGCGGCACCTTCCCCTCGAGGGAAAATATGGAGCGAAACCGGGGCTCCGAGGTGCACGGGCCTCATTCCTGGTAAGAATTTAAAAGTTTAAATTCGCAGCTGACTAGAGTCTTATCTAGTAGCACGGGGATCCTTTGGCCCTTGGGTTGGTCACTCTGGGTGACGATCGTGCTGGCTGTGGTTTAAACCCAAAATCGCGGGAAGAAGATCGTTGGTTAAAGTTCGGGCTAGTGACGGACTTCGGTGCACCAAATGAATCTTCTGGGTGCTGTTGCCGAGGACAACAGAGCCATTGAAAATAGCAGATAACAACTAACGTTTGTGCTCAGGAAATGTGTTGGGATAGTAGCATCCGTGATGTACTGATCGTTGGGCTTGGTTCCTGATCGAGGTCTGAAGTATGCATTATTGTGTCATACTCTG
This sequence comes from Calliphora vicina, assembly GCF_958450345.1. Lineage (NCBI taxonomy): Eukaryota > Metazoa > Arthropoda > Insecta > Diptera > Calliphoridae > Calliphora > Calliphora vicina. Next base: position 71,125,566 of record NC_088782.1, read on the forward strand.
ACTTTTATCGATCGGGAGTTTTTGAAGCCAGAGATCATACATTGGACTGGATTACCAGGCCGGAGGTTGCTGTTCTGATAATTGTCCAGGGCTTGTTAGTTGATTAGCTAGCTATGAATGGCAGGGATTAGACAGCCCGAGCTCTCGAGCAAGGGGTTTATGCAATGATCCGTGCAATCTTTGTATGAGAATTTGCAAATTGAGCGTTCTTTGGCGAGACGTTCAATGGCGGTGATAGTCGCATGTTTCTATCCGGTGTTTAGACCACCATGAGATTAAGCCTAAGCGGCAGAAGCTCATGTTAATCTAAGATACTTTTCCGCGGCACCAAACCAAAATGTCATTTTTGTTCCTCTGTGTAATCAATTCATAAATAACATATTTTTTTAATAAATAAGAAAAATAACACAATTGAAAGTAATTAGCATTTAACTAGGGACAATGAAAATTGTCAAAATACAACATACATAAATAATCAAATATTAAAATTAACTTGAAGAAACTTTATTCAAATCACAAAGTACTATTTTGTACAGCATTAAATGACTTGGCAAAAAAACGTGAAAAAAACCAGTACTTAAACGTTCATAAATAAATAAATGTGTGTATGTGTTTTTATGTTTTAAAGATCAGTATATCTGGAACCCTAAAGACGAAATTCATTTCGTATTCGAGTTAAACCACTTCACATTTAACAAGTGAATTTTTATACCAACAAGTTTTTAAATCCAAAAATAAACGTGAACAAATGTATTGAACAAATACAAAGAATTGAACGGATTTGAAATTAAGTTGATCAGATTCAATAAATTGTCACATCATTAAGGGGAAATTTGGAGGAGACTTAATGTTCCTTTTTTCTGCTTAAAACTTTCAAAGTTATCATAGATCTGATCATTAGATCATCTATCAGAATAGCTACTCTCTCCAAGGCTCAAAATGCCTACACATAGAGTAGATCTACCTAAACTGCGATACACTCATTAGGTAGCCATATAGAAAAATCCCTGAACAATATAAAGTACCCTTTATATGCCTTTTTGAACATCAAATTTGAATCGGTTATTGAAGCTATGAGAAAACTGCAAATTTATCCTGCAGCTTTTTCATTTGTTGAAAAACTCTGAAATGAATCTATGTTCTCTAAATGCCTTGAATATTTTAATGTAGCTCTTTGGGGTAGACCACAAAGAGATGAGTTCTTGATGAAATCGTGTATTTCGTATAAGTATGCGGGTATCTCGAACAAGTTCCCTAATTTCAGCTGAACACAGTGAAACACAAACCACAAACGACGGTGCGAATCAATAGAGTTGGATACACTACTCTCACCAATTAGCATCTTCGCCCTCTACTGTACGTGGCACAGAGGGATGGCTTCATACATTTTTGTGCAAAAATGATAAAAGAAATTTGGCACCGAGAATTACATGGACTATATTAAGAAAAAAATAAAAAAACATTTCAAAATCATCCACGCCTAACGACCACGACCAAATTTCGTAATTGAAAATACAAAAAATAACAAAAATGTGTTTTCAATTACGAAAATTATCAATTCAATAATTTTTGCATTTAAATTTCAACCAATAACGAAAATTTGTATATTCAATTGTCAAAATTATCAAATTCAAAACTCAAAATTCAATAGAAAATATCAGAAAATTTTGTTTTTGAGCACATGAATACTTGATTCAATTATAAAATTATTGAAACCAGTAGTGCGATTCACTAACTTTTACAAATATAGCGAAAATTTATCGAATTAGCTATTCAGTAACATTTTTATCGACATTCGCTGTCGGTTGAAGTCAGCTGTTACTTAAAGCAGTTTTTTTTTCGTTATGTTAGCGACAATAATTTAAGTGTATTTGCAATTTTTTCTTCGTCATCTTCATCTTTTGTAGCTGGAACTATCGTAAAAATAATGGAAACACAATTTTATTTACTTAACTTATTAATATTTACAATAAAATATAAAAAATAAGCTGAAAAATAGGGAAATTTGAAGATTATACTACTAATTATTCACCTGGAAGAAGTACTTATTTTTGCTCGCGATGTCCCAAAAGTAATCCTTTACATTTTGGACTGAAATAAGTTATTTTGCTAGTAGAATTATTTATAAAATTATGTATTTACTAAAAAAAATAAATAAAAAAAAGTAAGTCGCAGCCAAGTGTCGAACCAACAACCTTCCGATTGCTAGTCAACGTTGTACTCACTACACCACTGTTAATTATTTCATTTTGTGTCAAATAATGGTTTTCTACTTTTCGCTTATTTTGATATTTTGTAGACAGAGATGTCATATCTTAAACAATCGTTAAAAATAAATTACTGAATCACACTATCGTTACTGCAAGCGATTATTTATGTCGATAAACATTACGATTGTCGGTTCGTTAAAAGTTAGTGAATCGCACTACAGTTCAATATGTGATATATATTTGAATTGAAACGGTTTAAGAAATAGTTTTTTCTGTGTACATTTTTTGAAATAAAAAAAGAACGCATGCTAAGTTTTATTACAATCGGCAACGCCCACCGCATACTGCCCATACAATCCAAATCGATTTTTTCGCAGAAACTGTTTCCTATGCAAGCAAAGGTCTAGAAATTTGGTACATACATTTTCTGAAACAAAAAAAGAACGCATGCCGAGTTTCAATAAAATCGGTCACGCCCACCGCCCATGTAACTCATACATAGATACGAATTTTTTGATATTTCGTTTATCATTCGACAAAATATTCTAACTTTTCATCCTCCGAAAACTTCCGAGAACTATTTTTTTTAATCGAAACAAGACACTCCCAAGTTTGATTTTATTAAAAAACAGCTTGGAGAAAGTGGGGTTTCATTATTTTTTTCCATGGAAAATCAAGAACAAAATAATTTTTAGAGGCTTATAGATTCCGGCATATCTTCATAACGGTTTATGAGAAAAGCCATTTATTTATAGAGAAAAGCCATTTTTTTTCAAAAATATATTAAAGGTAAATGGTATTATCAGGAAAATTATACATATATAAAGCACTGAATTGCGTGAAAGTATAAGTTAATTTTAGTTTAACACCGTTGCGTGGACTTAAATTTTTTAAAAATAAAATACAATTTTTCTTAAAACTATAAGTGCGCATTTCATCTTTAAACATTTCTATACAAAACTGCATGATTTGATTTTTGAAATTAAGTAGTCGAAAATTAGCGTTTTTGACACCAAAATCCCTCTGTGCGTGGTCGAGAAACTTGACTTCGAAGCACCGGCCAATATGAGTTGCATTCCATTTTTGGTCGGATATAGGTAGTGTAAATAGAAAGGAGTTTAGATGGAGTGAAGTCATTTCTGCACCGTTTCTGAAAACCGAGGCACTTGAAAACTTTCTCGACACTCCAAAAATGTGTTTAGATCAGTTTTTGAATTCTCATGCCAAGAATATGAAGATCGTCTGATTAAACAATACAAATTACACCATCTTGTTTGATGAGAGCCCATCTACAACAACTCATATAATGCGATCTTTGAAAAAGCTCGACACGAAGAGCAATTAGCTTTTGATAAAAATTCATCATGGCATCCACTATCGAACGCCTTCGAATTATCTAGAGCCACCATTTTACTTTCGCCAAAACGGTGAATGGAATGACGCCATTTTTTCGGTGGTAGTTAAGACTTGTTTAAAACCAGTGTTGCCACCAAGAAAATTATAAACTACACATGCCCCATACCTAAATTACACATTCGACAAAAAATTACACATGTAAATAAATTTTTCGTGATCTATGAATTTGTCAAAACGTGGTTCTTTTGTGAATACAAGATTTTTAAAATATTACGGGCAAATCCCGGTATAACGAATCTCACTTTAACGAAAATCCGATTTAACGCACGGTCAAATTCGTAACATTGACTACCTTATATAACGAACATTTCAAAAATTGTATGCTCGATATAACGAATGGTGAGAAAAAACAAACAAAATCAAACAAACGACCGAATTTTTAACATTGACAATCTTATATAGCGAACATTTCGAAAATTGTACGCTCAATATTACGAACAGAAAGTATAAAAAACAAAAGTAGTAAAAAATGTAAAAATAAGAAAATAAGTCGTTACAGAACTGTTTTCAATGGTTACTATCTTTAATAATAGGTGCTGTCATTTTTTCTATAGTGGTTTTAATTGCTTGTTTCACAATATCGAATGAAAGATTTCGTTCGCATTCGAAGCGAAAGAAAACTGATTCGTTGACATAAACATGGAGTTAGGAAATCCAAAATCAGCTTTCTTTCGTTTAGAATGAGAACGAAATCTTTCATTCGATATTGTGAAACAGAATATAATTGTGCAAGTGTTCACCTGAATTAAATATGGGAAACCATAGAAGAATTTCATTGAAAGAAAAAAGTAAAAAAATTCGACAAAAGAATGAAATATGGAATAACAAAGTTCTTAACATGTATTTTGAAGAAATTAAAAACAAACATTTTAACGTGACTAAGAGCTAGTTTCTTACTTGTCAGTTAAACTCAGCTTAACACGCTGTTATATTAATCTTGAAACATATTTTGCCGGAATTTAACCAATGATTGTGTTTCTCACTAGTGGATTAATTTTGTTAGCATTGCCATACTTTTCAGTCAAATCACATGTTTATTTTCAAATTTGTTCATATAAATATGGCAATACTATACATTTTATAAGAAAAAGCAACCGCGTTACATAACTTTTTTTGTAAATTTTAACTTTCTAAAGAAAAAGCGACATAAAAGTATATAAAATGTATATTAAAAATTATATTGATGTTAATAAAGCAAATAAAAACAAAGAGCTGCTGTGCTGAATTGTTTATTTTATTTTCCATCTGTTTGTGCTTTGGCATTTTATACTTAGGTTTAACTCACCAATGATGCTCAGTTAAACCTAGATTATATAGCATATAAACAATAAGTGAGAAACACAATTTTTAGTTTAATTTAGGTTTAAGCGAAGAATGTAGATTATCTCTATCCCAGAAACAAGCTCTAAGTGTTTCCTGTAAAATATCTTCACACAAATTAAGTGGAATCTGGAATCTTCAAAATCTTTTTTTTTATTGAAATGATTGTACCTGAGTTTAATTTTCTACAGGTTGAATCATTTTCAGAATCGAAATCCCTTACAATGAAGGCTTTATTAATCGTGGATAATGCACCAAGACACCCTCCAGAAGAATAATTAGTAAAAACTACTAAAGATATACAATTTTGGACGATATTCATGCCTCCTAATGTCATTGAAAAATTAAAAAAAAAAAAAACATCTCGATATAACGAATTTTTCAATTTAACGAATGGGCCTGACAACATATCGTTCGTTATACCGGGATTTGCCTGTACATTCATGAATTCAAAATCTTAGTCACAGTGGACTCTAGAATGGTTGGAGCAAATACGACCATTTTAGTGACAATGGACAAAATTCTGGATTATTTTCACTTGCGGTGATTTTAATTTATCCAGGAATTGGGTAACTAGAGGTATAAAAGCAAAGTCAGCAATCTGTATTTTTTTTCGTGAAATTATCTAATTTAATGAATGATTGTGATCCGTCAATATGCCGATACCAAATAAGCCCGTAATTTCAACAAATAGGTATATACGGTGTAAAATACCCTGCAAACAAATTTACCTAAACGGAAACTTGACACTAATTTCAAATCAATATCTACGGGTAAAAATTACCATAAGTAACTGCACTGATAAATGTACTTTTCCAGTAATTACTTGTAACGCAAGAGTAAAGTAAAACATTTATAGAATTTATCTATCAAATACTCAAAAATATGAAAAAGTAAAAAAACACATTTCCATTAAAAACTTGTAAATAAACAAACTTATAATTATTTTAACGTTTATATTTTAAAAATTTTAGAATTAAAAAAACTAAATAGTAAGTCAATTTTAATTTGCATTTAAAATAGACATACAATAAAATAACATAAACACAAAACAGTTGCATCATTTGCAGCATGGATAATTCTTACAAGTAGAAAAAATAACTAGCAACAATTTGTGAAATATTTTTCTCTCAAAAATTCCTACCCTTTTTTATTTTTTGAAAGTTTTTAGAGTAAATATAATAATTCGTAAAAATGTGTAGTTATGGATTCCTAGACATGGAAACATGGAAAGAAATTGCAGAGCAGATGCAATTGCAAATGCCGGTACTACCTAAGATTCAAATAAGTTTGGTTGTGTATTGTAATTCCTCTCACAAGGGATAAACAACCAAATTTATATGAATAATATTTGTTTTATTTAATATATTGCCCTTGTTGAAATTAAATGTCTTTAATTTAAACAAAAATTTTGTTTCTATTACTAATTTTAGACAAATCAAACTATCTCAAACGTCCATTTGTTATCGTATTTATCTGCAAACCTCTATGTTAATTTGGTTAAAACTTGCTTCATATCTTCATCTAATTCCAATATACTGAGTAACAAAACATATAATATAATAAATATGAAGGTACATATTTTAAAGGTACATATTTTTAAATATTCATTGAATAATCCATGAATCATGTATTCAATAAAAATCCAAAATAAAGATAAAAGACATATATTGACCACATATTTTTTAGATATAATTGGAATATAAAATTACACATGGATTACACATGCATTCAATTACACATGGGCTACACATAAAAGTTAAAATTACACACAATATGTATAATTACACATAAAGTGGCAACACAGCATAAAACCCTTTAAACTAATAAAAATAATTGTAAAATAGCTCTAATAAAATTAGATTCTCTTCCTCTCAAGCTCCTAAAGGGATCATGTATATTAAACTTCCCCCCATAACATACAGAATACTTATCAGAATAAATGTACATAATAATGGCTAACAAGATAAAATTAAGAATTAACAAAAAAGAAATGGAAATTTACAAAGTGATTCATCATCGCAAAAGGTATAATATTTTGACGCCCTGTCATTAACAAGTTGGCTCATTTGGTCGAATACAATTTATTGAAGATTCAAAGACAGGCACGTCCGAATGTTTGTAATTTGCCTCGATATTTATATGTACATATGTACGAGTATTTACGTCTTAATGATGACTTTACACAAATTTACAAAATATTTATTATTAAACAAGTATTTGTACAAAATAAAATAAAAAACAATGAAATGGAAACCCTTCTTTCTAAGAGTAAATGATGCCCAATCATGTGTGTTTATTATTAACGAAAACGTGATCTTGCTTAAAGATTTCCTTATCAACTCAACAATAAAGGAGTTACTGTCAATTATGACAGTAGTGGTTAAACAGTTGGTGTCATTGGTTAAAAGTGACACTGCAGGAGTGCATGTCTGTATGTATGAAGGTGTATGGATTGCACCTCTTGTAAATTAATATTTCTGTAAGTTTGATCACACACAAAACGAGTATTAAACAATTCATCACCTTCGTTTTTCTTCTTATTGTTTTGTAGAGAGTTGTTGGTGTTGTATACATTCACTCACAGTTAAGTTAAGATGAGCTGAGGTGTGTCTGCGAGTGTATTTATTGTGGTGCGTGATGATCTGTGATCACCCAATTTGAGGGTACAGAATACAAGTTCAATTGTTTAGAAATTTTGCCAACTCATTATTTCCCTAAATGATAAAGTGTTACTTGAGTGAACACCACACACGCGTTGGAATTTTAAGTATTTTTTATGAATTATTTTCAACAACAATGCCAGATCGGGGTTATTAACTGATCATCAGAGTAGTGTTTGTTTGAGGGAAAATTGAGAATAATCGATTAAACCCAGTAAAAATTATTGATTTAACAATAAAGGAAAAATTGTTTAAGCAATCTATCCTTCTTAGGTAGATCGTCTAGACATTGCAGAAAATAAAAGAGGAGTATCGTCTCTTTTTTCTCCTCTGAAACCTACCCACCTGGCACGTTTCCTGGTGCATAGATTTCGAATATACGGATACGAGTATATTTATTCTCCATGGGGAGCCTTCAGAATTTAATATCTTTGGAGTAACCCATGATTTGATATAGACAACATGCGTTTGGCGTGACTGCAGCATTCAGTTCACTTAATTCAGTATAATTTAAAACCATATTCACTGCAAGCCACAGATTCATCGATGAATAACCCGTTTGTTGCAGCAATGTTCGTAATCAAAGTCATTACCATGGATGCCTTCATATCACTTGATCCATTTTAGATCGACATGGTGATATCCAAGCTGGGTTAAGGAATGTATACAATTCGATAGTCATTTCGACATTACCATGTTGAAAGTAAGAGCCTTGCATGCCTGACAATTAGCATGCAAATGCGCTCAACAAAAATAATTGAATTCTTCATGATGGCTGTATTAGTGACACATTCAGGATTAAAACTGGAGTGAGACAAGGCTATGTTCTGTCGCCCCTACTTTTTAATATCGTCCTGGACAACATAATGAGAAGAGCCTCGTGTGAACAGAGGGGAATAACTTTGGGATTCAACAGAAGGCTAGAAGATCTCGACTATGCCGACGACATATGTCTACTATCTCACAACTTCAATGATATGCAGTCTAAGATCAATACAGTACAAACGGAAGCAGCTAAGGCTGGTCTAAAGATAAATATTGCCAAGACTAAGGCAATAAGAATTAATGCTTCTAACAGTAGAGCATTCGCAATAGACTAGAAGAATATTGAAGACGTATCAACGTTCTGCTATCTCGGAAGTCTTCTGACTATAAAAGGTGGTTCTGCAAACTACGTAAGAAATCGAACAAAAACTGGTAAACTGTCTTTTGGTATCTTAAACACCATATGGCGATCAGCAAATATTTCGAAAAGAACCAAGATAAACAAACATATTTAATTCCTGCATAAAATCATTCCTTCTTTATGGATGTGAATCGTGGAATGCAGCCCAGAAGGATGTTAACTCGTTACAGGTCTTCATAAATCGATGACTGCGGAGAATTTCAAAAATATTCTCCCAAAACCCTGTACATGTCGAGATCCGAAAAAGAAAATGGTGCTGGCTAGGGCATACTTTATGAAAGCCCGTTGACGATGTCACAAGACAATCTATTGAGTGGAACCCGCAAGGAAGCCGTAGAAAAGGAAGACAATCACACACCTGGCGTCGCCAAATCGAAATTGAAGCTACCAAACAACGCAAGGGCTGGAACGAGATAAAAATACTTGCATCAGACAAATCAGAATAGAATACATTTTTTATGGCCCTATGCTCCTTATAGGAACTACGGGAACTTCAAGGGGAAATGTGTTCAGTTTCGACTCTTGACTGGCTTCAGGAATAGATGCCATTAAAGCTCTTATTAATACTCTTCTCTCTACTGATTTCACTCCTGAAAGTGTGACGATGATTGGTTATACTAGTTCCGTGAATCGTTCTCTCTTTTCGTTTTATTGAAATGTCTCATGCAAGCTCTGCCCTAAGATAATTTCCACCTCGTCATAAGGTAGATAAATCGATGATACTGTCAGGATTGGTAGTCCTTTGGGGCATGGTTGTACATCTTGTTGAAATTCCATACCTTGATGTTATGCTTCAAAGGCAAATATGGAGCGAAACAGGGTTTCCGATGTGCACGGACCTCATTTTGTTTAAATTTACAGCTGACTAGAGTATTTATATAGTACAGCGGGACCCAGGACTTTGTCCTGTCTGGAGGTCACTTAGGTGAGCACGCTGTGGTTAAAGGACTGATATTTGGGCTAGTGACAAATTTCGGGCTACCAATTGTATCTTACTAGGTTGCTGTTGCCGAAACAACAAGGCCATTAAAAGTAGCAGATAACAATTGGCTCAGTGCTCAGGAAACGTATTGGAGTGGTGACATTCGAGATATACTGATAGTTGGGATTGGTTCTCGGTGAAGATTGACTAGCTAATTAGCTAAAGGGATTTGTGAATTGATCTGTGCAGTCAATGTACGAGAAGTTTCCAGTTGTGTATTCCTTGCAAGTCACACAATTGCTTTGATAGTCGCATTGATTCTATTCAATGTTAAGACCACCGATAGGTTAGGCCTTCAAGGCGTGTACCCACATTAATCTTAGACACGTTGACAGGTTTGGCACACCCCACCGATGCATCGCGATGTAGTGCTGCCACAGTTAAATCGTCGGAGTTATAATTAGACAGAACATCATAGAACAGTGCACCTTGATCTAAATGGGCATAAATAAAACCGCACAATATCATTGTCCGAAGGGCACACTAAAGTCTAGGTTAGCCGATGTATCCTTAACGGAACGGAACAGCTGACCGAAATTCGTGTTATACATTTTTAATGTTCTCTAATCGCCGCTTCTATCGCCTAATGCATAATTTTCGAATAATATTTTTAAAATCTGGCAACCGCGATACACATTTGAAAGAGATTTTTTTAATATATAATAATTGTATGAATATGGATTTATGAAGCCCTGTGGTCTCTTATATTCATTCTATAAAAATTGCATTCAAATCACTTGTAGGTATTCTAAATAATATACATTATACATACAGTGTCGGTCAAAACACATTGAAAAAAATGCTTCTTTACTATTTCTATAGGGAATAGAAATTTGTTTGTTTTTAAAAACAAAAAATTATGATACGAAAAGTTCCATAACATAATTATCGAACAATCTTTGTAGCTTTTGACACGGTGTCTCATAGTGCTATTTGGAGAGCGCCCACTATGAAAGGAATACCGAAAAAGATAATAAACATAATCAAGGAGTTATACACAGATTCAGAGTCTGTAGTCAATTTTAATGGACATGGGAGTCAAACTTTACAATTTACCTGTGGCGTATAACAAGGCTGTGTTCTGTCAACTACACTTTTCCCGATTCTGTTGTGGGACAAACTAATATCGACTACCCCGTGGTATTCGATGAAATTTAAATCAATAGCTCAACGATATAGGTTATTATCGTTTCTCCGATATCGAGGATCAACTCAAAAATCTCGCTGCCAACACAATATCAGTGGGTTTGAAAATTAATATCGAAGAGACCAAAATAATGCGTATCGGTTCAACGAACACATCTCCCTTACATTGTATATTGAGGCAATCGATGACGTCGAATCATTTCTTACCTCGGAAGTATTCTAAGAGCATCTGGCTTTAAAGACGATATAAACAAATGGATAAATAAGGCGAGAGTGGCATTCAAAAGTTTATATAAGGAATGGCGTTCTAGCCATATATCTAGATAGACAATACTACGCATATTCAACTGCAGTCAGACTACAAACTTTCATTAATAGTTGTCTCCGAAAATAAAATAGTGATCTCGAACATGTCTCCTGTTGCTACGGAGATACTTAGACGCAAATGGACTTGGATAGGATACCTATTCTGTAGACCAATAAATGGAATGCCCAAGACCATATCCAACCCGGTCGCCCACCTGGAAACGCTCAACAATCAGGGAATGTCAAAAGACAAATAAATCTTGGAACCATATCATATCACTTGCAGCTGATCGTGTAAACTGGAGAGGATTTGTTGATGCCCTATAATCTACTATAAGAACTTCCAATATGGGAGATACTCCATTTTGGGGCCTTGAGGCTCCACCCCATTGTTCATGATGAGGTGTCCCCATAGACTACACGATAGTGTGCTGGACTATCAATCCAAGGGTTGCGGGTTCGATTCCTGCCAGAGACTCTGAGAGTTTCTGCAGACAAGCAAAACGCTTCGCCGTTTGTATTTGTTTTTAAAAAAATAAAATGCCCCACCAATGGATATTTCAACATAAAAGTGATCCTAAACACACATCCAAATTGGTGCAGGGGATTTTAGGAGAGGAAGCGTACAGCAAATGTATAAATGTAAATCGGGAATTGGTACATCGAGATCCAAACAAATTAAATCATATTGCAATGACAACAATATAGAATCTTAATTGTTTAATAATATCATAAAAAATACTGAAACTAAATTTTGTTGTCAATAAAGAAGTGGCCACTTAAAATCCGTACGCACTATAGTAATTATAACAACGCCCCCTGTTATCAAAGTGGAAAAAGATTTATATACGTTTTTAACAACAAATCTACCATTATTCTACAATGAATTGCAAGTCATTATGTTTAGTTTTAAAAAGTGTAGACACAATGGAAAATGAAGCTAGAGATAAAATTGTGCACAAATATCTAGAAAATCCGACTTTGTCGGGTTAAAAGATAGCCAAAATCTGATTTTCGGCAGATATCAGATCAAAATTTTTACGTCTCGGCAGCTCGAGGTTGTGTGGCCTTTAAATATGAATACGTCAAATTGAACAAAAATATTAATTTGACAGGCAATCCGCAGCTGCGTTTGAAGAGTCATGCTTTTCAGACATGTTTTTAAAGAATTTTCAGAATTATATATAAAAATAGAGTTTGGAAAAGCGCAAAGTTGGGAAATTGTTAAACGTAAATTGAAAAAGAGTGCAGGTACAGTAAATAACGAGATTTTGATGAAAACAAAGTGGAGTAAATATGCTGAAATAACGGTAGAAGTGGAAAGAAAAGTTGTGCAGCTATTAATGGGAGGCATAAGAAGAAAAACCAGAAAATTTATTCGCAATAAAGACACATAAACCTACAATTATATTTTTTTTAAAGCTTAATAAATTACCTTAAATGAAACAACGTATAAAATGTTAACATACGTTGTTTCATTTAAAAGTTATGCTCGCTTTAATCCGTACAGATTTTAAGTGGCCACTTCTTTAATACTGAGGATGTATTTTTATTTTAGAGTGCATTTGATGTTTCTAAAATCTGTACTTTCTTTGAAATTGGAAAAAATATTTTTCAATTCATAATAAGTGTGATCGCGTACTTTCCAAAAATACATTTACTCTCAATTTAAAAAAATATCCAAAAAAGTACGCGAACAGCAGTTTGTAAAAATAAATTGCATTTTATTATAAATCAATTTAAAACGTTTGTTTTATGTTATTTTACTTCTTTTCATTGCAAGACTTGTAAATTGTGTTAATTTTAAACTTTTTTGTTTTGTTTACATTTGCAACAATATGTTTTAAACATATTTTTTATGTTGATATTTTTTACTGGACAAAAAATATCATATTGTTACGTTTTAACCTTTTCAAAACGCTGCTTTATTTCCTTTAAATAAACCGGATACTTTTGATTGCAAATAAAAGCCGGTTAGTAGTTTGAAAATTGTAACAACTCTTTATTTATTTAAAATGTACAACAACAACAGAATTAAATAGTCACTTAATGTTTTTTTTATATTGTATTTCTGAGAATATACGTTTGTATATTCTCAGAAATACAGACACTTTATAATGTATACGAATTCACTTGAAAAATACAGCACACTTTAAGGCACTCAGTTGATGTTTATTCAAATAGCGTCTCTGATAAACTGACTAACGACTGCAACCTCTGCCACTATTTATAACACTGCCATCTGCACTCTAGATTGCTCTTTAACTGTCAAAGTTCGAATATTCTAGATCATACGCCATCTGTGGTGTACTTTCTACAATGTTCTTTAAATGAATATTCGAATTGAAACAGCGTTGCCAACTTACGATCAATGGTCAACTGAAAGCTTTTATTTAATAATAAAACAGCACTGTTATTTGAAAGCATTATGCTACTTTTAAATCAGCCCTTAAAATCGTTATATTTGAATTCAAGTACAATTTCGTAACAATATTCTCTATCTACGAACTGTCACTTTTAACACTCTCTTGCTCTCTCGTTACAAGTTTTTAAAAGTAAACGAACGGAATCCCGTAACTTCCAGCGATAATTTGTACAAATTATCAAGTACGCGAACACAACTAAGGTCTCCTATCATGTCATAATGTTATAATATTTCACAATGGTTTAAAAATGTTATTGGCTTTCAAGCAAAAGATGTCGTAAAATAATACTACTCTGTATGCAATGTTTATTGTGTTATCGTAACCAACCAGCAGAGACCTGTGCCGAACGCCTATGAGTCGGTTAAGTCATGCCGCCGATTCATAGAGTATTAGGACATTATGACATTGTGAATTGACCAATAATAACACGAATTTTATCCAATCCAATGTTTTGACCGATACTGTACATATGTATGTATAAAATGCGTATTTTTGATTTATGCTGTTAAATTGTTACTTATTGTATCAACACCAACCATCGTCATCTGCATCATCACTGCCATCACCAGCGACCACAATTGCTGAATCAATTTTTAAGTATTTTTAATGATGCAGTTCAAATTTCTTGATGCACTTGAAATCAGTAACATTGATCTGGGTTATACACTCGTTCTCGTATGAAATAAAATTGTAAAAAGATGATTCAGCAACTTCAACTCAATTCATACATTCATTCATTCATTAAAACTTGTTCATAATTTGTTAAAGTATTTTGAACCTTTTTATTGAAAGTGATATTTTTATTATTTTTAATAGAGCGTTTAAGGGACAAGGTCCTTTCTTCATATTAGGTAGAATATTTATAGATTTTTAAATTTCAATATTAAAAAAAATATAGTTATGAATTTAAATTTTAAGTACACCATATGAACCATTTAAGTTTTATTGTTTAATACATAATGGAAAGAGAGAAAATATAGTATAGAAAAAGGAAGGAGAAGCTATTACACCCTTCTGTCTCGCATCCATCTGATGCCTCGTGAACCTAATGATTTGCTCTAGTGTGCACCCAGTTACGTCATCAAGTCTACCGTAGAAACGACTACCCAGGCATATAAGACTATGACGCTGCATCATAGGGCAATAACAAAATATATGTTCTATTGTTTCTAATTCCTCGATATCCACACATAAAAATCGAGACTGCTATTGTCCCATATACTAATTCTTGTCATATCGGGGAATGACCTGTAATTGACCCCACTAGAATTCTCAGGCTGCTAAGGTTTCATAGAATTAATTCTTATTCAGTTTTCTAAATAAAATTAAATATTGTTACGAAATTGTACTTGAATTCAAATATAACGATTTTAACGGCTGATTTAAAAGTTGCATAATGCTTTCAAATAGCAGTGCCTCTAACATATCTGTGGGCATTATTAACATTGAATAAAAGCTTTCAGTTAACCATTGATCGTAAGTATGGCAACGCTGTTTGCTGCGACCGTATATTCGAATATTCAGTTAAAGAACATTATAGAAAGTACACAACAGATGGCGTATGTTATAAACAGTGGCAGAGGTTGCAGTCGTTAGTGAGTTTATCAGAGACGCTTTTCGAATAAACATCAACTGAGTGCTGTGTTTTTCAAGTGAATTCGTGTACATTATAAAGTGTGTCTGTATTTCTGCGAATTTATAAACGTGTATAAAAACAAGTAAGAAAGTATGATCGGTCAAGCCCGACCATATAATACCCTACACTAAGTAAAAGTGCAAAAACATTTTTTTTTATGGGGGCTATGACCAATTATGGACCGATCACCATGAAATTAGGTCGTGTGATTTATGACTAAATTAAAGTTAACTATGTTGAATTTTGTGTGTATACCAAGATTTTTAAGCGATTTATGCACGTAAAAGTGATTTTCGGAAGCGGGTCTATATGGGAGCTATGACTAATTATGAACCGATCGTAACAAAATTTAGTGACATGAATTTTGTGTATATAAAACTTATTTGGAGCGGAATTTGTGGAGATACATATATAAATTAAACATTTATGACCGATAAAGTCCAATTTTGGAAGGACATTTGTATGGGGGGTAGGTGAAATAATGGACCGATTGAATAATATGTATAATAGCCGAAAAAATAATATGTACCAAATTTCATCGAAATATCTTCAAAATTGCGACCTGTACTCTGCGCACAAGGTTTACATGGACATCCATCCAGCCAGCCTAGGTGGGTGTTAGACTAATATTTTTGGGCGTTACAAACATCTGCACAAACGCATTATACCCTCCCCACTATGGTGGTGTAGGGTATAAAAACATTGAGTGACTATTTAATTCTGTTGTTGTACATTTTAAATAAATAAAGAGTTGTTACAATTTTCAAACTACTAACCGGCCTTTATTTGTAATCAAAAGTATCCGGTTTATTTAAAGGAAATAAACCAACGTTTTGAAAAGGTTAAAATGTAACAATATATTCCCTTAACGATTCCATTAAAGCATTCAGCAAGAATTAATTCGTTGTCTTAATTCCTTAGTTCAGCAAATGCATTGACTTCATTACATTAAGAATTCATTCTTTATTGGATTAATTCCTTGTTGAATCATTAATTAAATTTTTCTTTAACTCAAATCCAATTCCAATCTATTGTAAAATGACTTTTTATTATTAAATTATTTTTTAATTCATTTTTTAAATGATTAAAAGCTAAACAAGAACATAACTGTATGAAACAAAATAAAGTAAAAGTCTTTAAATGCAGCTACAAAGTTTGATTTTGGTAATGGATTTATAGAATGAATGGCTAAAATTATAGTGAATTAACCTCAAATTTAATTAAATCATTAATTCGAAGCTCTGAGTCTGGCCTTGATACCCAGTAGTCCATTTTGTAACTGCAGGATTGATTTTTCGCATTAGATATCTTTTGGTTATCTCCCCATAAAAATGCCAGATCATCGGTTTTACGGCATCCACTCTCTATCCAAACTCATATATAGGCATAATGGTTGATGTGTAAATCCAATTTACAATATTCGATATCAAGCCCCAATTATTTCCGAGTATTCCTTTTCCAAGATAATTAGCTTTCAAGATAAATAACCAGGTACTTTGCCTTATTCAATAAATCTTGCTTAACTCATCCCAACCTAAGCATACTGAAATCCGTTTTAGCCGGGTTCACACCAGTGTACCTGCATGATCTAACTGATAGTAGGAAGAAATTTACCCTTTAATCAAAATTTCAAAGTCATACGCATAAGCTACTATCTACCGACACATTTCTACAAAAGGCCTCGTTAGCCACAGTAGAGGTGATAAACCCCCACTTCTGGTGTTCCCCTGGTCACTTTCTCTAGACTGTGCAACGTAACGAAAGCAATTTCCCAACTGAAGTCTTACATATCTTCCCAAAAAATAAACTATTTTAAAATCAGTTTCAATATAATACCGTTATATTACTATATTACAAATTACTAAACGAAGTGATCCATAAAACCTACAATATATAACTATTTCCGAACTCTTTGGACTCCGACAAAGGCAATTGCTACATGAGTACTCGACCATATGTTTTTCATTCACTTTTGTATCACTGTGCAATTTAACAAAGGTTATAATATTTTTCTGTAGATTTTAATAAACTCAATGATGTTAAACAATTTCATAATATATAATTATTAAAACAAGGTAACGGTATTTTCGTTTATTTCAGGTAACGGTTACGGTTACAGTAGTCAAACTTGGGTATCGTTTTTGTTTTTAATTTATTATGATTTAAAATGGTTTAACAAAAATGATTTATTTTTTAATAAATTAAATAAATTTTACAAAAACATAATCGTTTTTCCAGTGGCTTGGTGAATTTCTTCAGCACGATGTGTTGAGTTTCTCCAAATGTGGTGACTAAAATAGTATTCAACATAAAAAGTTACTCTAACTTTTACACTGTGTTACCGACTGTGGAAAAATGCCATCTACATTTCGTTATCGAATATAAACGAGCTGGTGACAAAATTGGCTAAATTAATTTTTTGGTTTGCGGCATAACTAAAAAACGAATACAACTTTTGACAATTTGCCAATGATTTGCTGCTTTTAGTTTTTTTCTGATAAAACATTAAACAAAAATTTAAAATTAAATTTTATAATGCTCTATAGCAATGGTTCTCAAATGGGGGTCCGTAGCCCTTTAGTATTGAAGTGCTTTTTCAGAATTCGTATAAAACTGTTAAAAATATATGTACTTTTAATTAGCCGTCATAAAATAAAACACATTTGAGGAGTTTTATTTTTCCCGTTAGAAAATAAAACCCATTTCGTTTATTTTCTTTTTTTCAGTTTATTTCTTTATAAGATATAATGTAGTAATTTATTTGTTAAAAAAAATTTGGAAATTCGAACGTTTAGGGGGTAAAAAAGGGTAAAAACGGGTAAATCCGGTAATCTTATATCTTCAAAACTAATAAAGATACAAAAAAACTTGAAATTGCATGTTACTCCATTTAAAAAATAAGCTGACAGGTGTTTCGTACTTTTTCGAAATTCGAACCTTTTAGGGGAGAAAACGGGTAAAAACTAATTTTGATACTTTTTGGTACTTTTATGGCACCCTATGTATCTCTTAAACCAATAAACATAGAAACAAAATTTAAATCGTATTCTTTACTTATCAAAAAATAAAAAATATGGGTTTGGTACTTTATGGAAATTCGAACCCTTAAGGGATAAAAATTGTGTTTATTTTTGGTACTTTTTCATAGACATTCGAATATTCTCCCACCACGATACAGAAAATTATTTTAATAATATTTTACCACCGCAATGGGGATAAAAAAGTTACCAAAAAGGGTATAAAATCGGGAAAATACATTTTATTGCAAATTATTAAGCCGATTTTGATAATTTTTTTAACATTGGTTCCTGGATTCATACAAAAATTAACTAACAGGTTGTTATTTGGAACTCGAGTGCCATGGTGTATTTTAGGCCAAATCCGGGTAAACAGTTTGGTACTTTTTTTAAAACATATTTATTATTGGGCACATTAACACAGATTTTAATCGATTGAGACATGTCTGTAGCATAAACAGCTTTTGCAAAATTGAATATTATTAAATTTCAAACTTGAGGGGTGTACAAGGAGAAAAAGGGAAATTGGTACTTTTCTCCTAATGGTACCTTTTTAATATTTTAAATTATTTCACTTATTGACATTAAAGTTAGCTGATATGTATCTGAGTGAAGTTAGTGTTAGAAATAAGGGATTATATTTAGGTACCAAAATGTGAGAACTGAACTATAGGTACTTTTTCATTCTTCTAATGGTACTTTTTGAATTTTCTATTACAATGGACTTAGAAACATGAAATTAAGCATACATGGTCCTAAGTGAGTGAGAATTCTAGGGGGAGACTTTTTGGTACTTTTTATTTATTCTAATGGTACTTTTTGAAATTTCTTCACCAATGAACCTAGAAACCTGAAATAAAGCTTATATGGAACCGAGTGAGTGGGAAACCACAAGTGTGGAGTTTCTGGTACTTTTTCTATATTCTAATGGTCTTAGAAACATGAAATTAAGCATATATGGTCCTAAGTGAGTGAAAATTCAAGGGGATACTTCATGATACTTTTTCTTTAATCTAATGGTATTTTTTGTAATTTCTTCACCAATGAACCTAGAAACATGAAATAAAGCTTATATGGACCCAAGTGAGTGGGAAACTACAAGTATATATGGTCCTAAGTGAGTGAAAATTCAAGGGGATACTTCATGATACTTTTTCATTAATCTAATGGAACTTTTTTTTAAAATTTCTATAACAATGGACATAGAAACATGAAATTAAACATATATGGTCCTAAGTGAGTTAGGATTCTAGGGGTAGACTTTTTGGTACTATTTCTTTTTTCGAATGGTACTTTTAGTAATTTCTTCACCAATGAATTTAGAAACATGAAATAAAGATTATATCGACCGGAGTGAGCGGGAGACTTAATAGTACTATTTCTTTCTTCTAATTGGGGTGGCGAAGAGCACCGGGTCAGCTAGTTAGACATAAAGAAGTCCTGTTACAAAAAAGGCAAAATATTGGAGCAAAATATTGAATTGGTCGATTCAATGCCAAGACGATTGAAAAAAGTCATTATTAAAAATATAGACTACTCCACAAAATATTAAACTATTTAAAAAAAATATTTTCCTATTAAAAATTATAAACTGTGTGAATATTTTTGTCCCCTTAAAATCTAACTTCGAAACGTTAGTTAATTATTTTTCTAAAATGTGCCACGTTATGTTTTGTTTTTCCATATATTTCAATAAGTTATATGTAAATAAATATTTTTGTTGAAACCCGTACGAATATTGTGTCCTTCGTTTAAAAAATATGGACGATTAAATATAAATCTGTATGCTGTGTGAATATTTAAGTCCGGCACTGTATAAAAAATTTAAACTTAAATATCAGCATATGCTAGGAGTTTATAGCTGAAGTGTCTTGAGGGAGACAAATTAAAATATTTATAAAACCAGAAACAATACTGTTAATTTTTAATTTTTTGTTCCAATTTTAATGTTTTTAAGTATTTTCTTTCTTAATAAATGGCTGAAAAGTTTAACAAATCCATATATATTTCACATCATGAACAATAATATTATTGTAAACTAGTGTAATTAATTATTTTTTCACTGGTTTTTTAGGTGGATTTTTAATATTTAAAAAAAAATTAATAATATGGTGAGTTTCTCCAAATGTGATGAATTTTTCAAACAAAAATCTTTATTTGCAATTTTGCACCGCTTTACTGACACACTGTGTTGTCATTCTTTATATGAAGTGGCAACACTACTACGATTTTCCTTATAACTTAGATACCATCTACATTTCGATATCCAAACTAAACGTTGCGGTAAGAAAATTAGCTAAAACACAAAGATAAATTAATTTTATGGTTTATGACTTTACTAACTACACGAATGTGACTTTTGGCAATTTCTATGGTATTACAAGAACATTCGAACATTTAGGCCCTAATTTTGTAAATCACGTCGCCAAAGTGATATTTATGTGGAAACTTCAAAAATTTTAAAAATTAGTTTCTGTTTTATATCGTCCCCTTAATAAAACAATAGTGTATAATTTGTTTGCCATTTCGAAATAATTGAGTTTAAAATTTTTGTGTTAGTAGACATTAGGAACAAAAGTAATATATCAATTGATCTTTTGACCCACTTTGTGAAGTAGAATTTCACCAAATTTTGATGGTGTATTTGCTTATAAGCTACTGTTTTATTGAGGGGACGATATACAAAATTTTCAAATTATGAAAGGCAAATCAATGCTTGAATTTTGGTGCGTTTATTCTGTTCAGAATTTGTATATAAAACAAAAACAACTTTTTAAAATGTTTGAAATTTTGTTTTTGCTTTCCACATAAATATCACTTTGGTGACGTGATTTACAAAATTAGGGACTTAATTCTAAAAAAAAAAATTATTTGACCTGAATATGCAAAAGGCTGATAAATATTAGCAAACCGCGACTATCACGATTTTTTCACATACATTTCACCAAAATTATATTTCACAGTTGAGTATTCACTTTGATAGTTTACAAAAAAACGACATTTACCCGACTTGGTATCACCTCACATTCAAATAGAAATTTTGCACAATTTCTGTGCAATTTTACACATATAATTTTAATTCAAAAGATTTTATTTGTAATTTAATTTTTTGATTTTTAAATTTTCATCATTGTTTGTTTGATTTTGAAATTTATGAACGTTAAAGTTAACTTGTATAATTTTACATGTTAACAATTAACTCCAATATTCAAAACCGAAATATGGCAATAGAAAAATAACAAAAGAAAAGCTCAAAATGGTTGTGGTTTGAAAAGAGGGACAAATATATATCAAACTCGTTGCCTATTGAATATCTGTAATAAACTATGAGGTTATTTAAAAACTTTGACAACATTTTTAAAAATATTCATTAATTTTATTGAAAATTGTAGCGTTTTAAAAAATAATTAATTAAGCGTCTGTCTGCCAATAAATATATCAGTCCATCTCAATTACGTCTCCAATTAAACTTACCCATAAGTACACGACTAACCCCGCCTGGCGTTAGCCTGCCGGTCCCAAGCCTGGAGAAAGGAGGAGGCTTTCAGGCAATGGAGCAAACCCTAACCTAAGTAAAATAAATGTGTTCCTCCAGCATCACCGGAGGTTGCTTGCAGGCCTGAAAAGTCGAAGCAGAAAAAATACGTTATCAACGAAACGACACAATTAATAAGTATTGGATTGGATAATACGGCACAACACATTAGCATTATTCAATTATTCATTGGTGGTTCTAAATTTCCACATCGAGATACATTATGTATATGTACATAAATACACATGGCAATCTCCAGATGGTATTACTAGTAATCAGATCGACCACTTCATGATAAGCAGAAAGTTTCTGGGATTCCTGATGGACGTAAAGGCAATCAGAGGAGAGTACATATACAGCGATCACCAGGTTACAACAAACATCAGTTGCACAAGAGTTCACACGCCGTCTATGTACAGAATTGGAATCACATCAACAACAATCGAGTTGGAAAAACATAACTGCAATTGAAACCAGGCGCAAGCACCCACCACACTTCACCGTGGATCAGGGACTCAACATGGGAGAAAATTAAGGAAAACCATTAAATTGGAACATCGTTACAACAATGTCGAAAAATATGTGGGGAAATGGCTCGAGCTGACCGCTGGCTGTATCAGAAAAATATAGCAAGAAGAGATACAGCACCACCGACTATCGATGAAGTAAAAATAGCTCAAGAACAACAAAGCTGCTAGTCCCGACAATATACCACTCGAGGTATTGAAAAATTTTACTTTTTTTTCCAAAGTTGTTTTGTTAATTTTTTGGAAATTTTTTTTCGAATTGCTATTAAAATTTTTTTTAAAAAATTTTTTTTTTAAATTTTTTTTAAATTTAATTTTTTTTTTTAAATTTTAAAATAATTTTTGTTTTTTAAATTTTTTTTATTTGCTGAAAAAAAAATTCTGGTTAAAAAATTTTTTTTCCAATTATGACCCATTGTAAGTCCAACTTAGTATGTTCTTATATACGACGTTGTAAAGGTCTTTGAAATATCTATCATTATATATCCATATTGTCTATATTAATGACTTATTAATCCAGATATAGTTCAAAAATCGAGGTTGTCCTGGTTTTTTCCTCATATCTCAGCCATTTGTGGACTGATTTTGCTGATTTTAAATAGGAAACTTCTCGAAAGCAGGATCCAGAGTATATATGGGTCGGAAAATTATATTGTGGAAATTACAAACGGAATGACAAACTTATATATATCCTTTTCACAAAGGTGAAGGGCTTAAAAACAAAAGTTTATGTGTCCTGTAAAGTATATATAAAATAATTGCATAGATACGCCTTAAATATTTAAAATTTGCGAGGATTTAGTACATAATTCATAACATATATCTATTAGCTGAAACTGAAATAGGATGGCAAAACAATAAGGATTAAATTTTAATTGTGTAAATTAAAAATCAAACTATTAAAGTTTCAATTTATTTTTCTTTTTACAAAAGAAAATAATTATCTTCACACAATTCACTTGATAATTTAAAGATACGTTCTAGCGATTTTCGTAGTCTTTTGAGTTGCCTTAAATGTTTAGCGTGTTTCTCCTCGTAGAAATGGCAACATTTATGCTTTAATAAGTTGGCAACAAATTTGTCAGATATAAATGTTGGCAACAGTGTGTCAGTTTTGTGAACATCGTCGCGTATTACGCGTTTTAATTGTAGATGAAAGAAAATACTGAACAAAAAAATTCCAACGACAAAATTTAATTAATTTTGTAAATTCTAGCCTGTAGTTTTAATTAAATTTAAAAAAAGCAATAAATATAAACGAAAAATCTTTTGAGTGTAAAATCGTCGCGTATTGAAAAAGATTTACGTGCAATTCGATTATTTACACACAAATTATAAAAAGAAAAACAACCAAAAAAAAGTTTCTCCTGTAATGTATACATTTTTGTTGTAAATCCACACAAATAAAGTCAGAAAAAAAACTCGACACCAATAAAATGGCGAGCATTTAAAAGAATGTGGTTAAAATAAACGTATTAATATAACAAAAAACAACTCTACCTGTGTATTGTGAGCATAAAAATTGAACAAAAGTTATTTTAAATATAGTTTTTGAACTAATTTCTATGAAAAATTAAAACAACCAAGAAAAAATACTTCACAACTATTGTAGAAAAATCATAAAAGAAAAAAAATCCCATCAAAAAAAAAGTGTGTTATACACGGTGTCATTTTACAAGTGAGTCGTCATGTGTGCGAGTGTTTGTGTACGACATTAGCATTTGTGTGGCTGTATGCGAATGAAATACCAAAAGCAACGTGAAGAAAATCATAGGTAGAAGAAGAAACAACCAACCAACAAGGAGAACCAACAACTACATGTAAGCAACTAAAAAAAAACACATATTGTTTTGTTTTTATTTATTGCTTTTTTCTTCTTTACTTTTTGTATTTTGACTTTTCACCAAAAACCATACAAAATAATTACATTTTCTCTGGTGTGTCTGTGTAAATTAAAATTAAATTAATTTTGCATTTTATTTTTTGATAACGAATGTGGAATAACAATTTAATAAATAAAACAAAGTAATTTATTGACAGAATATACAAAAAAATACACCGCCCTAAATCGTTAGTATATATTTTAACCAGTGTTAACAACTCTTGTGTATTTCTCATACATCTTAAAGCGATTTTATAAATTCACATGTTTGCGAAAATTTGAAGGTAAGATTATCTCAATAATAAGGATAATAAGAAATATTCGGTGTCAATTTGTTCATAAAACTGCAATAATACCAATAAATCATTTTTACAAGGGGAAGGCTAAACTCTGGTTTGTGAAGACCAGTCCAGGTCGATAACAAATTCTACCAGAAGTGATCTTTTTATGCTGAATATGAATATAATTCCCTCCAAAGTTCAAAATTGGATGTGTTTTATTTTTGTTGTTTTTTTATCCGATTTGATCAATATATACCTCATTAGATAGCTTTTTACAATACCTCTTATGTGAGATAGGTATACATTTCTCGGAGGTATTCGTAGACGCACAAAATTATCATGTCTGCCACAGAATTCCATTCCGATCGAAAGTGGAATTAATTCCGTATTTTGCTTCAGAAAAAGTAAAACGAACATTTCTTTCGGAATGCAAACAAAGTGGATTTGATATTTTATTGTAATTATTTGGTTTTCTAAAATTTTTAATCAATTTTTGGTACAGAAACTTCACATTTATTTTAATATGAAAAACGCTGTCAAATTAAAATCAGAAATACAGAATTATGAAATATTTTTGGGAATTAATAAATTACACGGTATCTGAAGAACCTAAAACGAAATCGTCGGAATTGAAATCATTCCGAACAAAATGAGTGAAACTACAATGCATACTTTTTTGAAAACTTTATTCCTTAATTTCAGTTTTCCAAAACATGTCTCTATTTCTAAATAAATTAAAATTTACTAGATTTTATATTAAAACTTAAGCGTAAGCATTTATATTTAACCATGATACAATAATTGTATCATGTATTTAACAAAATTATATACCTATTTCTAGAATATTGTTCTTTAGACTTCTTCAAGACAGAAGACTAAAAAATAGTATATACCTACGGAAATATGCAAAAAGCTGATGTTTTACCGATCTTATAATATTTATTTTATTTTGATAATTTCTATTTGTAATTTTTTTTCAGACAATAAATTTTTTAAATATGCTTTTAAAATGTCTAGAGTCAAGATTTGCGGAAATTTAGAAATCCAAATAACGATCTCTGATAAAAATTCAATTAATAAATCAGCAGTTTCAAAAATTATAAAATAAAATTCCTCGTAAAACAAGAGAGTTTAAGAAATTCCCAAAAATTACTCTCCTGGATGTTATCAATCATATACATTTTGAAATTAGTACTCGAACAGTTAGCCGCATAACAAAAGAGACTGGTATTGATTGCTAACGACCGGTAGGGAAAAAGACGTGTCAGACAGTTTTAGTTGTTGTAACGGTTCCACTGTTTCCGAAAGTTCTTTGATGGGGAAAATTTTAGGTTGAAACAGCTGTCGCTGATTTGACAATCTTTGGCCGAGGAAGGATCGTGCTAATAATATACAGATACATTTTAAACGATGTTATGCATTGAATTAAATTTGAATCAATTCAAACGAATTAGGCAGAAATGAATTTCAATTCATTTCCAATTCAAATGAATATGTAAAAAGGAGTTGCAATTCGTTTACAATTCAAATAAATCTGTAAAATGAATTACAATTCGTTTCCAATTCAAATAAATTTGTTAAAGTGAACTGTAATTCATTTCTAATTCGTATGAATTGATTTTGAATTCATTCAAATGAATTAGAACAATGAATTCACATGAATGAAATCAAAAATGAATCAATCAAATTCAAGAGCAGATCTAGGGTGAATGAAAAATAAAAATTTAAGTTTCTTTTAGCAAATAAACTAAATTTTCCCATTTTGATAGGATTTTCGCCGATACTCAATAATTTCATTTTGTTCTGCCGCTACCTGACAAATCCAGTAAATCATGTGAATTTCAAATCTAAGAATTTTTTGTCTTTGGACTATACTAGGGGATATACAAAACGAGAGTAATGCTTGCTGTCTTTTACATAAAAAATTAGTTGAATAACAAAACGACAAAATCAATTCATATTTCAATCAATTGAAATGAGTTGGAAATGAATTGATAATTATTTTTTCTAATTCATTTGAATTAATTCAAAATCAATTTAGTTCAAATGAATTGGAAACGAATTGCAATTCATTTAACAAATTCATTTGAGTTGGTAACGTATTGCAATTCATTTAACAAATTCATTTGAATTGAATAAAATTTCATTTAATTCATTTTTTTTCTGTGAAAAGAATTAATTCAGTGCATGAATAATTCGCGAATTAATTCAAAAATTAATGATTCATTTACAGCTATGATATGTAAAATATAATAATTAGTATCAATGCCATGGAAATCTAATGGGAATTTTACGAAACTAAAAATTTAAATGATGTGAAGTTGTCATGTACCTACTATATTGATTTATTTTAATATTTTGACCATGATCCTGTTTTATTTCATCAATTTATCTTTTGAGTAATCCTTAAATCATGTTCCTGATAAACAGGCCTGCCTAACTTGGGAATTTATCCCCAAATATTCGGATTTTTGGGGACATCTTTTAAAAAGTACCTGGCAACACTGTTGATCACGCTGAAGAATTACATTTAAGAATTTCTATTTGGCTTCGATTTATTTTCGAGTAGAAGAGATATGTATGTACAACATTCTATGGTTCTTCCCTATTTTTCCAACGAACTTGATTTTCAGAATTTACAATTCCTTATGTAAACGTTCACTTAGTCTAAGTGACTTTTTCCATAACTAATTGGCACCACTATAGACGTCATCGCCATTATTGTAAAGTTGCCACTCGTTTGTGGTTGGTGTTAATTTGTCGATTTCGTTGACGTTAGTTGCAGACGTAGTCGGTTTTGTGCTGCTTTTTTATTTTATTTCTGTAAAATAATAAAAACTAGAAAAAACACAAATAAATTAAGATAAAATAAGCAATTTCACTGAACAGCTATGCTATGAGCTGGAGCAAACAGCAATGCTAAACTTTTTGTGGTGACTGCATGAATACGTTTTGTGTGTGCGTTATTGCTCTGTTGGTGGGTTTTGTTTTTTGCCGACTACCCTTTTAACTCTTCTCGTCCTTCTGTTTGCTGCTTGTACCGCCACCACGATTCATAATCATCCTGTTGACCAGACATCTGACTGCCGGACTGATTCAATGAGTGAGTGAATGTGTTTTTGTTTTTCGTATGGCGAACATTCTCTTTTTTTTGATTTTATTATACAGGGTGTGATAATTGTCGTCGTTTTTGTTTTATTTTGTTTTCTTTTCTGACTGTGTTATAAATAGTTGTTGTTGATTTCATTAAATTGTGAAAATATTTTCTTTTTTGCAAACAACACAAATTTTCTGATGTGGGTATGCGATGGTTTGGTTTTGTGAAATATTAAAAATTTGGAAGGATACAAATTAAATTTCACCAAAAAAAAAATTAGGAAATATTGTTTATCTAAAATTATATAAATTTATTAAGAATTTTTGCGCGTTTAGCATGGCAAGACACACAAGTACACTTATTTCTAATAAATTGTAGAAATAAATTTACTAGTTTTACCTTTATTTTACTAAAAATAAAATTAAACTTTTTTATAATGATTAAAAATGTCTTAATCTACATAACATTTTGTGTGAATATGTTTATTTTTCAAAATAGAAGGGAAGACTCTTTCGGAATATTTTTTTATATGTTTCTGAATCAGTCCCCAAAAAATGTTCTACTATGTATATCCGATCGCGAAAATGACTTAATCTTAATGCTTTTGAGACTGTCCGTGCGTATACATCTTGTTTTACTTGATATATGCTGGTGTGTTTTAAGCCCATCAAATCATCAATATATGGCACTTACATCACAGACGGAAACATTATTCTTTCTTTCTAATTTGATACAGTGCATTTTTCGGTTCATGTTCAGGATTTTAATTAGATATTTTTCAGTGTTATTACATATATAAAACAATTATTAATTTTACATCTACTATGGTTTGTGTTAGGTCACCGTATCATATTTACTAATAATCTTTATTGTTATTATTTATAGTTATTATTCATTTGATTCATTTGTTTTATTTTCCATTTTTTATTGTATTAAATTTGTTCATATTTTTGGCTCACTGTTGTCACTGTAATTTGTTAGCATTTTTGTTCATACTAACCACTGTAACTTATTTTGGTAATGACCCGTTAGTTTTTATTATATGTTTCTCACTTCAATTCTTGTAACAAGTATGTTGTTGTTGTTCTTAAAAATGCAATATATTTAGTATTTTGTTTTTGCATACATTCATATACATATAGGTACATACTTATTAGTAATAAGTTGAATTGGTACATTGGAAGTGAGAGACAAATAATAATACATACAACAACAACAGTGTAGCCCTTATTTACATGATCAATTGTTAGGCTTAAGAACTTTAATTTTAAATAAAGAAAACATTGTCATAGTTGAATTCAAGCAAGAATCATCTCCTCTTTTATTTTGTCGGTACCACGGTCGCAATTTCTTTTAGTTTCGGTTTATATCACTGCCCAACAAACCTTTTCAGCAACATATAGACAACAATTCGAAATATACAGAATTGCTCTATATCGTTGCCGGTGAAGAAAAAGCTCTTCATCGTACATTTTGGCGCCCAACGTGGGGCAAGATATTTATCCAAACTTTTGCTAAATTTGTCGTCCTGCCGGTCCGTGGTACATTCCATTTGTTCGTTGAAGTACATCTTAAATCTACAAGTGTACAGGTCGTGCGTGAGTGGATTGTTCGTTGTTAAACAAACAAAAAAGAAAAACAATTTTGTTAAAAAAGAAACTTTGTGGTACAAACTAAAAATAAAAAAAAACAATTTTATTAAAATAAAAGCTTTTGTGAAAAATAAAGAGACAGTGTATTTAAAAACATTTTGGAACAAATTGTTGTGGCATAAATTGAACAAACATATAAATTAAAAATATTTTTGTGAGCTCTTTAAAAATAAATTTTTGTTAAAGCATAAACATATTACAGTTGCATTAATTGAGATTTAATCTAACCAAATATAAAATTTGTTGGCTCGGTACATAAAAACAGTTTTTGTGGAAAAATAAATAAAAAACAGTGACTTTAATTTTTGCCGCTTATCGTTATATACAAAAATACATAAACAGTGCGTGATTTATTTGGTTCCAGTATATAGTGTAATATTTTCTGTACATCAAAATTTTTGTCGCTCGCAATATTGCGGTACATATATAAAATAAATATATAAGGCTTGTATATAATCATTTTTTGGCGTAAATTATTGTCGTCGGTTACAGTGCTAACAAATTGTGTCTCCATTTTGTGAATTTTTTTTGGAACTTTTTTGGCTCTCCTAACCCAACTTTTTGAAGTTTTCGAGATGACTTTGGAAGAAGTTAAACAGCAACGGGCTAATACTAAGAAAAGTATAACCCGCATCAAAAACCAAGTTGAAGCCAATGGAAGGGGTGAAGGTAAGACACTTTCGTCAGCCGAGTTGAAGTGCCGTTTGGGGATTTTGGAGTCATATTTCAAGCAGATACTGACGTATCAAACCCAAATTGAGAAATATGATCCTGATGACAATGGTAGGCCCGAAATTGAAGACTTGTACATCGCAGCGAAAATGAATATTCAAGCGCAACTTGGTGAGGATGTCCACAATACAACCATGTCCGACTCTACAATTTGTTTTCCTGTTAACAACAATAAATTGCCTCAGCTCAAATTGCCCACATTTAGTGGTAAGTACAGTGAGTACAAAAATTTTATAACGTCGTTCAACCAAGTTATCGATCGTGAGTTTGGTCTATCGAATATCGAAAAATTTAACCATTTGCTGAACTGCCTCCAAGGCCAAGCATTGGAAACGGTCAAGGCTTTCCAGATTACGAATGAAAATTACCCAAAGGCTCTGGAAAGGCTGAAAACGCGTTACGACAATAGCTCACTGATTTTTATGGAAAATATTACCACTCTATTTGAACTTCCAGCCATGTCCAAATACAATTGCGCACAATTACGAAGTCTCGTTGATAATGTTTCTGCTCTTTATAGCTCTCTTTTGTCTCTAGGCTCAGATAGTGACAT
The DNA here is from genome assembly GCF_958450345.1 of Calliphora vicina. Classification (NCBI taxonomy): domain Eukaryota; kingdom Metazoa; phylum Arthropoda; class Insecta; order Diptera; family Calliphoridae; genus Calliphora; species Calliphora vicina. The sequence goes on from NC_088782.1 coordinate 71,156,133, forward strand.
TGCTAATTCGATGCTGATATACATAGTTTTGGAAAAGGTTGATGATGAGACAAAAAGAAAATGGAAAGACTCTTTGGATTTCACTGAACTGCCATCATGGGATGATTGCTCCAAGGTTCTTGAAAGGCATTGCCAATTTTTGGAATCGGTTGACACCAGCCATACAAATGTGGCCCACCGTAAGCCTGACAATCATCAATCTGGTAAGTCCAAATATAAAAGCTCAAAAACTGGCTATTCTTTTTCGGTTTCGAAACGTGTTTGTGTTCTTTGCACAAAAACTGACCACACAATTACTCGTTGTCCTCGCTTCAAAGATATGGATGTCTGTCAACGTTTTGAAAATGTCAAACGACTAGGGCTTTGTCTTAATTGTTTGTCAAAAGGGCATCAAGTTAACAGCTGTTCCTCTACATTCAAGTGCAAATCTTGTTCTCGCTTGCATCACAGTTTGCTTCATCGGTCTCAGTCAGCTTCTAGGCCCTCGTCCCCGACTGCTGAACCATCTACTTCTCGTGCTGCCTTGAATGACTCTCATGCCTCGGTCCATACTCATATGGAAAAATCCTCACCGGAACAGGTGCTTCTTGCTACTGCCATGGTTCTAGTTCGTGACGCTACAGGTCACTATCAATTCGGACGTGCTTTGTTGGATTCTTGCTCTCAATTGAATTTCATTACGGATGAATTTTCTCAAAAATTGCACTTGCCTCGTAGAAAACAAACTACAGAAGTCGCTAGCATTGGTAATACTCATAGTAAAACGAAATATAGGTCGTCAACAAATGTGAAATCTCGAGTTACTGATTTTGAAGTGTCCCTTTCATTTTGTGTCACACCTCATATTTCTTATCAACCTGATGCTGAATTAGACGTCTCAACCTGGAATTTGCCCCCAAATACTCAGCTTGCAGATGAAAACTTTTTCAAATCAAAACGAATTGACTTGCTTATTGGTACAGAAACTTTCTTTGATATTTTGTCAGTTGGTCAAATTAAACTTGGTCCGAATTTGCCAAAATTACATAAAACTCTATTTGGATGGATTGTAGCTGGTCGTTATTTATCAAACCAATCGAACGATACTGGTTCTTCTTGTATGCTCTCGATAGAAGAGGAAGTTGATTTAAAATTACAACGATTGTGGGAAATCGAAGAAATTCCATCTGGCTCAAATACTTTGACTCCAGAACAAGCTGATTGTGAATCGTTTTTCAATAATACTGTCCATCGTGAATCTTCCGGTAGAATTGTTGTTAAATTACCCTTCAAAGAATCCGCTGACACTTTAGGTCTCTCGCGAAATATGGCTCTTAAAAGATTTGCATCTCAAGAGAGACGATTTGCTCGTGACAGCAATCTCAAATCACAATATGTGAGTTTTATGAAGGAGTATGAAGATTGTGGACATATGAGTCTTGTTCGTAGTCCCCGCTTAGATGTGCCTCATTATTTCATCCCTCACCATTGTGTTTTCAAACCTAATAGTACTTCAACAAAATTAAGGGTGGTCTTCGATGCGTCCTGTCCGTCATCATCTCAAAGGTCTCTCAATGACATTCTTATGGTTGGTCCAACGATTCAAGATGAGCTGTACAAAATTTTACTTCGTTTTCGTCTTCATCGTTTCGTTATTACAGCTGATATAGTAAAAATGTATCGGCAAGTGCTTATTGACTCTTCCCATAGAAAATTCCAGTACATTTTGTGGAGAAATTCTGAAGAAGAAGAAATTCGCACTTATCAGTTGAATACAGTTACCTATGGAATGTCTGCTGCTCCCTACCTAGCCATTAAAAGTCTTCACTATCTCGCAGACCAGTACATGGACCAATTCGAACTTGGTGCAAAAACTATAAAGTCATCATTTTATGTTGATGATTTTATCGGTGGTGCAGATTCAATAGAAGAATTGACTAAAATTAAGACAGAGGTGAATGAAATTCTAATTCGTGGTTCGTTTCAATTGGACAAATGGCACTCAAATCATAGAAGTTTTCAAGACGACAAAACTATAAAAGATCTAAATATTGATGAATTAGCTGTGACCAATGCTCTTGGTATTACTTGGGATCAACAAAAAGATGTATTTCTATTTTCGTTTACACCTAAAGTTCAAATTGATGGAAAAATCACCAAAAGAACAATTTTGTCGCTCTCGTCATCACTTTTCGATCCCTTAGGACTCTTAGCTCCGCTTATTATAAAATCCAAAATCATCATGCAAGAATTGTGGATTCTCAAAATTGGCTGGGATGAATCTATCCCTCAAGAACTACATTTGGCTTGGGAATATTTTGTTTCTGATCTCAAAACGTTAAATTCCCTTGAAATCCCTCGTTTTTGTCTCGCTGCTGAATCTCAATCAGTTCAACTTCATGGCTTTTGTGACTCATCAATTCGCGCTTATGGATGCTGTTTCTACTTTCGTGTTAAAACTTATTCAGGAAATGTCTCTGTTCGTCTTTTTACTGCCAAATCTAGAGTTGCCCCGACGAAAAGAAAATCATTGCCAAAACTTGAACTATGTGGCGCACAACTTTTGGCTAAATTATACTCTAAAGTCAAAAATCTTTTCGCAATACCAAATCTTGAAGTATTTCTATGGACAGATTCTCAAATAGTTCTTCACTGGTTAAAGCAACATTCTTCTACGTTATCCGTTTTTGTTGGCAACAGAGTATCGGAAATTCAGGATCTAACTACTGGCTGTATTTGGCGACATGTTCCAACGCATTTTAATCCTGCTGATATCGTGTCTCGTGGTTCAACTGTAGAAGAACTCTCTTCATCCATCTGGTTCAATGGACCAGCATTTCTCACTGTCGGTGCTAGTAAATGGCCTCCTAATAAAATAGATCAACTATCCATAGAAAATCAACAAGATATCGACCGAGAAAAACGCAAAACTGTACTCTCCCTGGAAGCAACATCTAATTACATTCTGGATTCGGTTGAAAATTATAGCTCATATTTAAAAATTATTCGTATTGTTGCGTGGATGCTCCGTTTTTCTCAAAAAACAAAAACTAATATTTTCCATTCTGATTCTTTACAGCCCCAAGAATTAGAAAACGCCTTGCTCAGAATAGTTTTTAATCTACAGCAACATCATTTTCAAGATGATATACAACGAGCTCTGAAGAAAAACGATCCTCAAGGTGCACTAAAGTGTCTCAATCCCTTCATCGATTCATCAAATGGATTCAACTTGCTCAAAGTCGGTGGTCGCTTGGAATTCGCAGCAATTTCTGAAGGTCAAAAGCACCCTATAATCTTGCCCAGCAAAAATCATTTCGTCGACTGTTACGTGCGTCATCTACACATCAGCAACTACCACGCAGGACCCAAGGCTTTAATGTCGTTAATCCGCCAGAGATTTTGGATCATCAATTCAAGAAACCTATGTCGTCGTATCGTTAATTCGTGCCCACAATGCATTCGTTATCGCCCAAGGTTGCTTCAACAAATGATGGGCAATTTGCCCGTAGAACGACTTAACCCTTCAAGGCCCTTCGCCAGATGTGCTGTTGATTTTTGTGGTCCAGTAAACACTTACCTAAGAATTAGAGGGAAGGTACCATACAAGACATATATTGCTGTTTTTGTTTGTCTCGCAACTAAAGCAGTCCATCTAGAAGTTGTATCAGACTTATCAACAGATGCCTTTATTGCTGCTCTTAAAAGGATGATTGGACGAAGAGGTCTACCCACAGATATATTCTGTGACAATGCCACCAATTTTGTTGGTGCAAACTCTAAGTTGGCTCAACTAAAATCGTTCCTTTTTGATCCTAAAAATTCCAATTTTATAATAAATTATTGCTCAAATCAATTTATTAATTTTCGCTTTATTCCCCCTAGGGCACCACATTTTGGCGGATTGTGGGAGGCGGCCGTCAAATCGGCCAAGGGACACCTAACCAGGACCCTCGATAACACAAGGCTCACATATGAGGAACTTGCAACTGCAATGATTGATATAGAAGCAATTCTAAATTCGAGGCCTATTTCGCCCCTATCATCCGATCCCAGTGACTTTGAAGCCCTTACACCAGGCCATTTCCTGATAGGCGCTCCCTTACGCAGTTTGCCAGAACGTGATGTTCCTCCAATTGAAATCAATAAACTTGAGTATTGGGCCCGAATAAGCGCCATAAAACAACATTTTTGGAAGAAGTGGTCCCACGACTACATAAACGAGCTCCAGACCCGCAATAAATGGACTAGCACCAACTCAAATATTTGTACTGGCTCCCTAGTAATCATTAAAGAAGATAATTTACCACCGCAGCGTTGGCTCATGGGTAAAATCATCAATATTGTTCGTGGTAGAGATGATCGAGTTCGAGTTGTCGACATCAAAACAACAAAGGGAAATATACGTCGCCCTATCCACAGACTGGCTTTACTATTTTCTTGAAAGTGTCCTTTCAATGGGGCCGGAATGTTAGGTCACCGTATCATATTTACTAATAATCTTTATTGTTATTATTTATAGTTATTATTCATTTGATTCATTTGTTTTATTTTCCATTTTTTATTGTATTAAATTTGTTCATATTTTTGGCTCACTGTTGTCACTGTAATTTGTTAGCATTTTTGTTCATACTAACCACTGTAACTTATTTTGGTAATGACCCGTTAGTTTTTATTATATGTTTCTCACTTCAATTCTTGTAACAAGTATGTTGTTGTTGTTCTTAAAAATGCAATATATTTAGTATTTTGTTTTTGCATACATTCATATACATATAGGTACATACTTATTAGTAATAAGTTGAATTGGTACATTGGAAGTGAGAGACAAATAATAATACATACAACAACAACAGTGTAGCCCTTATTTACATGATCAATTGTTAGGCTTAAGAACTTTAATTTTAAATAAAGAAAACATTGTCATAGTTGAATTCAAGCAAGAATCATCTCCTCTTTTATTTTGTCGGTACCACGGTCGCAATTTCTTTTAGTTTCGGTTTATATCACTGCCCAACAAACCTTTTCAGCAACATATAGACAACAATTCGAAATATACAGAATTGCTCTATATCGTTGCCGGTGAAGAAAAAGCTCTTCATCGTACAGTTTGGTTTAACAAAAAATTGTTTAGCAGCCCGCAATCGCCTGGAAGGAAGGAATGTATGTTTTCCGCCTTCTCATAAAAAAGTTTACATTACATTAAGTTTACATAAAGTATATACTTTCTGGATACTTATAGTGAGAGCAGTCGATTTAGCCATACCCATCTGTATGTTGAAATCAACTTTCCGTAGCCACCAAATTACTTACATACAGTGAATGTCACTTAAAATCGTACACCATCGTAGTCAAATTTTATTCATTAGTTTTAGAAAGTTGACGTTTTGGAAATATTTTAAAATGCTATTTTTATATTGTGTGTGCTATTACCTATCAGAAAATTGGGTATAATTTTAATTGCCCTTATCCACAAATAAAAAAATTGGGTAAGACTGTCACTGCCCAGAATATCAACGCTTCATTTAAAATCCTAAAGGCACTAAAAAATAGCAAATGATACCCTACAAAGTATTAGGATTATTTAATATTAATATTTTTTTTAATTTTTAAAGTTTTAGTTATAATTTAATATAATTGTCGAATTTAAGTGAAATATGAATTTTGTGATGTTCTTTAATTTTCATCAATATTTTTTTAACGAATTGAGGTTTTGTTAACTTTTTTGTTGAAATACATACTTTTTGTTCCAATTAATAAAATGACTTTTAATTTTTTATATAATCACCTATTATTGCCTGTATAATTTCATAATATTTTAAAAAAAATATGTTGTACGATTTTGAGTGACACTCACTGTACATGATTCATACATCAATATATCCGCTATAGTCCCGGTCCAGTTGCTATTTAAAATTGAGAAAATCGGCAAAAGGTTTTGACCTTTTTTATATTTGGATTACAAAGTCATTAATATAAAATTGTATAGAAGTGAGATTCGGATCATCTATATATATAAAAATGAAATGGTCCATGTATGTAATGGCATCACGTGAGAACGGCTGGAGCGATTTGGCTGATTTTTTTTTTATTCGATTCGAAATTTTCCGGAGATGGTTTGCAAAGAAGAAAATTCAACAATTCCGGGTGAAACTCGGATTTTTTTTTTGAGTCCAGTCAACTGTAATAAAAAAGCTCCCTAAAGATATTTTATTTGCAAATAAATAAGAACAGGCTGATGAAGAACTAACATTAGTAAATGCTACCGGGCCAAACCGGGGCGGTCAACTAGTTATGAATAAAATATAACATCATCATGGAATGTATAAATATTTCTTGTTTTTGTAGCATGTAGTATACTTCAGTTTTGAAAACGTTATTACCGAACTAGTTATGTTTTCCCCGGCAGATTCTTTTCTGTGTGTGCTTGGGACATCTAATGGTATCTATGTGAAAGTCTGTTCTTTTTGAACAGTAGAACGTTTCCTCGTGCAAATGCAGAACATTAAGCCTATGTTTTGGTAGCTTTGAATATTTCTATTTATGAAGCAGTAATTGAATCGTCTTGTAGCCATACAAGAAGTGGCGACATGGCACCATGGTGAAGAACTCCTTGTTTAACTCAACGGGGTGGTGAAAGTTTGTCTGGTTGCTATTTTTTTTCCGATACTGTAAGATTGCGTTTGTTTGCGAACAACACGTTTCGCCTTGTTTCTCTCAGGGTACTCAATAAAAAGTTGGCAGAATGCGCACGAGCACCGTTCAGGGTCGGATATGTTGGTATCTGCCAACTCTGTCATCCTTACTCGTCGGTTTACAGATATAACTCAAGTTGCAGTTCTTCAGATGATCTAAATATTTTCCGGGTATTCTCATTTACCAACCGGCTGATATCACGATACAGCTGAGGGAATTTCTGGGCGGGATTTTCTCTCTGGTTGATGTAATACGGTGTTCAGAGTCGATGGAATCCTGAAGTCAGCCCAGACAAACGGTTATGGGAAAGTGATACTGCTCGCCAGGTTGCGTAGGTTATCTGACCCGGAATCTTCGTCGGGTTACAGATAGAACTCAAGATGCAGTTCTTCAGGTAACCTAACCATTTTTTCGTTTATCCTCATTCACCAACCTGCTTATATCACGATTTTGCTGTGTGATCCTTCGGTCGTCAGTCTTGGTACTACTGAATTCATGACGCTCATCTGCAAGTCCCGCTACATATGATGGTAAGTGCGCTTCGCAATACTGATAATTGATCAGCTAAAGCGAGTGGCTGCTGCTGTAACGGTTTCGCGAAATTTCCTATCTACATGCTGTACGTTGGATGATATTGGAAGATCATTAAAGATCATGCAAATAAGCCGTTCAGAGACGATGACATCGACGGTTCGGTCCAGACAAAAGATTATGGGTAAGTGGTTGAGAATAGTGATGTTTGCGCAGTTACCCACAATTCATTGTTCTGCTAACAAGGCACCACTCTGGCCTTGGCTTAGGTTGGAGTGTCGAAGCGGATAAATTCCCCAAAGTTCAGACGCGTATCATAGACTCGGGATGGTTTTTTAAATTTTCTTCTAATCGCAAAAGGTCTGCTGTTGACGAAAGATCTTTATTGGGAAAAAAGTAACGATTGATAGAGCTGTAACTGAAATGCCAAACTCGGGCCGAATGCGATTAAGACAAGATCTAATTGTCATTGGGTCGTATTTTTTACATCATGTTTTCGTTTCTAGTTTCAATCGATACGAATAATGGTATACTAGTCAGTTTGATATGGCGGTTTATTCCCCTGGAAAAATGGTGGCAACAAAACAACTGTTTCAACAACATCAACGTAATTTTGAAACATCTACTGAAAATTCCTTGGAAACAAAATAAATTTGTTAATAAAAAACATTGCAGCTAAAATGTAACAGAAAGCTCATCAGTCCAATTATGAAAAAAATTCCCCGGGAGTGGTTTCCCTTTTTTTTTTAAGATAGAATTTGAATAGGAAAAATGAGAAAAGGGAAAAGGGAAAAAACTCCCGGGGATTTTTTTTCATAATTGGGCTGTATGTTGACCAATTACAAGAATGAAAAAAAGTTCTAAAATGTTGTTTTGTAAGAAAAGGGGTTAAAATATTTCTTAAATCTTTTTCCTATTTCCCTCTTTCTTAAAGTTGCAACAAAATCTTTGTTGTATGTTATCTTTAAACTATAATTTTGACATATTATCAAACAATAAAAATCTGTCAATGTCAATATTTGAAAAGCCTTTCATTCTCTTCCTCTCTTCAGCTCCTTTTGAGTGTATTATTGTATTTACAGATTTTGTAAATTTTAAATAGAGTCATTATTGTGACGCTTTATATTTATTTTGCATTTAGATTTTGTTTGTTTGAATTTTAACTGGTATTATTCTGATTCCCTTTATTTTTAATGGTTCTTTGTTTTCATTGTGTTTTTTGCATTTGCTTCTTTTTATTTAATAAAAAGCAGCTGTAAAGTTAATAATTAAATACCCATGAGATATTTTTTTGCTTATGATTTGGTATTGTAGTTTTTTTTATAAATATCTTTATATTTATATATTGTTGTTGAATTGTTTTGTTTGTTAAATTTTAGCATTTTCTGTTCTGATATACAGCATTTGTTTTAGAGTGCGGTTTTAACCCTTTTAAATATTTTATTAACATTATGCTATTTTAATCCTTTGAAGTTTGGTTTTTTTCTTTGATGACTCAATTGTGGTCATTATGTACGACACATTTCATTTTATTAAACAAAATACAATTCAGGGACTTTCTAAATGTTTTTAAATCACAATAGTGAATGTTCTCAGCTGGTATTGAAATAAAGATTAGAATTGAATAGTTTGTGTAGTGAAACCAGAAACCAATTTGAAAAAATTATATTTTGAATAATATTTATTGCTAAAATGTTGATAGAGAATCTTTTATTGAAACTCTAGCTTGTATTTAAGAAATGTCTGATCTTTGGAAATGAGATTTATATTATTGAATAGCTGATCCATATTTTGAGAATAAAAAGTAGCAATTAATTGTACAATATATTAATTGTTCTTATAATAACTTTGTTTATTTGGAAATTTTCTTAATTTTAATGAACTCTTTGATCTTACAATCTGGCAATAAAACATTTTTGATTTAGGCTTTAAATAAACAAAAATTTTATAATAAATTTGTATAATTTTTTATGCCGTTACCATTAATACCATTTTAAGTAAATGGCACTTAAATTTTTGCAAAATATTATATTTAATGTGAAAGTTTAAGAATCTGTCATGTAGTTGCTGTAGTATTCGCTGTACTTCTTTTTAATAAATTTTCTGTTTAAGATCAATACATTTTTTTTTACTCGTATACAGTTTCATACTTGATCTCATTCTTTATCATCTTACAAACAGAACAGAAAATAAATACAGCTTTTTGAACTCTAAAAATTCTACCAGCCAAAACGAAAACCAGACCAGTTTTTATTATACTTATTTTGTGTTTAATTTTTATAAAACGAATCAGCAATCAGACCATCAAAATTCGTTTTTTTTTTCTTATTTTTTGTGTGTTTAATACTGGTGAATAAAAATGTTAAAAGGAAAAAATGAAATGAAATGAAATAACAGAAACCTTAAATAAAACTTGCCCAACCAGACCCAAAAATGTTAAAACATATAAAAGAAAAAACAAAAGAAACATGTTTAGGCCCTTTTTGGAATTGTTTGACTTTAAAAACTTGTTAACAAATAAAATTTTTGTTGGAAATTAATGATAGCAGTCATTCTCAATTGATGCTGCCTAAAGTGTGCATAGTGTTACGGGGGAGATGAACAATTGTGATGAAAAGTATTTATGTGATCGATGTTTATCACATAATCATGATCTAGTTCTTCTTATTGCAACAGTCTTCATATTGTGGAATGTTATTCTCTGGTAAGAATCTAACGGTTTATAAAATTTTCGTAGAGTTGCGAAGTTGGAAATGTCGTGGATACCTTATTATACTCTTCACCTTCGTGAGAAGGGTATATATAAGTTTGTCATTCTGTTTATAATTTCCACAATATAATTTTCAGACCCTATAAAGAATATATTTCATGGATAGCTTTCTGTCTGTTGAAATCAACTTTCCGAATCCCCCAAAACTTACATACACGATTCATACATCAATATTTCCGGAATTCTTCCGGATCGGTATTTCGGTATATTGATATTTAAAATCGAGAAAATCGGTCCACAAATGGCTGAGATATAAGGAAAAAACCAGGACAACCTCGGCTTTTGACCTATATCTAAGTCATTAATATAGACAATATTTATATCTAATGATATATATTTTAGAGACCTTTGCAATGACGTACAGGTCAAATTAATAGCACCACAGAACCTTAAAGCAATCAACATGGAAAATATTTTTATTTTCATAGTAATTTTAATTAAATATTTATAGTATATCGTTAATTAATCTCTATTTCTTCTATGAGTAAAGTTTTCTTTAAGAAAAATTAACCTTTCAATCAATTATATGGTATTTTTGAAAAATACCAAGATTTTGTGCAGTCAAAATAATAGCACCATCGTAATAAATTGTCGAAAAAATATAGAATATTTATGTTTTCGATTTAAGAAATCGCCATAATATTATAATTTTAATTAATTTATATCGAAATGAATAAAATTTAAAACAAAAAAATTAATTTTACTTCTAAAATTTTATTAGTAACAAAAAATGTGGTGAATGTGAGCTCTAGTTTTAAAAATTATGATTTCTGAACATACAATTAGCTTAATTAAAAAAAAAACTATTTATAGATATTTAGAAATGGTTTTAAAAAACATTGCGTTGAAATAAAAATATAAATTTCAGGTTGCGAAACCGCTTTCGCTTTTAATCATAACACTCTTGGTCCACCGTTTCGAAAATCAGGCATTTATGTTCTGCACGGTGGTCAAAAGTGGCGACTAGTGTTGCAGTTATTCGCGGACCATTACAAGAATAAAATTTAAATTATTTAAATCCTAGAAAAGTTTTATCAATAACAATATAACATCCTCTATTAAAGGTAAAATTTCCAAAGTCACAAAGTACCATTTTTCAACATTCAAGTACCAAAAAAAATTCTTGGTCAAATAATTAAACAAATTATATTGTTTGATATCAGACTTCTATAGAATGTCCTCCGAACCCAATTTCAACTAAATTTTAAGATAATATATTCATCTTTTCTTAAAAACACACAGATTTTAAAATAATAATTTGATCGTGGTTTTTCTACTATAACATTCGAAGAATATATTGAATATGTGGAATAAATAATTCAATATTATATGATCAAATGCTTGATAAAATCATACTCAGATATAAATCAAAGAAATTATGACCCTAGGAATGATCTATGGAATGATAAATTGATATAAATTTGGGTTTCAAGCTAAAAGGTCAATGTCGTGGCATAGGATGCGATATCCCCAAACATAATTTTATTAAAACTAGATGGCCAAGAGTCACAAAAAGGGTAAAAGGAAACCAAAAATATTTAAGAATTTATTTTGGGGAATGAAAAAATATATTTGGCATACAAGTTGGATACAAAATTTTAAAAATTTTAGAATCTTTATGGGTAGGAGGTGGTCGGTCTCTTTTATGGCAAAAAATACGAAAACAAAAGGCAGAAATATTTTACTTTTTAATAATAACGTGTTAAGAACGTTACAAACCATAATAATTGTTACTAAATTAAATTTTGTCCTGGTTATTTTTTGTTTATTTTAATCGATTTCTATCTTGGTGCTATTTTTTTGACTGATGAATTTCGTAGGTAGTTATATATTATGTTGTTTTTCTTTAAAATTTGCTTCTAATTTTCAAAATTATTTCTAATGTTTGAAAGTTTATTGAATTAAGCATAAATTAATACAAAAACAACAAAAATTCATTTAACAGTTTTTACGTAATATTTTAATATAACAATATGAATGTCGTGGTGCTATTATTTTGACCGCAGCTGTATATAAAACCATAGTAAGTTGGACCTACAATGGGTCAAAATCGGAAAAAATATTTTTTAACCCGAATTTTTTTTCACCAAAAGTTTTTTTCGCAAATATTAAAAAAAATTTCAAAAAAAAAATTTCAAAAAAATTTTATTTATAGATTTTTGGTAATTATTCGAACTTTTCATATATATAATTTGAAAGTAAATTTTTAATTAGGCTTAAGTTTACCTAAAAGTATTTAAAATTTTTATTTTGAAGTATAATTTAGTGAAGGGTATATAAGATTCGGCAGAGCCGAATATAGCTCTCTTACTTGTTTTTAATCATGTAGAAGTATAAATCTAACAGATAGAGAATTTCTAAACTTGAAAAACGAGGGTCGCGCAAATAGCTCACGATCCAGATGGCTGGCTAAGGTGATCTGTAAAATGTCCTGAATCGTGTAAAGGTTAAAGGTTTCTTAGGTTGTTGAAAATTTTTGGTCGAGTGTGACACGGATAGTGCCAGAGCAAAAGTTGTAAGTGCTGTGGCAGCTAGAGAAGCAAATATAAAACGAGAGTATTGATTGGGACTTCTGCTCCTATTCTGTGTCTGCTACATGTGGTGAGTGAGATATTCGTTTTATCCTACCTGTTGAGTATTTACGAAGGAAATAGGATATTTATTATGTCAGATAGCGTAATGACACTTAGCGCCTTATCTTCTTTATGACATGAGGTCTGGGGTCGTCACGATTTGCGTTGCATTTTTAAAGAACTCCTTGTGCATAATGATCTGACATTGTGCTGGGTACCTGGTCATGAGGCCAATAGAGGCTCCCGAGGGGATACTCTATAAAACTAATTTGATCTTGGATTGACTAGAAATTTGCTCATCATTGGTGTAACTTGTCTAGACTAAGATAGGCCAAACGATTCATTACTCATTCCAAAAGTAGATCCAAAAAGTTGCTATCGCTCGCAAAGACCGATTAGAGAATACTTACTGGATGATTTACCGGACATTGTGTTTTTAGATACCACCAAATTTACTTTAGGCAAAGTTCGGACGAAATAGTGCAGATTTTGCTAGCTGCATGATGAGACGTCTGAGAACGAGCTTTGTGACTGCCCAATGTATGTGACGAGCAGAGCGAAATGGTTGGGAAAAGCTTTAGTGGCCCCTGGTTAAATTTTTGTTTTTTTCCTCTAGTAGGATAATTGGCTTCATACGTAACCCGAACCTGTCAGGATGAAGCCAAGGGTAGTACAAAAGATCACATGGATCACAGAGCTTGAAGAATTCTACAAAACAACCCCAATCCCAAATGTATATCGTCTCAATGACCCAATTGATCCTAAACATACTGCGTTTGAATCTTACTTTCCGTCTCATTTCCGGATGAACATGCCTTATGTTGAGCTGAGCTAAGGAGATAAAGAGTCTGGCAAGGGAATCAGCCAACATTTTGTGATTGGACTTTATTCACTAGAGTTTTACTTCCATCATCCATGTGTTCATAGATATAAAACATACTCGCGTAGTAACGTGCAGATTTAACGCCTCGTAACACTGTGTATCTCCAATGGTTACAACAATCATTAGACTAAAACGAAAAGATCAAAAAAAAAAAAGAAATACAACTTTCCTACCAAATACTCTGGAATTTAACTTCTTAATTTATAAATAATCTTATTTTGTTATTATTTTCTTCAACATCTCTTTTATTTTTGTTATTTCTTTACAAAAATCGACCTACGTATGGGACGGACTTGTATTTGCTTGATTTGATATCATTTAGGGTTGCTGCTATTTGCTTTTGTTACCGCTTTATTTTCTTCCTTATCGCCTTGTGTTTTTTTCCTTTGGCACATCTACGTAAAAAATATAAATACACAAATCCTTGAAACCATTTCAAAGTCTTACCCTCTTAATAATGAGTTGTTTTTTTGATTAAAGGAAAGCTCAAGAAAGACAGAAAATAATAAATAAAAATTCTTAATAAATAATTAGGAAATATAATATTTGTATGACGAAATAAAATACATTTCTGGGAATAACTAATTATTACAATTTCTTTAAATAACATAAATACATTCATATACAGTTACAATGCTTTAATTATGAAAAGGAAAATATGTACAAGGATTACTGGGAAGTTTATTGTTAGTTATGGTAAAGGTACAACCGAAGTACAGTTTGGGAATTCTATAAGACTGAAATGACATTCACAGAAAGAGGGACGAATCAATTTTCTCCAAGTTCTTAAGAAGTCATTGAGAATTTCGCATTGATTGGCAATTGAAAATATTTTTTTGAAGATATATCTTTCAAACAAAGAGAGAGCAACAATTTCGCACAACTCATATTAGGAGTTGGCCATATTAAGTTACGGCATTTGTTGTTGAGGAAAATTCGAAAGGGATTTTACCGTATACCTATTCCCTATAGACCTATTAGCCTACTACTTTGTCTGAGTTGTTTGAGTTAATAAAGGTGTGAATTATTCCCAAATTACTAGTGTCTTTGCTGACCACCGAAGAGTTTCAATCTTAGTTTGTCAAAATCTGAACAATGGTAGAGCAGTAGTTCCGTTTAGCCCTCCTCATTGTTACAGATTCTGCAGAAGTGGTTATTCTGAAATAATAGCCTACGATCGTGTGTAGGCTAGGCCAGCGACCACAGCACTGCTAACAATGCAATCAAGTTACGTAAATAGAGTCTTGGTAGGTTTGTTCTTTACGTATTCATACAGAGCCAGATTTTTGGTAAAACAAATATAGACTCCGTTTACAGATTACGCTTCTGAAGAGATACACGCATTTGGTAACTGTCTTCAGAGCTATAAAGTGGGGTTCTGGTCCTCGCAGAATGTCAGTCAGACGGACTTGTATGGATATAATCGAATCATTCGATTGGCAACAAATCGCAAGATGTGCAGAAATAATAATTATGTCCCTATAAGAAACAAAGGGCCACCACAAACTGATTCCATTCAGTTCTGTTAGATGATTTATGCTTGATTCCCCTCCAAATAAGACCGCTTTGCGTTATCTCCATGTGTGCAATGGAGGGCCTCTTCTCCGCGTTTTAACCTGGGGTGTCCAGTCAAGGACGGTTTTTGATATGTCTCCTGTGGGCCTGCGTAAAGTATGGCCAATCCATCACAATTTTCGATTGATTATTTCAATCTGGATTGGCCGTTAATTTGTTATGCTCAATAGATTTGGGTTTGATATTGTTGCAGGTCAGAATATCCAAAGAATTCTTAGCAAGCAAATACCTGCACAGTATTTATGTCACGTGGCAGCGCGTTCCACGTCTCGCTGGCATATAGGAGCGCGGATTTGACACAGCTATTGAACAACTTTATTTTTGTGTTCAAAGATATGACGGTGCCGTGAAATAAGGCCATAGGTAATAAGGCCATATGGCCTTATTGCACATTGCGTTGAGAAATAAGACCATATGACTTTATTACCACCGAGGTAGTGAAATAAAGCCATTATGGCATTATTGCATCTTAGAAAATTTTTTGTTTGCTTAAATGATTTATTTAATTTGACAAAAAAAGAAAGTTCAATCAAAAATTAAGGAACATCCACTCCAAAAAAAAAAGTATTTTTTAATAATTTATTTACAAGAAAGGCTTTATTTAGCGAAGCCGCCTGCCGCGTTCCATGGAGGAGAAAGTCCCTAAGAGCGGCCGCAGGCCGCCATGCAGAAGAACTTTATTTGCGAAGACAAGTGTTTTTGCACTCAGTATTATGGCTTGCAACTATTCGGTTTCGCAGGAAAAGGTTTTTTTTATTGGCGGCCTGTGGCCGCTCTTAGGGGCTTTTTCCTACATGGAACACGGCAGGCGGCTTCGCTAAATGAAGCCTTTCCTGCAAATGATTATAAAATATTTTTTTTGTCGCCTGTCACGAGAAAATAACTATACATATGTTTGTAATTATAACAAACTATTTTACACTGATATGACTTTATTTCCACTTTGACCATTAATTCAATATGACTTTATTTCACTCCCTCGGTGGTAATAAAGCCATATGGTCTTATTTCTC
This sequence comes from Calliphora vicina, assembly GCF_958450345.1. Taxonomy (NCBI): domain Eukaryota; kingdom Metazoa; phylum Arthropoda; class Insecta; order Diptera; family Calliphoridae; genus Calliphora; species Calliphora vicina. Next base: position 71,172,153 of record NC_088782.1, read on the forward strand.
AACGCAATGTGCAATAAGGCCATATGGCCTTATTACCTATGGCCTTATTTCACTGCACCGATATGACGGTTGATTTAACATGCCGAATGCTTGATTGGCTTTTGATATTCGAATTGCGGCATCATTACTAGTTGCGTATTTTGAACCTGATGGTATTATTGATGTTACATCGCATTTCTTTTGCTCTTGGCGGTGTTTATCTTTAGACCAGCCTTTGCCGCTTCTATCTCTAGAGCCTTGAGTTTTGATACCATATCTCTGAGGCTATATGACAGTAAGCAGATGTCGTCTGCATATTCAAGGCATTCATTGAGACCCCATCTTATTCCTCTGCTAGCACGTGTTGCATTACGTATGATAACGTCGAGCACAATGTTGAACAACAAAGGCGACAATACGCATCCTTGCCTAAGTACTTAGAAGCGGTTGTTTAGGGTTTTGTCATGTACCCTTTCAAAGTAGCCTTTTTCAAAGTCGATAAAGACCATATACAAAGTCGTTGGACTGTTTAGCAATCATCCGCAATGTATTAATGTGATCAGTGCAAGATTTCTGCGGACGGAATCCAGCTTGCTCATTCCGAAGTTCAGGCAAAATATCTTGGGATATTCTCTTATGCATAATGTGAGCTATGATCGTGTTCACTGCGCTGAGATTTGTTATACCTCTTCAATTTTGAAATTCCGTTAGGTCTACTTTTTTGGGAATGTTTTTGAGCTGTGGATTGAATTCATTAGTAGACCAGAGGGTTTGTAGGAAGGATGATGATTTTTGGCTGTCAGCTTTGAACATTTCAGATGCAATGTTATCTGCTCCAGGGGTCTTATTTGTCTTTAAGGCTGAAACAGCGTTTAATATTTCGTTAAATTCGGGAGCTCCAATTAGGATATCTTGTCTCACGCAATGGCTAGTGCAAGTACACATGCTTTCAGTAGCAAAGGGTGGGTTGGACAGTAAGCTAGGGTAGTGTTGATCCATATTTTTGTTCCTACCGGGATGTTGTTAACACTCCCTCGCTGTTCTTTAGAGGCTTTGTGGTTGCAAAGTTTTTACCAGTGTGCTTCTGTGCTCTTCCTCAGATTTTTGGGTATCGCATGCGAATTTTGTGTAAAAGTGTCTTTTGTCGTTTCTAGCGATTCTCGCTAAGAAAAAGAAGGAATGCTATAGTCCTCGTCAATGCCTTCATGTGAAATTCCATGTCAATCAGAACACTCAGAAATGTCAGATTTATTTTGAAAAAAATTTTAATTTTGTCCTACTGTTCAATGAGTATCATTTAACAGAGAAAATAACGGCATAGCTAGTGGGAGTTAAACCCACCTTTTCAAAAATTAGAATCAATCCTGTTTGCTCCAGTTCAGGCTATTATGCTGAACATGATAATGATTGATGTGGGCAAATCAAAGTTTATGACAAAACAATCCAACAACTTCCATTTAATGCATGTGTGCACTTTCAATTGGAATACCAAATAAATACATATTTTCCAATTAAACTCGCCTCTAAAGTTATGCGCCAGCACACACCCTTCATCCCTTCCAACCATTAAAATTATGATGAAATCTTGGATAATTCAACGATACCGGTAATACAAACACTTTTAGCATTAAATCAACTTTTCATATTTGAGAAGGCGGTGTGTGATTCATCATTTGATTTGACTTTCCAGAGTTTGGGTTTTCCAATTTACATTCGGTGGCACTAGGGGTAGGAGTAGAAGCGTTTCTGTTATGTTGTTTTGCGTACTTGTTTTAATTCTTGAATATACTATGTACGTATTTAGAAGAAGAGGAAAAAACTGGGAATGAAATCATGGTAATAATAAAATATTGGTTAATTCCACTGAGTGTTGACGATGTGGTTGTTGTCGAAATCGTCGTCGTCGTCCTTCTGCTTTTTCTTTATAGTGCTAACTAGACGTATCATTATTATTGCTTAAAAACATGAACTCATACATACTTTGTGTTTGTGTATTATTACCGGAAACCCCCATTTCAACTGAGTAACTACAACAACACCAGTTACAAAAACTACCAAAACAATTGCAACACAATGTGTAGCAATGATAGCAGTAATCTCGCTCGCGTATACGAATATACACAATTTCAATTGTACCCCAAGTAGGTTTCATCATCGTCGTTGGCGCTATTGCTACATATTTCGCCATCATCAACGGTTTTTTTTGTTTTTTTTTTGCTTTTCTGCTCGCCTTCGTCCTGTTTGTTTTTAATTTTTTCCACCTCGAACTCATCAACTGAAAACAACAAAAACAATATTAATATGTGAGTCCCTTTATGACTATCAAAGCATTTAGTTACATATATTTAACTCCTCCACTCACCCACGTTGGTCCAAGCCTGCAACACAACCACCGACTCGACCTCTGTATGAATGATTCACAGTGTAGGCCACATTTATGTAAGAATCATTTGTTCTCGTATGTGCCCCCTTGCGTCCGTCCGTCCGCCTTTTTTCTATAACATTTTCATTCAGAAAAGGAATTCTCTTTAAAAGGGAAATTGTTTTCGTCGTAGTCGTTGTTATTTTTTGTTTTGTTGCTTTTGTTTTCTATATATTATATTTATTTTTTATTATTACTTTTATTATTATATTTTCTAGGAATTTCCTTTATTTCTTGCACTTCTTGTTTTACATTCTCTCGCCCTAACTGTCAAATAATTTTCTCCAACGATTTAGACAACTACGCAAAAACTCGTACCTATCCAATAATGTGTGTACATGTGAGTGTTTATGGATGTGTGGATGCGGGTTAGCAGTGTTGCCAAGGTTAAAATTTTCAGTGGAAATTGGTTGGAGAACTCAAGGAGAGATCATAAAAAATTGGAAACAATAAATTTGTTTAGCTTTTTTCTACTGTTTCTTTAATTATAAAATTTTTTGCGTATTTAGAAATGGTAAAGGATTTGCAGCAACAGAAATTAAGTTGATAAGTGATTCCACTATTTCACTAAATATTTTCTAATTCAAAGCATCTCATTTTTGCTATATCAGCTCTGCTAATTTTATAAATTGTTGGATCAAATTTGATTGTACCCAATTGTTGGTTGGATACATGTTAATTCTCAAGATTTTTGAGAACGATCCTTGTATTATGGTATCGGACTATTTGTTGCTCAGGTTTGGTTCACCTACAGTTCCAAATAGGTAAATTGTAAATTATTGCCCAAAATTTCAAATTTCAATCTTTTAAGCTTTTATTTACGAAATCCTCATTTGGATTATTGTTGGGGCGGAGATTGAGGATCACTTGGCGCCGCTTGTGGGTCTGTTCAGGGCAAATCTCTAAAAAGAGCGATCGTAGAATACGGGGCTATTTACTGGACATTGAAGCCTTAGATACAATAAATTTACCTTGGGCAATATTAAGTCGTAACAATGGAGATACACCAACCTATATTAGAGCCCAGCTCGGATGGACTTTAATGTGAGTAGTGAATGTTTTTGATCTCTAACCATACTATGGTTAGATATCAAAAACAGAGTCTTTAATAGTTAAGTTAAGGACTACACAAAAAATCCTGCTGTTTTGGGTTGTAATGAGAGCAGTTTGTGTCTGTTTTTTAAAACAAGTTATGTTGATTGACAGGCCGAATCCTGGTTTCCTCATGTGGACGATTCAGATTACTCATATCGTTGCGATTCGGAGTTGATGATATTGAAGCCATTCCCTGAAGCCATTGAGTGTCACTGAGGAAACAGGTCACTGGGTCAGCGAGAAACAGAATATAGCTGCTATTTTTCTGTTCCCCTGGAGGTATTATCAAGAGCTATCAGGTTTTATTTCGGGATTACGATTTCTGGTTGATGTAGCAGATGGTTAGAAGAAGTATTCGTTTTGTGTACCGTAAGGATACAGGTAATACAAGCCATTGAATTGGGCTAGTTAACAAAGATTTGAAGAAACATATATTCCAAATGACTAGAACCTAAGGATATTTGATCTAGTGGACTTCTCCATGATCCAGTCCAAAGAAGCCTGTGGTGTTTTGATAAGACAAAACTGGCGACTGTTTTTTTTTTTGGAATTTCACATGTTAACTAAAATCGCTTTTCAACATGTTTTGAATATTTCTAAGATTCTTTTCTATTACTATGTGGAAATTATGTAACACGATTGTAAGGATATACAGTTGGGAACAAAATAATAGCACCACTAGGACACTTTTTTTATTTTTCCAAAAACACATAATTAGTGTTTGTATTTATTCAAATGTTGATATTTAATACACAGCTTAGCATGTCCCCTATATTAAAAATGTAGTACTTCTCAATTTAAAGTAAACATTACTAAAAAATGCCGAAAAATAAAATATCACCACTTACATATTTTTTATAAAAACAGATTTGTTTCGCAAAATTGTTTTAATGGAAAGCACGTGTTTAATGATTTGATTTTTATTTTTATTATTTCGATCATAAAGTTTAACAAAAATCTAAATTTTAAATAAAATGGATCGTGGAAAAGACTTCAGTGCGGAGAAACGCAAAAAATTCAATAAACTAATATCTGATGGAAAATCTTATAGAGAAGTTGGTCGATTGGCTGGGTTTTCGAACAAAACGCAATTAATTGTAAAGAAAAGGCTGAAAGACGTGGAAGAAAACAAGTTCTGACCCCGCTTCACGCCCAAAGTTCGATCCGCGAGAGCTAAAAGGATCCTTTCAAAGCTGTAACCGAACTAATAAAGGACCTTAATATAACTGCGACAGTACAAAAAGATCGCACATGTTTCAGAGAACATAATTTAAAAGCATGCAGTCCAAGAATGGCCCACCTTTTAAATGCTAGACATATCGCCAAGCGCATGAAGTTCCCAAAGGAACACCAAAATTGGTCAGTCCAAAAGTGGAAGAATATTTTATGGACAGATGAGAGTCAATTTGTCATATTTGGTGGAAATGGTTCTCGCTTATACGTCAGACATCCTTAAAAATCGAATACAATCCAAAATATACTACAAAAACCATTAAACATGAAGGGGGATTTTTTTTGGGGTGCTATTTTTTTTCGCAGCAGTCCGAAAAGGCAGTGGTATTTTGATAAGACAAAACTGGCGATTGTTTTTTTGGAACTTCGTGAGATATTTACCATTTTGGAAGTGCATGAAATAATTAAATTAAATTTTACTTATATTTTAGTTGTATACAAAAGAGCAAGAGTTATTATAACATCTAATGATTGCACAAAGATTAGCAGTTTCACTGTTTCAGAATAATAAACCCAATCTAATCACATAAAACTTGAATATATAACATTTACCACTGCGGTCTTCTTTCAAATAAGCGTTATACAAATATGGCAACTCTTTAGTTGATTTTCTATTTACATCAGGGAAAGGCAACCTATACTATTGCATTTTACGATTGTATGAGTTATACACTCTCTCCACGAATCGGTGTTGCCAGTAAACGTTCGTCTCTTTTCCCCAATTAAAAATGTAAAATCTCATATTGTTCATCATACATTTTTAAAAGTTGGGACATTTTATTTTTTCACTGGCAACGCTCATTCTTAAATTGTGAGATAAAAAAACGATACACAACCTGCTTGTTTGAGTTCTCAAGCTAGACTGATTAAAAGTTGTTTATTTCTCTACAATGCGTGTGCACACGTACGTAAGAGAAGAGTAAATGAAAAACGCGGCGCCCATGTTTTGCCTTTCCCTGATTTACATATAAACACCCGGCAATTCTAACAACTTTGGAGCTTTCTCTCTCTCTCTCCCAATAACTCACGTCAAACTTGTTTACCCAAACACTTGTATAAGCAACACAAAGGCGACAATTCTCCCAATAGACAAGTAGCCCAGCAAACAAAACTTCAAACAACCATACAACCTGATACACTACCTACCACAACATTTCATGTACTATGACAGTCATAGTATGACTACAATCTATGTAAATAGAGAGAGTGTGTATGTACTTGCAATAAGAGAAATAAAAACAAACAAAAAAAAAGTTTATATTAACGACATTTTTATCGACATCTAACAGTGTTGGGAAGGACAGGACGGCAGAAGAGCTTGTATATGAGCGCGACATTTTTTCTGTTCGCTTGTTTGTAACAAGCATAGTGATAGTGTGGAAAATGTCGAGATAACACAAAAATTGTTAGAGGGAAAAACTAAAATCTTCTAAGCTTGTGCATGTACAGACACACAAACACACAAGTCCACCTACGCAGAGAAAAAAAGACAAATACACCTAAAATTCACATACTACATTCACTTTATTCTACTCTACATACTATAGATTTCGAAGTCATTCAAATGCCTTTCAAAACCTAACAGCAACAACACAAGGCGGAAAACAATACGTAAGAAGACCCCCCGATAAACACACACTCACGCACACGAACATTCACTAGTAGTTGTTCAATGTGCAAAAGGACTTTTTTTGCGCTTTGCTGCCTGCTGCTATGTTAAGACGACCAACAACTACGATGACAACAATTACAAGAAAGAAAGAAATTCAAAAACAACTAATAAATACTCGTTCCTCTAAAATAAAATAAAAAAATACCTATTGAATGTTGTGAGATTGTTTTGCGGCGCTTGCGTTAGTTAGCAAAGAGAAAGTAGTAAAACTGCTTACACTTAAATGGTACGAATACGAACGAACGAACAGCAACAAACAGACAGACGGACGGACGGAAATGTATCAAAACAAAAATATATAAAAAAAATAATTGAGATTGAGAGCAATATGTTGCTGTATTGTTGGCTTTTTCTTGTGCTTTTTTATTTTTGCTTTAATCAAAACATCAAACAAAACTTGATACGATAGTGAGAGACAGTGAAACCAGCTTAATGAGTGTTAAAGCAACGGGTTGCCACATCTTTATCATATTCATGATAAACTTCTTCAAAATTTCCCTAAATGTTTGAATATTTTCAAATACATATGTATAACATTTCTTGAAGACTCAAATTTCGTTCCTCTAAGACGTTTTCGGGATAAAAAAACGAACAATTTTTACTAGTTCCAAGTGCAGAATTTGCACTTTCGCATACCCATTAGGTTAATTTTTCTTTAAATTTTGTCTTTGAAAATATAAAAAGCGTTATAATGATATTTATCTTTGCTTTCTTGGGTGTCTATTCGTAGAAATCTACTGTCCCCTATTTCATGTTGTTGTAAACATATTTTCTCCGTAGATTCCAATTGATCATCGTGAAACACTCCTTCGTAATTGTCACACGAGTGCGTTTTGTAAATTGAGTGGTTTCAAACAAATAATTGAGAAATTGAAGTTCTTGAAATCGCATAATTTTCTATATTGAAACAGGTTTATTTTTAGAGTCCGATCGAATGTTAGGTTGCGACCAAAAACTCGGACTAATACTAGTATTCGTTTTTGTGTCAAAATTTGGATACTTGTAAGGAAAACATATCAATCAATGAAATATATGAATTCGTTTTAAAATCCAAACAATTTATTTGTATTCAGTTTACAGGTTAGGTTTACTGTAGACCAAGACCTTGGTGCAATCGTTCTCTTTGTGATAATCTATGGAGTTTATCATAAACACCTAGGCGATTCAGCGATTGTTTTCCATATACCTTACATGGCCTTCCGCTGTAGGGTCTTTAACTGCGACAACCTGTACAGAAGAGAAGAATTTCTCAGCATGTATCACAAAAAAGATGATTGTTTTTCAAAGACATAGTTACATAGTTAACAGGATAGTAACAAATTACGAGCTGTTTTTCTTCTCTAAGATATCTTGATAGAGTTGAATTCTCACTAGAGCTACTGATCGGTGGAAGGGAAATATAGGCTTGATGATGCCTCCACTATCTCCTGTTCAGAGTTCAGGTTTGATTATACCTTCTCTATTATTAGAATTCTCAAGATCCTTAAAATACACTTCGATTTTGGATACGGTATAAGTTATAAAATAGTTGAGCCTACAAATATCTGTTTCAAGACTTATTCCTATGGAGACCAAAGCTTGATTTTTAATAAAACTAAATAATTTGTACAAAGGAATAGAAAGAATATCAGCGAAATATAAGATATTCATATTTCACATGAAATATGTTCCCTTTTCCCATTTTTTGTTCATTAACTTTGTTCGCGTGAAAAAATTCCCCATGTTGTGAAATTTTTAGATGGAATTTTGTAAACATAAAACATCTGTTACAAGCAAAATCAACTATTGTGAATGCAAAGTTCATGGGAATATCACGATAGCAATATTCCCTTCGAGGGAAAGGGATATTTCATGGGAACATAAACTTCACATGTTTTGCCTATATGGGTGATTATGTTGTCTTATTATTTTATCATTCTGCGATGATTCAATGACCAGTTACTACTGCAATTAAATTGTAAGTGGGTTCTTGACTTATTAACTAGAATTCTCGTAGAACTTCGAATTTTTAAATTGTCAGTTTACCTCAGATTTAATGACATCCTGGATGTCGCTGTAATAACGTCGAATGTCTAATTGGATGCCTCTAGGAAGTGGATCTTCCAATTGTATGATCCACTTGGTTTGTGTTATGCCATCAGCAACTGGTTATGCTGATGTGATCCATATTAGTCTTTTTACATTCGGCTGCGAATCGGAGTGTGTGATTTTACAATCTGTAATCCTCGCTATTAAGTGTCACTGAAAAGAGAGATCCATACTGGGGCAGTGTAATTGAAAATATAGTCACCAATTACCTTATAGGTCGCTACAAGCGTAGCCTTGTAGCAGCAGCTACCATCAAGTTGAAAACTACCCCCTCTGTCAGCCCCTAAGATTTTTCGCTTTTGTACTGTAGGGACGCGTCATGCTTCGATCGAGTTCCATCCTTAGTTCATGAAGCGCAAAGTAACACTGTCAATTTTGAAGCTGATAACTGCAATTTACGTTCCTGGAGACAGTTAAGTGCTGGAATATTTTTCAACTTATGTCATCGCTTTAATACCTGATGGAAATATGATGCAATCAAGTGAAATCGGGAGGTATGAGTCAGCTTTTATAGGGAGTTTGTCAGGATTCAGAATAATAATATTAATAATTCGCACAACTTTCTTGATAACTGAAATATCCACGTGTCGAATTAATAGTTCCACTATATGTGTGAGATATTCCACTAAAACAGTACCGATTTAGTTCAACATTACAGTAGAGATACCATTACGACAAAAAAATTTAGAGGGTTTAGATTTAGAGATAATGTTTTCCACTTCAATGGTAGTGAAGGAATGGGGCTCGTTTGAGATTAATGGATCTTTTTTTGAATCGGTTCAGCGTGGTAGGATGTTCAATAAATTGTCGGCTGAACTGAATTGTACACTTCCTGGCATCTGTATGCCCTCAATTGCGGGAATAGCGAAGAGGATTTTCATATTGTTGGACTTTAACGACGATCTACTGGTAATGAGCTCTTCTTTCCTGTCACGGGTGCTGTTATCAATATAAGTTCAATTCATTTGCAAGTTATTTGCAAGTTCAGTTATTTGCAATATAAATATACTAGCTAAAACCCGGTGTGCTTCGCTACCCGTACCGTAAAGATTTACAATATATTTAGTCTATCTAAAATTAGTTTCTGTTCATGTGAAAAACATGGATTTTCTAGATTTAGTCCGCAAACTTGCAAACACTGACGTTGAGCTTTATCAATTATCATTGCAAATACTAAGCAAATAGGAAACTGCAATCGAGTAAAATCAAATGGCATTTCCGAAGTTATAATTCCCAGTTATAAAGGTCGCTCCGATTAGATTGTTCATTAATTGCCTTACTGTAAGTCGAGTGTCATTACAAATACGCAAACAATCATACAAACAAACAAACACACATTGACTTTTATATATAAGGGTTTCAAATGTATACATACAAATTTTAACATTTACTTAATATTTTTGGTAGTCCGCGCATTTCTGTACTAAATATTAATATTGATAGCTGCTATAGCTGTCCCTATATATAATTTTTCATCACATCTATGGGAGGTGCCACGCCCACTATTGCTATTTTGCCCATTTTTGGCCTAAATAAGTAGTTCATACAAAATTTGAACGCTTTACATACTACAATTATACAGATAGATATGAATTTTAGTATTTAGATTGTTTGGGAAGTGCCACGCCCACTATTTCAGTCCGCCCATTCTTATTGTATCCCATATATAAGATTTTTTAAATAATCATCATATAGGAGGTGCCACGCCCTCTGTGGCTACTACTCCCATTTTGCCGTAAATATTTAAACAAACAGTGGAATTGCTCATGCAAAATTTGAGGACTATAGCTATTATAGTTTCCTAAATATTTGATTTTAAAAATTAACTTTGTATGGGAGGTACCACGCCCACTTCAAATTTCAAAACAAAAAGTAGCCTATAGCTCCTTCCAGACATACATAAATATACTGTAAAAATTTCAAGCAAATCGGTTCAGCCGTTTAGCCGTTTAGCCGTCTATAGATCCCAAACTAATAATAATAAACATACATACATACAGACACACATTCACTTTTATATATATAGATATAGGGTGAATGCACCAGTAGTCGGCAGTTTAACTTTTTTTCAGTTTTTAAAGTGATACCATTATGAGTGCGAACATGGTATTGGGATGTAAATGGGTTATTGTTGTTTAGTAATTTGTATAGTTTTAGACTCAATTAATTCTTTTCAAGCTGTTTTTATTAAATTTGAGCAATTTACGTTTTTTTGAAAAAACACGATTTGTGCCCGAAGTCGGCACCCTTGATCCTAATGTCGGCAATTTGTGACCCAATTGTCGGCATAGCATTTTTTATTAAGAAAAGAATAAAATCTTAAAAGAATTCAAGTTATTTTTTATTTAAAATATCAGCCATTTAAATAAATACTAATAAAAAACATAAATTAGTGCATTTGAGGTGAAACCACTGTGGGCAAATATCATATCCTACGTTTTTAGACCATCATCCTCAGGATCTGTGTCCAAATCCTCTTCACATGTGCCCCTAACTCGTTTTATCTTCCTTTTTTAATTTGTTTTGGTTTATTTTATTTTTCTATTATGGTCACTGTAATTATGTATATGTTTGCGGTAACCATTTATGTTTATTTTATGTTTAAGTTACCATTCACATCATTGTAGCAATCATATATACATACATATGATTGTAGTAAATATTTATATGTTTGTGGCAACCATGTTTATGATGTAATACTTCAACATATTGTGTTGTTCTAGGATTATGGTTATCATATTCTGAGATCAACATATTATGATAAATCATTATCATGAAAATGATTGCCATAAATATATATTTATTTACAATCATGTTAATGGTAACGTAAACATATTATGGTTACCGCAATCATATACAATATCCCAGTGACCATAATATTATTAAAAAACTTTGAAAACATTTGAAATGTACAACTACAACTTGTTGGGATTGGACTTGAACAGTTAAAAGGCTGAAACCAAGTATTTGAAATAATTATTTGATAAAGTTGGAGATGAGTAGTGAACAGGTTTCAACGTTTCATTGTGATTTTCTGCAGCTAAAGTTGGCGATACTACCATATTTTCAACTTTTCCTTGTTAATTATGAACGTGCCTGCCTCTATGGTAAGATCACTCACAATTTCAATAGTTTGATAATTTATTATACCCTTCACCTTCGTTTTTAAGTTATTGTTCTCTTCGATAATGTCATCGGAATCAATTCTACGCTCATATTAGGAGCTAGTCGGTTGACTATTTCAAAAGCTAGATCCAAATCCGTTTCTTTTCTCATTTTCAGGCCGATCACCTACTAATAACTCCAACTGATTTAGTAAAGAGCCTGTTTATTAAGGTACCTTACATGATTATTTTAGAGAGAACAGTTTAAAAACCCCTTTATACCATTTCTTTCCGGGTAGATCATATACAAATGGTGTGGTTTGCTGTTCTTCCTTCACGATTGATTGAACCGTGTTAAGTTAATCCTCACTTTCTTTGGAATTAGATAACACTGTTTGCGGCCCCATTCTCATAGGACCTTCGGAACCGTATAATTTGTCCTATATTTTTGAACGCGGAACTCCATATTGTTTACTGGCACCTAATACAGAAATCGAGCCTTCTCTCACATAGAAAATATTTTAAGGCTTTTTCAGGATATTGGTGCATGTGTTTTTTTCTGGAGTGTCCATATTTGGAATTCTAAGATGTTAGAATTAATAATACCTACTGAATCTCTAAATATTACTCTGTTTAACGATCTCCAGTCAAATAAAAAGCTGCTGCCGAGTTCAGGATGCTTGGTCTCCTATACTCGGCAGTTCTTAAAATGCTCAATTAAAACTGTGCCGACTATTGGGTAAACTCATTTCAAACTCATTTTCTTCAAATCTATTGTCAAGAGAGATGAGTAATAAACAAATTTGTAGAATTTGAGCTTAATACAAAAAATTAGCAATTTTCCTGAAGTCGGCATCACTATGCCGACTATTGAAAATCATAGAAATTTTTGTTCCTAATGACGACATCAATTAAAATAACCAAACAAAATATTTTTTGTGAAAACTTTCACATTGTAGGTAATATTTAAACAAAGTTTTATCTGTTAACACCACTCTGGTAAAAATATTACTTAAATTGATATGGTTACTAACTTGTTTTAGTTGGCCTTGCCACTAAAAAATTTCTTAAAAAACAGGCACTTCCGCACCAGTTGAAAGATGGTCACTTAATGAGGACAAAAATAGATGAAAATACTCATCTCACCCAAATTTAAACATTGCATAAAGATAAATGAGTGTATGTTTAATTAAAGTTAAATCTTACTTTTGTATAAAATTATCGTTATTCTTATTTATTAAGCTTTTAAGTCAAAAATGCCGACTACTGGGTCATGCCGACTATAGGAGCGTTTACCCTATATCAGCAACAGAGAATCCTCGGACCCCTTTAGTGTGAAAGGGGTCTAATTTGTAAATGAATTTTAAATTGCAAATGATTTGTTTTAAAGCCCGATCCGATAGCATACTTTCCCTTCGATATGGCAATGCTGTGCTGTATAAATTTACACTATTTGCTCTCCCTCTCTCCGGCAATTCTTTAGCATGTTTTGTTTCTTGTTTTTCATTACGGTGTGCAAAAATTCTCTTTCTATTTTTTAATATTTTTCTTTATTTTGTTTGTTCGCTTGGTTGGGTTCTTGTTTTACTTGTAATCGGGCTACTACTGCTGGGGTACTCGCTCCGCTCATTTCAGCTACTAATACCACTACAACAAATACTACTCAGCAGTGCTTTGCAATCGTTGTTTTTTCTTTTTTCGCAACTCAGAGTGATTCATAACATCGACGTATACGGACACCAGTTACGGAAAGACAACCGAACCTCGTTGTTATTTTTCCATTTTTTAGTTTAATAATAAAAGAAAAACAAAAACATAATAAAAGCAACAACACTAAATAAATAAATAATAAAGCAAACGGCAGCACAACAAGGCAACAACAACAACGACTACTACACCAAACGTAAAGAAAAAAGTAGTTAATGCTGGTTTTTTTTTAGTGTTTAATTTAAAAGTGTTTTCTCGAGGTGACACAGAATATTTTTTCTTTGCTTTTTTTAACTTAACGGTCGTCGTCGTATATTGAGTCCTCCTCCTTTGCTTCATCTTACTCTTCTTAACCACCAGTGCTCTGCTTACATTTCTCTATGATTGGGTGTGTGTGAGTTTGTGTGTGTGAAAAAAAATAGCTCCGGTTAATAGTTAAAAAATATCGTCGTCATTTTCGCCGTCACAAACGCATAGCCGCGGCGCGCATTGTAAATAAATATTTGACAAAAACAAAAATTAACACTTTTTTTATACGCCTACAAGCTTGTTCATCCTTTTTGATTATAGGTAGAGCATTTGACTAGCGGTGTTTCTTTTTTCCACCTAAAATAAGTGATTTTTTTCATTTAACGGGTTAATTGTTTATAACAACAAGAAAGTGTTGAAAAATATATAAATAAATAATTAAAAATAAAACGTAAGGAGTAAATATTGTTATATGTGGAACATGATAAAAACTAGCGTTGATTATAACAGCTGTAAGTAATTCTTTTATTTTCATTTATTTCGTTGTTACTTTTCTGTTTTATTAATAAATAAAATATGCCACATATTCAGTCATACGTATGTATTTAGTTTATTGTTAAAATTTTTTTATATTCTTCAATAAAACAAAAATTTCAATAAAAAAAAAATATTCAACAATATTGATAAATTAACCTTCGTTATCTTCATACAAACACAACACAAACACATTTATTCTACAATATAGTACCTACGAATTCCAATATCAACTTGTTTGTGTATATGCTCACATAACCCAGCAATATGTTTAGCTATACTTAGAACTATAAATAAAAATTTCATGAGTTTGAATGAAGGATTCTTGCTGGCAGTGCCAATAGTAAAAAATTCCCTTCCAATAGCATATTCCTTTCCAAGCCAGCAGTTAATAAACTAATCGAGGATAAGTGAGAAATCGGACCCTAGTGTTAAATTGTTGATTTATTTTGAAATCTTTAGTTTTATTGAATTGCTAAACAAAACTTACTGGGTTGCATTCAGGTTTTCATAAATACGTTTTACGGATCTGTTCTGCTATTCATCAGAGAATTAGACATGTTTATAGTTTTGTTAATAAAATATGGAAAATTTTTTGATTTTGACACATGTTTTCCAATAAATATTTTATTGAAATGTATTGTAAAGTCCCTTGTTTATCAAGGGACTTATAAAAAAGCTCCCTTGTTAAATTTGTAAAACTCAGGGGGATTGATTTGTAACCCATTTCGAAGAGAAAATCGTTCGAATTGGTATGCTTAATGTTTTCTTTCGAATCGTGTTTTACAGTAAACCCTGTGCAGGTACGGATCCATTTAAATTTTATTTTACATTTTTCTCTGACCACCAGTGGACATTTAGTTTACTGTTGCAATGAATACGTGGATAATCATTTTCTCAAAAAACAAAGACTTAACTGTTAATTATTAAAACGATTCGAAAATGAAAATCTTCGAGGTTGTAATTCGAAAGAAACCACTTTTGAATTAAAGATTTAAATTTTCGAATCGATATAATAAGTAACTCCACAGTTATGTGTTTATATTTTTGAGACAATTATTGTCCTTGTATTACCATTAGGAATGATCACTTCTTTTGCAACTCCAGTCTGAGACTGTCTCTAACTTCTTTTATCTCCACACGTCCTACAATAGTCCGCAGTGCAGTCGTCACTTCTGCTAGTTCTAACTCTAATTGTACAATGACTCGTAAACATACCTATCATGTTCAACATGCTTCACAAGTCCCTTGCGAATCTGGAGTCCACTCTGCACATGCAGAATTGGTGTCTCCTAGACATGGTTTCCTCCAATACAACGTTATGGAAGTGGCTATGTTGTGATTTCTCCTATTCCTCCTGCACTTCCAAGAATTGTTCCGAGTCTTGCTTTGTAAGCTCCTACGAAATGTTCCGGTATCCTGGTACCCAACACAGTAATACTTTGTGGTGTTCCAAAAACCTGTTTAGATCTCTGTTAGAACCATGGATTTTTTAAAATGTTTAGCTTTTATTTTGAAACATTTGTACAATATAAACTTATTTAAAGTATTGGCCATTGTTAGCTATGACCTTTTCCCATCTTTCTGATAACATATGGATTCCGAGCCAAAAGAACTGCTCATCTTTTAAGGCCATGAATGAATCATGCAATTTCGGATACTCTGTTCTGAAGTGAAGCGTATCTTAGATATTCTGGGAATTTGTCGGCCAATGCTCGCTTCAAACGAATCAGTTACGTTCGGTATAGGTTCCTGTGATGGTCTGGCCAGATTTCAGCAGCTCATAATAGATATGACCCTTTTGCTCCCACCAAATACAGAGCATTACTTTAATGCCATGGATATTTGGCTTTGGTGTCGATTGAACTAGTTGGCAGGGCTTTACATATGATCTCTTACACTTCGGGTTATCGTAATGGATCCATTTTACATTGCAAGTAATGATTCGGAGCACAAATTATGTTCTTTTATAGCGTTCAAGCCGACATGCAAAATCATCTTTCAAGGTCTCTCAGCTTCAATTCGTATGGTAACCAATTTCCCTGCTTTTGGATGAAATTGCTGATTGAGTAGCTCCCAATGATTTAGCAGGTTGCGGTTGAGTTTGACAACAATCTTCATGTAGTAATGCCTCTAAATCTTGGCCGTCAAACTTTTCTTGGCTGCCCTGGGCTATCTTTGCCTTCGGTGTCCAAATCACCACTTTTAAATCGATGAAACACATTCACCATAATCTTTGGTGAGCACTCGGTGTGCTTCAGCGGCACATTTTCAAATTAAAGTAGGAATGCAGAACGCTTTGTTGGCACAAAATTCAAAATTTTCGAAGCAAAAAATACCTTGTTGTTTACAGTATAATGTTTAATTACTAAGTGATAATCAGGGAAACCGTAAATATGCTCTAAAAAAAGCGTTTTAGGCGTTTTAAATATGCAGTAAAAACTTTAAAATATGCTTTTAAAATTCAAAAAATATGCTCTTAAAAAAACAAACTTTTACATAATTGTTAACCAAAAAAATTTACTTAAATTTTCAAATAAAAATCGTTGTCTATTGGATCTGAAAACATTTTTATACATAGAAAATGTTCTTTCGACATCAACTGATGTTACAGGAGCAAATTTAAAAGACAATATTTCTTTAACACTTAGAACGGTTAAGTTTGAATTAGAACTAAAATTTGATATTTAGATGGCGTTATTATTAAAATAGTGCTTATTTTATATTAAAATAAGTAAGAGAGCGAGCTATATTCGGCTGTGCCGAATCTTATATACCATCCACCTAATTATACTTCAAAATAAAAAATTTAAATATTTATATGTGAAGAAACATTTTTTTTCAGTCTTTTAATTTTTTGGAAAAAAAAAATTTTCGAATTGTTTTTTAAAATATTTTTTTTTTTTAAATTTTAAAATTTTTTTTTGGTTTTTTAATTTTTTTTTTTGTGAAAAGCCATATATTTTGAATTTTAAACAAAGGAAGTAAAAACCTGTAACACAACAGCGAAAAATAAGTAAGACAAAATTTGTTTTTGGTAAAGTCAAAATATGCTATTAACCTTCGCTTTACCAATACCCACCCGGGTGACCACATCGATTTTATTGGTTTAATATTTTTTTAATTTTGTTTCGATTTAAATGAAATTTGTACTCACTGAACAAATTCTAGAGTTCTATAGAATTTAATAGAACCATTTTAAACTTTTTATAAGGTTTTTTAAATTTTTTAAAATTTCGTTCGTCGCATATATTTATAGAAGTGTAATGTCACCCGGGTGGGTATTGGTAAACCATGTACATAAAAAACCTTTGGTAAAGCGAAGGTTAAACAGTAAAATATGCTCTAAAAACGCAAAAATATGACATAAATATGCTCTTAAAACAAATATATGCAAAAATATGAATTTAAGGGTAAAATATGCAAAAATATGCACTAACAAATCGATGCCAAAATTCTTAAATAGTTCTGAAACGTGTAAATATCTTATCCATGTGCTCATTAGACTCACCAGAAAAAACATGCATTTGCATATTTTGGTTTCCCTGGTGATAATAAATGACAGATATGCGCACAAAAACCGCGTTCAAAAGATACGCCATCTATTGTAAATCGGATCAGATGACATTTCTAAACTCAAGATCTGAATCTTTTAAGACCTCGAAAGATACTCACCCCTATCGCGAATCAATATTTCACATGAAATATGTTCCCATTTCCCATTTTTCGTTCATAAACTTTGTTCACGTGAAAAAATTCCCCATGTTGTGAAATTTTTAGATGAAATTTTGTAAACAATAAACAGCTGCTACGAACAAAATCAACTATTGTGAATTAAAAGTTTAGGGGAATATGACGAATATCACCATGTAGGAATATAATGACCTATTTAAAGATATTAGACAATGGCCTAAAGCAATATAGCTATTAAATAAATTAATAATTATTAATATTTTAAATCATCATTCTCTCCATGAAATTAATTCGCCAAATGGAGAGAAAATATGAACTACCGTCTGCAATGTTTTAAATAATTTGAAATGTTCTCAAATCCATTTAAAGACAATTTTAAGAATTAAAAGCGTCACACGATCTGTGTCAACTTAGAATTGGATAAGATACTCGTCCTTTACAATGAAAAAAGTCGTCAAATCCAAATCCATAAATTTATATATTTTTTTTATAAATTTTAATGGACTCCTAGAAATGTTACCGAAAACATTGCGGAATTCTATATGGAGTTCATTCAACATTTGACCAAATGTATAAGACGTAAAATTTTCAACTGTTTTTTTTTTATAATATTAAATTAAACATATTTTGCTTTTTAAATGTCCTAATTTTCTTTTGCAAACATCAAAGATAAAATTATTGTCGGTCTGTTTAATTTGTCAATTAAATTCTCTTTGGTTGAATATAGAATTAATTTTTGATTAAGTGAGCTTCTTGTGAGTTCAATTCTTCATAATGTGTTATTTTTGGGGGATAATAAACAATAATTTATACAAGAAACATTTAATAGATCAGTTACACGATGATTTGTAAGAAATTTTGTTTGTTTAAAATTTGTTTGGCCCATTCTACACATGTGTTGTATCGTAGTATTGATGTATTGTTGATACAACAATACGACGTAGATTGTAAATTGGGCTAATGTTTCAGGACTCTCAGTTTTTAGTTGGAGCTGAATGTGAACTTTGTCGGTATACCTATAATTATACTTTGGATAACTAAGTTTTAATCTTACTGGTATTTTGCAAAAGCAATGTCTAATTTGAGATTAGTTTGACTTAAAAAAGTCCCTCAAAATAAAATATTTTTCGGTTCACCACTTTCTTCCCTAAATATCTAAACAATTAATTTTTATTATTGCTTTTAATTTTCTTCAATATTTTATTGAAATCACACTCCCTAAATACCAACTAGTATTTCAATACGGGTGTGGTCTATAAAAACGAAATGTCAATAACTAAAAATAACATTTGGTCAGCCAGTCAGTCAGCCATGTAGACCGCCCGTCCGTCCATTTTCCTTTTAATATTCGGTGTAAAATTTTCTGTATTGTTTTCTTTGATCTATGAAAAATATTTAGGTTTGTTAAAAAATATAAAAAAATTCCTTTTATTGTCTGCCGGCTCGATGTTGATGATGATTGTAAACATTCAATATTTGCGCCATCGTATATAGTTTATTTTTTTTCGCATAATAATTGGAATAATTGCCATAAATTTGTTTTACTTTTATGTGGATTTTTGTTGTTTGTTGTGAGTTTATAAATAAATGTATCATATTAAATTTATTTGGCCGGTTGGTTTTCAATTTAATTGTTTTTGTTTGTTTATTTACTCCAATTTTGTTGTTTTTCTTTTTATTGCTTCTATTTTGACATAAACTTTGTACTCTTGATGATTATTTTTTTTAACCGACAACTTTCATATGAAAATCGTTGTTTTTTTAACATCATTATCATTTTTGTGAATTATTATTGTGTTGTTAATTGTCATCGTCATCATCATCGTTAATACCAATGGCCAAAGAGCAGGTTGCATTAAACAGCAACAACCAAATCAAGTACCAACAATATTAACGAGAGACTAAAAACTCATTAAACACACACACACATATTTTATTTATTTATTTATGTATATGCAACATACACAGCATTTACAACAAATGCAACAACAGTATGCAATGCATTTTTTGTTTGTAAAATTTCCATTTTTATGTTGTTGTTTTCAATATATTTGTTCTTGCAACTTCAACCCCATCCATCCTTTTCTACATGTGTTATTGCATGTTTTTCAAGTAGACACAGTAACGAGATCAAGTCATTGGAACGATGCTAAATTACAAACAGAATTATCTGGGGCAAACAAAAATGTGCCTTTTATCAGTCGGAGGAGGAGTGCTTGCTGAAAACATCGTTCTCTCCTTATAATCCTCACCTGCTCATAAAGTCTATAAATCAGTGATTGCTTGAGCTATCATATCGAAAAATAATCTCCATATCGAAATTGTAATATAATGTAGTAAATTTCTTGCTCGATATCGAATTGCATAATTTCAAATAAGAAAATTATTTGAAATCGATATCGAATACGGTAATTGGATCTTAGATCTCCCCAGTAATACAGGAGAGTTTGGCGCTCTACTCCGTACTCTTTACCAATATCGTCTCCTCATTTACGATCAAGATTTTGAATTGATAGCTTGATCTTACTACCCGCTTATTTATGTGGAGTTATGTATCGCCAAGTCTTAGAGTTCATTTATGTCCTATTCAATATGGATAACACAATCCAGATATTAAATTTCCAGGACATTAAAGAGCTGACGGTTTATTTGTCGGGTTATATTATTTGCGGCCTTAACACCTGTGCATCTTGTTTAATCATTAGAGAAACTGCTACAGTGATATCTTAAGCTCTCTGGTATATGCTCCATATCCCACAGGTTCTTCCAACTTCGATTCTCCTACCATTTAAACAATTCCGTCATGTTATTATCTTCATATAAGGAGTGAGATAGAAAAACCCTTACTCCCGTTTTTCCTTAAAACTTTTTGATCAAGTTACCTTGTCAGTTTTTATGTTTAATGTCAATTATGTTCATTTGTTGTTAATCTGATTCAAATGAGAGACGAGAAATAAGTGCGTACTAAAATTATTAAATATTTTCAATAAAACACAACTTGGTCCTACCAAAAGTTGGCCAAACAATCAAAGGTCTGCCTTCAAACTGATTCCATTGTTATTAAACAGTATCGGGAGAACTTGTCCGTTCATAGAAAACCTGGTTCAGGTATAAGGAATGGTCCACATGATGTTTCTAAAGCCAATAAATACAAAACATTATCAAAAAAGAACTCCCAACACATCCGGTAGGAAAGCAGTCCCGTAAGCTCAGTACTCGGACTATTTGGTATGAAAAGTTAAAGCCAATGCAGGTTTAAATATATACAAGGCTCAAAAAGTTCCTGGCAGGAACTCTGCTAAAAATTTAGAGAGCCAAAGACAGAGAACGGAATTGAATAATGGATGACGAAACGTATATTCTGGAACATTTATCGCGACTTCCGGGTAAATATTTTTATGTTGCTGATGATCGGGGGAATGTTGTAGAAAAGTTTAGGACCCAAAAGCAGAAAATTGTACCAAAAAATTCTTGGTATGGAAAGCAATATGCAGTTGCCTTAAAAGAAGGCAAACATTTGTTACATGTACCGAAATTTACATCAAGGAATGTTTACAAAAAAGGACTTCTTATGTGTTCGGTTATTTGGCCTTATTTGGCATCCTGTCACTATGGTAAGCAAGGTCTTGAGTGGTACAAAAACAATAATGTGGTATTTGTACCAAGAGAGTCGAATCCACCAAACTGCCTGGAGCTAAGGCCAGTGGAGAGATATTGGGCTCTTGTTAAAAGAGAATAAAACTGGTCTCATTCTTTAGTAATCTTTGTGAGATTTTTGATGTTTCGTTGACACTCCATGAGAAATTTCCCCGTGATCACAAGTAGGTTAGGTTGATCTCAATTAACTTAGTTTCGTATAATTATCAAAATTTGGTGCATTTGGCATTTTGGCAAAATCCTCATGGGATTGTCGAAAAACAAATACATGTACAACGGGTCATTAGGACTTGGTGTGGATTTAGGATTTGAGGCATCATTGGACCATACTTCTCCAAAAATTAGGCTGCATAACTTAACGGAGATCTTAGTGGCTAAATTTTATTTTATGGAGTTACTTTAAGTCAAAGAACTATGCCAAGAAGCCGAAAACCACCTGGTCATTGAAAATATTGTCAAAGCCGTGGAGACTATTTGATCGATGTGCTATTGCATACATAACCCTATCCCGTGTATTTTATGATTCCATAAGAAATAACAATCTAAAGAAATAACTTTGTTTTATATTTAATTCCAAACTAGAATAAATTTTTAATGAAATTCCCAAAGTTTCCCGACGAAGTTGTTTACGAAAAAATATTCCTGGAAAATTTTTGCTACTCAATTCTTCAAATCAATGGAATAGTTTCTGGTTCCTGTTTTAGAAGCCAAGTGGAAGAAAGCCCAAACCAGTCTAAATATTTGACAAAATTAACTACATTGTATGTTTTAAAATGTTTCATAAGAACGAATACATATTTAAACTCTTTACCCCCATTAACACCAAGCCTGCTTATGTCTTAACTAATAGTTATCTATACTGTCGGTTAAAAATATTTTTGTATGAAAACTGTCAGTTTAACTATTAGTTAACACATACACAGACTTCGTGGGGTTTAGAGAAATATTTTTTAACATTTTGCTACACAAATGATTAAAAAAATTAAATTTTCAATATGAAAATAAAATCACCAGCCAGCCCACTTACGGCTAGTCTGAAATATTATAATGACTGGTCACAAGACTGTAGGTGTAAGTTAAACCAAGCAGACACCCAAAAGCAACAAAAATCATTGTGGTGGTTGGTATCAAGTATGAGAAATGATGAAAAGGTTTGTTGGTTGGATGTGTTTGCAGCTGTTTGGCTGGATGGATGGATGAATGAATGAATGGTTGGTTGGCAGACTGGTTGACTTACTCTGGGTGTTTGATTGTATAGATTTAGTTTGTTTTGCCTGAATGACGGACTGATTGTATTACCGCCCGGTCTGGTAAATATTTCAATGTATATGGACAAAAACACACAGTGATGTACAAATATTTTTAACGAGGTCAGGCTTTAAAAAACAATTTATAAAAAAAATCTGCAGACTGTTCAAATTCAGCACAAATATAGCCTATACAGCCAGCATGAATATGAATACATAAGATTAAACACTTACGGCCATTTTCACAATGTACGATTATTTAATTTTAACCGGGAAATTAACTAACTGTCGGTTTGTTTAACGGGGACCATTTAACCAACGGTTACCGATTTACGTTTCACCATCATTTGATTACTTAACCAAAGCATTCAGTAGAAAGTATGGCAATAATGCATACATTTGTTTACGAAAAATAGTGTAATGAAAGATTGAAATATAAAAAATTGTCTAAAAGACGGCATAAAATAATAAAAAAACGTATAAAACTCAAAAATATTAAGGTACCTAACTGTAAAATTTACAGAACAAACTGAACAACAATTACTGAAAACCAACAAGCAAAAGTGCACATTTGTTGTTTGGTTTGTAAGTGCAATATCCGGGTGGTATATGGATCACCCCGTGCAAAATTTACTTTTCTTCGCTTTACACTTTTAAAAATTATAAATATTACAAAAATATAAATGTTTTTCCATGTTCTTTTATTATATTTCTTACAATTAAGATGCTAACCGGCGAAATTTGTTCGGTTATATTTAACAGCAACTTTGTTGTTAAATAGTGTCAATTAAGAATTAATCGTACATTGTGAAATTCAAATTAGCCTAACTTGCGGTTAAAGTTCACGTTAACTTTTAATCGTACATTGTGAGAATGGCCGTTAGTCGAATTTTGTCACTTTTAATAAAATTAAATTGATTGAATAAATTCGCCAGTTTTTCAAAATTTTAAAATTCCAAAAATCGGAAAATCCAAGTTAAATTGCTGGGTGATGTATGGTGGAATAAATGATACAGTGCTATTTAACTTTTCAGATTGCTCTCGTATGAAGTTTTAGCAAACAAACCGGCTTTTGTGAAACTTTTGTATGTTTTTTTTGCGTTTGTTATGAATTTGTCTGCTGTGTTTTTTTTTTTCTACTGTGTACTTAAAATTATAATAAAAAGAAGCAAAGCCAAAACATTTGAGTTTGTGCTCAGTGTTGCCGCTATCTCAAAATATTTGTTCCAAGTTTTTTATTTATAATCAAAATGTTTATCTAACACAAACCTTAAAGTATACCGATCGACTCAGAATCACTTTCTGAGTCGATTAAACGATGTCCGTCGACCACATTGCACATGAATTGTTTTCGGCCCAAGGGAGAAGCCTATTGAAACTGACTGAATTGGGTCCATTATTTCACCTAGTCCCCTTACAAGTGTCCTACCGGAATACGGCTTTATCGGAATATAAATGTTTAATTTATGTAGGTATCTAGTAGGGGTGATCGATTCTTCGACATTTTATATAAACCGGTTTCGGTTTCGGTTTTTTATGATAAAGAATATACAGCCGCGAAAAAAATAGCACCACACCCAAAAAACCCCCTCCATGTTTAATGGATTTTGTAGTATATTTTGGATTGTATTCGGAGTTTTGAGGACGTATGAACGAGAACCTTTTCCACCAAACATAACAAATTTACCCTCATCTGTCCATAAAATATTCTACCACTTTTGGACTGTCCAATTTTTGCGAACTTCATGCGCTTGGCGATATGTCTTGCGTTTAAAAGTGGTAGCTTTTTTGTACTGCATGCTTTTAATGTATGTTCTCTGGGACATATGCGAACTGTTTGTACTGTCGCAGTTATATTAAGGTCCTTTTTTAGCTTGGTTGCAGCTTTGAAAGGATCCTCTCTGATCTCGCGGAGCAATCTTTTGACGTGAAGTGGCGTTAGACTCGTTTTCTTCCACGTCTTTCAGCCTTTTCTTTATAATTACTTGCGTTGTGAATTAGTTTGTTAGAACACCCAACCAACCGACCAACTTCTCTATAAGATTTTCCATCCGAAAACACTGCAGTGCGTTTCTCCTTTACTTTTCGTTAAACTTTATGATCGCAATAATAAAAAATATTAATAAAAAATAAAAATACTATTGAGCAAAACAAGATTTTTAGCATAATTTGAATACTGTTAATAGCCAATAAAATTGTTTGCTGGAATTCAAGTTGAAACAAGTGTAATTCCAGCCTTGAAAACAGTATCAAGCAATTGATTTATAGTAGTATTTATTACATTTTATATCAATAGCATTCTCTAGTGAAAAGGAAACATAAATTACAGCCAAAATTTTTGAAAAATATTAAATATTTTCAAATATTTTTCAAGTATTCAAGGAAAATTCCAACAAAATATTCAAGTGCTTGATTTTTTTAGGTCTTTAGTGCTTATTTGGTATCTTCTTGCCTGTATAGGCTTACAAATGACATTTAAATAAAGAAATTTTATAGTATTAGAAACGTGGAGAATATGTAGAAAAAAGTAGTTAAAAATTAACAAAATTTTTCCAATGACATGCTAAGGACTAACATCGAAAAAATATTAACTTAAATCTTAAATCACTAAACTTACAGTTTTTTTAATTTGATTGAAATTATTATTACAATTTACAAACAATATTGTTTTTATAGTTCTAAACTATGTTTATGAATTTGTGAACATTTTCCGGAACCCCTTCCATTAAGGTTTTTACAGTGCTTTCTGTCACTTTGTTCGAACGGATAGTCCATCTTCGTTTTGGGCACCTTTTTTGCGCTCTTCAATTCTCTTTTAATAAGAGCCCAATATCTCTACACTGGCCTTAGCTCCAGCCAGTTTATAGGATTTGACTCTCTTGTTACAAATACCACATTGCTGTTCTTGTACCACTCAATACCTTGCTTACCATAGTGACAGGATCCCAAATCAGGCCAAAAATCAGTGGTCATATTTAGAAGTCTTATGAATGGAAGCATCCTTTTTTGTAAACATTCCTTGATGTAAATTTCGGTATTTTAGAGCCCTTTGTAACAAATGTTTGGCTTCTTTTGCCACAACTGCATATTGGTTGCCATACCAAGAACTTTTTGAGAAAATTTTCTGCTTTTGGGTCCTAAACTGTTCGCCTTGTATGTTTTTAAACCTACATTGGCTTTAACATTTCGTACCAAATAGTCCGAATACTGAGCTAACCGGACTGCTTTACTACCGGATGTGTTGTGAGATCTTTTGAAAATGCTTTCTCTTTATTGGCTTTAGAAATTCCTTCTTCCTGAACCAATACCTCCCAATACTGTTCAATAACATTGGAAACAGTTTGACGACAGACCTTTGATTGTTTGGCCAACTTTTTGTAGGACCAAGTTGGATTTTCTCTTCACTAAATTTAATCAGATTAACAACAAATGAATATAATTGTCATTAAACATAAAAACTGACATGCTTTACAAAGGTAACTTGATACAACAATATCAAATAATACTTGGGTTAAAAGTTTTAATGTAAAACGTGTGTTAAGGTTTTTTCCGATCTCAGTCCTTAATGTAAAATTCATTGGTTCTTCACCAGAATTTGAAGCACTTTGGGCTTAGGAGTTGTGATGAATTTTCTACTTCTTTTTCTTCACTCTTTCTGCCTACAATAGTTTTGAAAAAAAAAAATTCGGTGATAAATAACCGAAAAACGGCAACGCTGTTTGTGCTGTTGTTTATATTTTTTTGCTGGGTGAGGGGGGATTCTCTCCAACAATAAAAGAGACTCTGTTGCTAATGTTTATTTACAAATAGTATCTCTTGTTTTTGTTATTGTTCTTGTTGTTTTTGATATTTGGTGTGTGTCTGTTGGCAGAGTGTGTGTTATGATTTTAAATTTGATTCGGCGCAGCTTTCAAAAACCTTTTTTTTTGGCTGTTTTTATTATTTTCCTTTGCCATATTCTTTTCATGTTGTGACGTTGTTTCATTATTTTGTTTTGCTTTTTTGCATGTGCTTGTTGGTTGATATGACGGGGGGTTTTGGCATGTTTTTTTGTGATTGTCTTGTTGTGTAAAACATTTTCAAAGTTTTTAAAAAATGTTTCAGATATTTTTGTTTTTTATTTAAACTAAAGATTTTAAAATTATATATTTTTGTGGGCTTTTCTTACAACCACTTTTGGTTTTCCCCATCTACCTACTAGCTATCAGCCATCTAAATTTGTGAACATTTTTGTTGTGATATTTTGTTGAATAAGTGATAGTTTTATATTCGGCTGTACCGAATCTTATATACCCACCACAAATATAATACGGTTATCGATTGTTGTTTATTTTCTTTAGTATTATATTTTCTATAACTAGATATTTATAAAAGAACTAGCTGACCCGGTGCGCTTCGCCACCCCAATTAGAAGAAAGAAATAGTACTATTAAGTCTCCCCCTAGAATTCTCAATCAATGCTTAATTTCATGTTTCTAAGTCCATTGTTATAGAAAATCAAAAAGTTCCATTAGAAGAATAAAAAAGTACCTATAGTTAAATTTGTTATGCTACAGACATGTCTCAAACGATTGAAATCTGTGTTAATATGCCCAAGAAAAAATATGTTTTAAAAAAAGTACCAAACTGTTTACCCGGATTTGGCCCAATATAAACCTTGGCACTCGAATTCTAAATAACAACCTGTTAGTTAATTTTTGTATGAATCCAGGAACCAATGTTAAAAAATTATCAAAATTGGCTTAATGATTTCAAATAAAATGTATTTTCCCGATTTTATCCCCTTTTTGGTACCTTTCTTTTTATACCCATTGGGGTGGTAAAATTTTATTCAAATAAAAATCTTCATAGTGGTGGGAGTTCATAATAAAATATTCGTATTTTATGAAAAAGTACCAAAAATAAACACAATTTTTATCCCTTAAGGTTTCGAATTTCCAAAAAGTACCAAACTCATATTTTTTATTTTTTGATAAGTAAAGAATACGATTTAAATTTTGTTTCTATGTTTATTGGTTTAAAAGATACATAGGGTGCCAAAAAAGTACCAAAATAAATTTTTTACCCATTTTCTCCCCTAAAAGGTTCTAATTTCGAAAAAGTACGAAACACCTGTCAGCTTACTTTTTAAATGGAGTAACATGAAATTTTAAGTTTGTTTGTTTCTTTATTAGTTTTGAAGATATAAGGTTACCGATTAGTTAGTGGATCGTTTTGGGGAGGGAGGAACCCACAGTTAATAAAGAAACAATTTCATGATTCTAGCTTTTTTTCCCCCTATGTCCTTCCCTGTAGGCCCTATCAACCTTCAACAGACAGACCTAGGGACATAGCTTGATCGTCTTAGAATTTTGTTAAGGTCCCAGAATTCGATATGTTACAAACGAAATGACAAAATCAATGTATCTCCCATGTTTTTAGTGGTGGATAGAAAAACACACATTTTATTTGAGTTAAAAGATACAAAATTCAGCCAATGTGCAAAGAAAAATGTTTGTTGTGCAACTGTGTCTTGTGTGTTTGCATTAGAAAGTTGCGAAATCTAATTTTTTTTTCCACCTCTATCTATAAGCAATTTAACGTCAAGAATTTTCTTTTTTTTTGTATAAAAGAAAAAGGAAAACATATATATGAGTATTTGCACAAATTTACATAAAATTGTTTGCAGCCTACATTTATTTTTTTTGCTTTTTATTTTCAGAAAATAAATATTTTTATGCAATCATAATTTAAATGTTTTTTCTCTTGTTTTCGTTTTTAGCCGGTTCGATGATTTGAAAATTTGTTAGCAATATTTTTATAAATAATTTTTGTGTGTCGTTTCTTCAGCTATTTTTAAAATGTTTCAAAATTAAATTTGACCAAAATGGAAAAACGCCAGACAGCATTTAATGATAATTTGGCAGGTATTTTTTTAGTTGGGGGTGTAAAGTAGGTACATTTTGCAGACATTTTTAAACATAATTGATGTGACTAAGGGGAATTACACAAAAATCTCTTACAGGGAGACTGATCTACAAGCCTAAAATTTCCTCTTAATATCACCTTGAGTTTAAGAAACCTTTGAGAATCCAACATTGATATCAAATGCAAACAAATCATGTGGTATTTGATGGATATTGATTAAGAAAATACTGTAAAATTAGATTAAATAAGCTCTTTTTAAATTTAAAAATATTTTTTTTCTAATTTTTGTTTATCTTTTCTCTTCTCTTTGCAGTTTTTATTCATTTCTTTTGATTTGGTTTCAAACACTAATGAATTGAATATTAGTATGTATGTATTACACAACAATAAAGTATAAAATTAATTCTTTATAATCAAATAATAATAAAATGTATGTAAATAGTTAAACACAAATCACAAATACAAAAATATTAATGCAACAAATATTAAAAAAATAATTTGTAATTTTAAGTAAAAATTGAAAGAAAAAAAAATAAATAAAATAAAAAGTAAATAAATTCTATCGTAAAATAGAATGTGAATTGTAAAAAAAAATTTAAATAAAACAAAATTGCAAAAAAATAAATATAAATGAAATAAATAAAATAAAAAAAATTTAAATTACGAATGAAGCGTAAAAATAATACAGCAGCAGCTGAATTGGCAACAAAAAGTTTTATACAAAAATTGAAATTAAATACAACAACTACAACCAATTGTTACAATAATCAACAGCAGCAGCAACAACAGAAAAATCGTTACAATCAAAATAAGAAAACGGCATAACTTGATTGTTACGAGTGCAACCAAAGCGAAAACAAAATTAACACCAACAACACCAACTAAAATAGCAAGAAGAACAAAACAAAAAACAAGCAACAAATTGCATACAAACTGTTGTAAGTGTGAACACAAATGAAAACGTCGTCGAATTCAAGCGCAAATAATTTCGACTACTCCAGTCGCCCCGTCTATGAGGGTGAAGAACTACAAGAACAGCAGCAACAACAACAACGACAACTCGAGTTATCAGCAGGACAACAAGAAAGCAGACAACAAATTATTTACGACACCAGAACGTTAAATGAACAAGAACGTGAAGAATTCGTTGATACAACAGAACCTCAAAGTTTGATTAAACAGCAACAGCGCCAACCACAGCCACATCTAACAATTGTTTATAACAAAAAACAACTATCAACAACAACAACAACTACAAGATCATCAGCAACTGCAACAGCAACTGCATCATCAACAACGATTGACGATTATAATCAGCTGCAACGACAATTTGTTGATAATTTAAACATAAAAACTAAAACTATTGTTGCAGCAGCTGACAGTGAAAGTGACAAGCAGTCACAGCAGCACCAACAACAACAAGATACAACTAATAATAATAATACAAATTTACAAATTAGTTCATCTAGTGTTGCAGGTGGTGGCGGCAGCAGTAGTGGTGACAGTGTTGTCATTTATATAGACGACAATAATTCAACTAGTGACAACATTAATAGTAGCAACGACATTGCAACTCATACCAGCAATAAAATTTCTAGCGATAACGTTAAAGAAACAACATTGCCATTGTCAAATAATATTCGTTATACATCAACTTCCAAGAATAAATATCAGCAACAACAGCCGTTGTCATTGCAGAAGAGTTATTCCTTTAAACGAAAACGTGAAACAACAGGTGAGTTATATGTTTTTTCTTGCTTAAAATTTTATTTTCTTTATCTGCATTTATGGATGGTATACTACTTAATATGAAGGAATCGGAAGCACTTGGGTGCCCCGATAGACTGTGTGCTGGACTACCAATCCAGGTGATGCGGGTTCGATTCCTGCAAGAGACTGTGGGTGTTTCTGCAGGCAAGCAAAACGCTTCGCAGTTTCCTTAGAAATTTTCACGTATAATTGGGGTATTCACACGGTCTGCTATTAGTCCTAATATATTATAATATTTGTTGTTGTGTTTTAAACAATAAAAAGTATTATTTTATGATATAACAATAAACATAGTTCATATAGTCTTATTAGTTTAGAACTTTTTTGTTTGAGACATAACAAAAATTTGATTAAACTATCATAATATATTGTGACAATATGACCAAATAGTAGACCGTGTGAATACCCCAAATGTGAATAATATTTGAAACAAGTATAATCGGCCTCCCAAATCCAACTTTGTGCCTCCAGTGGTCCCCTTGAGAACCAAACGGTACTTCTGTCAAATTTGATCAGATTTGTCAGTGGCACAACACCGATACAGTTCAGATCATGAAAAAGACTTGAACCAAGATGTATTAGTCTACGCTCTTGTAATGCGAGGCAGTCACAATAAATAGCTTCCTACTCTCTCTCATGTAAACACCCTACAAGAACAGTAACAGTCATTTGATGCATTATCTGATGGGTATTGCTGATGGGTTTATACATCAGTAGTTCCCATATTTTATTAAGGGCATTGTGAAAAAACTGATACGTCCTCATGATATGACGGACGAACGAGGAAACCCAATCAGTGATGCTGTACTCCGATAGTCGTAGTTAGACCACGTAATCCTTGCCATTCGTCATGTTAGTTCATTGCTCAATATCACATGATCATCAGCATAGATTCTACGAGTGGTAAGCCAATCAAGTGGTCGATCACGACCTCATCTATTATCAACAATAATTAAGCAAAATCAACCATAATCAAGTTCTCTGGATAGTAGCCATCCCCTTGAAGCCAAATCAAGGTGTCACTTTCGAATCTCTCACTGGTATTTGTAGATCAACAGAAATGTCTAACGGCAGTCAGATCTTCAGTGTTGAAAATAGTTTTGAATTGTACTTAATGATACTGTTATCATAATCGCAGCAGTCCGGAGCATCTTCTCGAACTATCTACTTCCTTTTCCATCGCTTTCCCCAGACTATAACACCATAAAATGATACACAAATCCAATCACCAGTTGAGACCAATGGCCATCATGTTTCACAGGAGGAGATATAAAACTTCACTTTTCTCCTTGAATCCATAATTGGTGTGAGCTTGGAATAAGATTAATTTAAGAATGGCCAATATTGCATTAATCATAAAATGCGATTGTTTAATGTTTTCTAAACTCTGATATGATCGAAGAAATTTATTCTTAAGTAGGAAGGATTCATAACTAACCGGCCTATAGTCCTTCGGCTTAGTGTTTGAATTTTGCCCAAACATTGCCAACCTAGTCCAGCATACTGGGATGCATTTCCATCTTATACACTTCCAAAGAGCCAAGATATAATCAAGTGAGCGTTCTTCTGAAGGTCAAACCGTTCATACCCGCTGTCGATGAGATGCACACTTCAATCTGATCACTTTACTATTTTCGCCAGGACCAAAGTCTATTCGTGTTTTAATGTATATTTCTATGTTGAAGCTTCTCGTTCGTGTTCAAGTAATAAGCTAAAGCTTTTAACGATTAATATTGTATAAGTTCTATTAGGGAACTTCTTTGCAATACCCGCACATTTTGTTGCAATACACGTTCTTCCAGAAGAGTTCATCCATTTGTGATCCATTAACCATTGAATCACATTATAGAGCAAACTCCGCACGATAAATAAACTCTCTGGAGATTTACAATGTTGATCAATTTAAATCAAATTTCCACAAACACTATTCCAGATATTCTTCTTCTCACAACCTATTTTCCGAGTACCAATACACTTAATAATTAGGGGTCATTCCCAGAGTGCTGGTTTAACAATAAAAACCCGATCGTTTCATTCGGGCTCTGGTTGCTTTGAGTCCCGACCACTGTGATAATTTACAATATTCATTTAGGACCCTATAAATCATATAAATACTGGATTCTTATAGAAAGGGAATATGATATAACGTCCGTGTATTTGTCCATTATCTGACGGACCCATATCTTGTATCAAAGTTTCAAATATACTTTTCAAAATTTAGCTAATAAAAATAGAAAAATAGGATCATAAATGGCAGAAATGTAATGAAAAAATCGCAACTACCTCGATTTTTAGAAATATTTATGAAAACTAAGTTCTGTACATAGACAATCAGACCAATTATGAAAAAAAAATTCCCCGGGAGTTTTTTCCCTTTTCCCATTTTTGCTATTCAAATCCAATGTTAAAAATAAGAAAAGGGAAAAAACTCCCCGGGAATTTTTTTCATAATTGGGCTGAATATGTTTATCAAATCACTGGTAAAAAGGCCTTCAAAAAAAATCCATACATGATGCATAAGTGCGAATAATATATTTATCGATGTTCTTATGTTGACACTTCGCAACTAACAAGCTTTTCCTTTATGAAAGATAAAATTGTTAGTATCGAAGGTCAATATTTTGTTTTAATTTAGAAAATCATTTAATTTTATGTTGTATATATCTAGTTTTTAGAAAATTTATTTTGAATTTTAAAATTTATTTGCAGTTATGAGCCGGTCAAGTGATTTACCAATAAAAGCTACAAAAAAAATACAGAAAGTGGAGTGAATAAGACATACAGACATCCACTTATAAAAAAGAAAAACAATAAACTCAATTTCGATAATAAATATTTCAATGCCACTTTATAATCGCAAACTTTATAGGCAATTTGGAAAATTTTGTTGCAATTAAATTTAATTGCATTCAACGTAATTATAAAATATATTTTTAAGGTTTATGGTTTAAACATTTTGCAGAAACTTAAAACAAATAAAAATGTTTTAATATTTTCTAGCAGCAAGCAGTAGATTTAATTAAAGAAAGTAAAAGTAAAATCTGCTTAAAATCACTTACATACTACATACTACTACTAATAAATGTTTTTTATCTATGTACGTCAACCAGCTAAGGACGTCAATTGTAAAGAAAACTTGGTAATGGAGCCAGATGAAAACAAAAATTTATTGTTATTAACCTCAAAAATAAGAAAAAATCGAACAAATACTATCCCAAACACATTTTGCGTAACATCTTTTGTGTAATAAAAGTGAATTACAGTAAATAGAATAGAATATTTAACGTCTTTTTGTGGTTCAAGTGAATGGAAAAAAATAGAATTTGCAAAAAAGGGGCAGACAGGCAGGCAGGTGGAAGGAATGAAAGACGTTATAACCAGGGCAAGTTTTTCAAGCTTTTTTTGCTTGAAAAGTAAACTTTTCATTATGATTCCTATCGCGAATCAATATTTCACATGAAATATGTTCCATTTTTCGTTCATCAACTTTGATCATGTGAACAAATTCCCCATGATGTGAAATATTTAGATGAAATTTTGTAAACAATAAACAGCTGTTACGAACAAAATCAACTATTGTGAATGAAAAGTTCATGGGAATATTACGATAGCAATTTTGCCTTCGAGGGAAATGGATATTTTATGGGAACATACATTTCACATGTTATTGCCTATCGATAGGGCCGATTACTTTTGAGTTTTCCACCACTACACATTTGTATGACATTTTTTTAATCTTTATATATATAATTCTTCTGTACGTGTGTTAGTAACTGAACTCCTCCTTAACGGCTGGACCGATTTGGATGAAATTGTTTGTGTGTGTTTGAGTGGGTCCCTGGATGGTTTAGATTGGTGGTACCTCCCATACGAAATAACAATTTATTAATAGCTACTAAGTGAAGCCGGGACGGTCAGCTAGTTTTCTTATAAAATACCATTTCATTTTTAATTTTGAAACCAACTTTTTTTTATTACAATAAATTTAATTTAAAGCTTTTATTTATAATTGTTCTATGCATGGATATGCTTTTTTCTGCATATTTGTGGGCTTATTTTGCAGTTTTTTTGAGCTTTTGCATATTTAAACTTGCCCTGGTTATAACTACAATAAATTTGGCTTTATGGCAGACATAGTAAGAGGGAAAAGTAAAACTGAAAAATAGAATTTAAAATAAAAACAAAACTAAATTATATTTTATAAGACGTAATAAACAAAATAACTACTTGGGTTTCTAACTTTTTATTATTGTAGGTTTTTTTTGTTTTTAAATAATATTGGTCAGACGTAATTGAAGGGCAGCCAGAGAATTTTATTTACAAATAATAACAATTAGTAATTTCCAAAAAAAAAAACTAACCAGGGATGAAAACTTAAATTAAAAATACGAAAATTTTAATTATTTTCTAAAGAAAATACTGTTGTTCACAAGATTTTATATATAAAGTAAAGTAATAAACAAGATTTTCTAGAGATAATACGGTTATACACAAAATTTTCTATAGAAAATACTGTTATACTGATTTTTTCTACAGATAATATTGGTATACACAAGATTATCTATTGAAAATACTGCTATACTGATTTTTTCTGGAGATAATACTGTTATACACAAGATTTTCTGTAGAAAATACTGTTATAATTGATTTTTGTCTGGATATTATTCTCAAGGTTTTTGATAGAAAATACTGTTATACACAAGAGTTTGTCTAGAAAATACTGGTATACTGTCATACTGAATTGTTTTTAGAGATAATACTGTAACACACAAGATTTTCTATATAAAATACTGCTATACACAAGATTTTCTATGTATAATACTGTTATACAAAAGGGTTTTCAATAGCAAATACTGTTATACTGAATTTTTTCTAGAGATTATACTGGTATACACACGAATTTCTATAGGAAATACTGTTATATACACGATTTTCAATAATAAATACTTTTTTAAACCAGATTTTCTATACTGTTTCACGAATTTCTATAGAAAATACTGTTATACACAAGTTTTTCTAAAGAGAATACTGTAGCTATAGCAAGAAATCATTTACAATAATTTGTAATTATGTTAGGTATATTACCAAAAAAATAACTATTTTAAAGTATCAAATGAGTCGCAGGAGTACTACTATACATTTGAAAATGAAATAGTATCAACGAAAGTGTGATTGTATCAACTTTTCCATCTCTGACCCTAGTAAATTGCTAATAAAGAGGGGAGAGACAAATAAAAACCAACAACAATAATAAATAAACGTTTATAAGACACGAATGAAAACAACACCAAAAACGAATGCCAGAGATTAAATAGAATTAAAAAACACAGTTTCAAAAAAAAAAACAAAATAAAAACAACAACAACATTAATATTAATATTTTTTTCAACAACAACTTGAAAATAAATACAAAATAAACATTAAAATACACCGATAACAGGCATAAATTTAAATATGTTTTAACAACAACAAAATTTAAATAAACAGCAATGACAAAAACAACAAGAACAAAAACAACTACATCACAAAATTGGAAAAAAAGAACCTTAATAATAATGCAAAATTGGAATACATATTTAATAAAAAGTAGGTATTATTTATTTTTTAAATAAAATAAATACGTTTTATACGTTTTTATAACAAACAATTGTTATTGTAAGTGCATGTGACATTATATTTGAATGTATGAATTTTTTGTAATTCCACTCAATACCACATTAATGTGGCGGCTGTCTCCACTTTAAGCTGGCCAACTGAGTTGGGTCTCTCCTCAATTAATCGTTATGAATTGATAAAAATCACTCAGAGAACATCAAAATATAAAACAAAATACATTTAAATAAAACGTGTTTATTCATTTCTTTTTACTTTTTGGAATATTTAAACAAATTGTATAATTAATTAGCGAAAAAATACATTTGTATATACTATAATAATGTATATAAAATAAATTCTTGATATATATTTTTTTCGTTGACAACATAAATGTTTCGCCGTCCTACCGTAAATAGTTATAATCAGGGCTGCGATTTTCGTGCAAATATATTTTTGTAGTCAGTTACGCAAAATCAATTTTGACCAATTACATTTCCGAATCGATGTAGCATTTTATGTTATCAGAACAATGGTGATTTTATTTAGTTGCTACTAGGGAAATATTTGCGTGGAATTAAAGAAATCCAATACAATGGAAACCTTTTCTGAAAACTGAGTACATAAATTCACCAAATAAGGAGTGAGTGATAGTGCTTTCTGTCACTTTGTGCGAACAGGACACTTTTTTGTTCTCTTCAATTCTCTTTTAACAAGAGCCCAATATCTGTCCACTGGCCTTAGCTCCAGGCAATTAGGAGAATTTGCCTCTGTTGGTAGAAATACCACATTATTGTTCTTGTTTCACTCAAGACCTTGCTTACCATAGTGACAGGATGCCAAATAAAGCCAAAAATAAGTGGACACATTAAGAAGTCTTATGAATAGAAGCATCCTTTTTTGTAAACATTCCTTGATGTAAATTTCGGTATTTATAGAGCCCTTTGTAACAAATGTTTGGCTTCTTTTGCCGCAACTGCATATTGCTTGCCATTTTTCGGCTTTTGGGTCCTAACATTTTCTACAACATTCCCTCGAGCATCAGCAACATAAAAATATTGACCCGGAATGCGAACAATTTTCCAGAACATACGTTTTTTTTATAAAATTTGACTTCAATTTCCGTACTCTGTCTTTGGCCTCTAAATTTTTAGCAAAGTTCCTGTCAGGATCTCTTTGAGCTTTGTATGTTTTTAACACTGCATTGGCTAACTGGGCTGCTTTCCTTCCGGATGTGTTCCAAGCTCTTTTGAAAATGTTTTCTGTTTATTGGCTTTAGAAACATCGTGCGGACCATTCCTTCTACCAGGTTTTCTATCAACGGAAAAGTTCTCCCAATACTGTTTAATAATATTGGATTTAGTTTGACGGCAGACCTTTGATTGTTTGGCCGACTTTTTGTAGGACCAAGTTGGGTTTTGTTGAAAATATTTAATAATATTCGTTCGCACTTTTTTCTCGTCACTCATTTTAATCAGATTAACAACAAATGAACATAATTGACATTAAACATAACAACTGACATAGTTTTCAAAGGTAAATTGATCAAAAAAATCAAATAATACTTGGTTTAAAATTTTTAAGGAAAAATGTGTTTTAAGGTTTTTTCGATCTTACTCCTTATTTTTTTTAATAAGTGAACTTTGAACTTTACCTTTTTTTTGCATCGACAACAATATTGATTGTCTGTCTATTCGTTAAATAACGGTACTTATAATTTATTTTCTTAAAACAATGTTTCCAATTAAAAGTCCACCACTGCATTTATGTACAGTGACGGACAATACAATAGAATCACTACATGAATTCGATTAAAGCGGTAAAACTACAAAATTTCATTTCAAAATTTAAAATTTTTTCATTATATATTAATGCTCATAACGTAAACAATAAATAGAAAAAAATAAAATAAAAAAATAACACATTCTTATGTTAAAAACGATGTCAAATCTAAAAGACTAAATAAAATATGCGACATTCAAATAAAATCAATCAGTCTTAAAATGATTAAAAATAAAAAATCATCATAAGAATTCGTAGGTTTCTTAATATTTTGTTGCATATCAATTATTTCTAATAACAGCATCAAATCTTTTGGGGATTGAATTTAACAGACTTTCGCATGTAGATCGGGAAATTGCATACCATATTTCCTGAATTTTCTGCCAAAGTTCTTCCTTGTTTTTCAATTTATCAGGTCCGAGTTTGTCTTTTACTATTTTCCATAGGATTTAAGTCTGGTTATTGAGACGGCCATTCCATAACATGAATTTTGTTATATAAAAACCATTTTTTGGCAAGACTTGACGTGTGCTTTGGGTCATTATCTTCCTGGAAGAGCCATTTTAAGGGCATATTCCATTCTGCATGTGGCTTTATAACATTCTCCAAAATATTTACATACAAGTTCTTACCATATTTTCTTTATTCCAATAAATTGGACCAACGCAATACCAAGAAAAGCATACCCATATAATAATATTTCCACAGCCATGTTTAAACGTTTTTGGTTTTTGCCATTTTTTGGACGTCTAACCCATGTCTTATCATCACTACCAATTAAATTAATGGTCGTTTCGTCCGTCCACAACACATTTTGCCACTTTTTTATATTTTCTGGCCCACACCAATCCTTATGATTGCTCCTGGTTTTAAATGAAATATTGGTAGTGATTCTATTGTAATGTCCGTCACTGTTTATGTTTTTTCTTGTTATTTCCAAAAACATAAGTAGTAACTCTTGTATTTAATTTTTAATCTAAATAATAGCGTGTACAAAATAAATTACAATTCACCAACAACAATTAACAACTGGGTCATTTGAGTCCCCAACGATCATAACACGTTTAAGTTCCACTTGTATAGAAAACAACAATGTTGACACATTGTGTACAACAACAAAAAAGGAAAGAAACAATGACGTCTATAAAATGATGAATTATTACACCATCATCAGTAAGAAAGAAAACTGAAAATAAAAGAACATTGATTGCTAGGGAATGGCAACCACTTAATTTAAATGTTAGAAATTTTCCAAAAAAAATACACAAATTGTTAAAGGAAGAAAAAAAATATGAAGAACACCAAAAAAGAAAAAACATTCAAATCTATTCCCGTTTTCAATTTATTATATACAACGACGATGACAACAACAAATATAAACGAAAGCTTCCAAAATACAACTAACAAAATTCTAACAGCAGAAGTCCCTATTGGAGATTTTGTTTGGAGAATGAATGGTGGGCCCGTTTTTCTTTATTGTCTGATTCTTGTTATCAAAATGGTAGTTAACAAAATGAACAAGAAAAAACATAGTGAAGAGATGGAGAGTAACAGGAGAACAGTTTAAGACAACGCACGTGTTGGTCCCTTAACCGCACTACACACCCGTTTTAGCCCACAAACAACAACTTTAACATCATCATCATCATCGTCATTCATTAATATCATCAACATTGTGTTAAATGAGTAAATGGTGAGAGAGTGAGTGACGACTGACTGACTGACTGAATGGATGGATGGATGGATGAATGAATGAGGGTGTGTGTGTATGTGAGCACAACCCAGCTGTTCTAAGAGACTGTCTCAAACTATCATTTGAAATAGTTGAGAAATAGTTACATAACTAGCTACGTGACTAGTTATTTTAACACCTGAATGCCCTTAGCAGGGGGTTAATTGACCCTTTTGAATTACAATGAGACTGTCTGATAGCTGGCCCAAAGTAGTCAACGCATTGGATTCACATACTGGTTGTATAGATTCAGCTACCTTACTAAATACCTAGCTACATAACTAGTTATTTTAACCTGTACGAGTGTTAATTGAACTCAAACAGTCAGTCAAAAAGAAGTCCCATAGACAGTGTAATAAAAGATTACTTGTAAACAAATCTTCCTCAGACAACTCTCCAATAGATTACTTCTGGTGGGTTAAATAACTACTTTCTAAAGTGCAGTACAAAATAAACGTTTAAAGAGAATCAGTATACTTAAGCAAGAAGAAAATAAACTGTATGACAATTATCACAAAAAAGTGCAGTACAAAATAAACGTTTAAAGCGACTACCCTCTAGATTACATAGAAACACTTAAGTGGCAATTGTCTTCAAGCTAGATTACCTGGGTTGTATAAAGTACTTCTCTCTACAATACAAAGATTACACTCGTGTCAAATGAACCAAAATTTATAAATTGGAGTCAGCCAAGTGGTCAGACATTAGTGACAATTTCTGTCTTTAACTGCTGGGAACCCAGTAATCTATTGACTTAAAAATGCGGGATTTTTTCAAAGAGCCAAAAGAACTGATCATCTTTGGAGCAAATCAAGCCAATATCGGAGCGTTCTGCTTCGATCGAAACAAATAGTAGTCGGACGCGGCAAGGTCTGGGGGGTTACTCTCTATTGCGATGCGAAAGAAAAATGGTACAATTGGTACCCTTTATTGCGTTTTCGCATCGCACAAAAAATTAGTTTAAAAATGTTTTTATTTACAAGTTTTGGCATTTCATTTTGTCATTCTTCGCTATTGTTTATTTTGTGTTGCCAGTATTGCTTCTTTTTGCGAAATCGTTTGCGTAGACGATACAAAGTACAAAATTGTATTCTTAACGCATCGAAATTGCTTTCGCATCGCAATAGAGAGTAACCCCCCTGGACTATAAAGAAAAACTTCCCAACCACTTCATTTTAAATACATAGTTTTTAAAGGGTATTGCAACATGTGGTCGAGTGTTGTCATGATTGAATATTACAGTTTCATGTCTGGCAGCATATTCTGGGCGTTTTTCGGGCAATAACAGGTTCCCTGCTATGGTCTGACCAGATTTAGCAGCTCGTAATAGATAGGACACTCTTGGATCCACTAAATACAGAGCATTACCTTAGCGACATGGATATTTGGCTTTGATGTCGATTCGGCTGGTTGTCCGGGCTTTACTTACGTTCTCTTAAGCTTCGAGTTTTCTTTTATAGCGTTCAAGCATCATTTCGGACATGCAAAATAGTTTTTCAAGGTCTCTCGGCTTCAATTTGTATGGATTCCAATTTTCCTGCTTTGGATGAATCCTGCTGCTCGCAAACGTTTTGAAATAACTGCTTGAGTAGCTTCCAATGATTTTGCAAGCTCTTGTTGAGTTTGACAACAATCTTCATGGAGTAATGCCTCCAATTCTTGGAATTAAATTTTTTTTGGCTGGCCTAGGCGATCTTTGTCTTCCGTGTTAAAATCACAATTTCTGAACCACACATGTCTATTTCTCACGTGCATGCTTCGGTGTGCTTTAGCGGCTCTTTATTTCAAATTACTGAAGTAAAGCAAAACTCCCCGCATATGACGCTTTGTTGGCACAAAATTCGACATTTTCGAAGCAAGAAAAACTTTGTTGTTTCCACTATAATGTTCAATAACTAATGCTGGCCACACACGGAATGATTTGTTCGCCTGATTTGTGATTGAAAAGTAAATGACAGATATGCACCCTTCAAAATTACATATAAGCTATTAAAAACAAAAACCGCTTCCAAAAGATACATAAGATCTATTGTATATCCAGTATTTTTAAGTGATACACACAATATATTATTAAATTATTATAATAAACTTTTATTCGTAGACTATTTGATGCCGGTTATTTGAGTGACTACTTTGCACCAGCTATAAGACACTCACTTTGTAATCTATGTAGAGTCAATTGAACCCCTGATAAGGGCACTCATATTTCAAAATAATTAGTAACTAACGTTGCGATTTATGTAACTAGTGGTCATCCTAAATGTAATAGTTGAAATCACTAGTTCGTTGCTGTCATCCAGAACAGCTGGGAATCATTTAATGTTTTTATGGTTGTATTTGTGTTGTTTACTTCTGAATTTGTGTTGTATTTGTTCATTTGTTTGTATGTTTGTTTTGTTTGCTTGTTTGTATAGAAGATATCAATTTCGCTTATTCTTTTTTCGTTTCATGTCTTCTTGTTTTTCTTAATTTTATTCAAAATTTCGAGGTTGGAGTCATTATAATGATTATACAGACTTTTTTATATTTTGTTAATTATTCTTTTTTTTAGCAGATAAATAATATTGCTTGCTCTGTCTTTATTTACGAATAAATTAAAGAGTTTACAAATATTTTGCAAACAATAAAATGTAAAATGTTTTGAAATAAAGCAGACTCACTCTTTAATAAGGGATATAGCGAATTGTTCTTAAATCTGTTATTAGATAAAAACTATGTTGTTTTTCTGTTTCATTTATGATTATGATTTAAAAATTCCTTAATTTATCATTGCAAATGTAAGATTTAGTTATAAGCTTAAGAAGAGTTTATTATAATTTTAATGTTTTAATAATTTAAATTGTTAACAACTTTACAAAACTTGTTTAGTTTTGTCGTCGTGTTGTTTTATATAGAAATTATTAAGCCGAAATAAAAATAGAAGAAAACCCAAATCCAACCTATATTTTTAGTATTCCAGTGAGTGTATATTTTACATAGATGACAAGTCAAGTATTCATCAGTGGTTGATTATACTTCCCAGCTTTACTTAGCAACATGCAGTGTGTTGGATGTAGCTTTTAACATTTTTTTTATTTTATTTTAGTATGTCTTTCAAAGTTTTTTTTTTCAAGTATATTTTATTTTCTTCACAAGAATATCCTCTTCAGCAGTACATTTTGTGCATGTTTGTACGGGTATTCTTTTTATAATTCTAGGATTTCATCATCTTCATAATCCATCGTTCCGTTTTGTTTGTTTTTGTTCTTTGTTTATATTATTGAAGTTAACCCAAGCAAAGTGTATAAATTTGATAGTATGTTGGTTAATACATACGAGTTGTTGTTGAAAAGTTCATTCAAAATTTCAACTATGCCTACCCATCATAGTTTTGGAAGCTTAAGTTAGGTTAACAGACAGCCGCATGGTGGATACAGGAAAGA
Organism: Calliphora vicina; assembly: GCF_958450345.1. Classification (NCBI taxonomy): domain Eukaryota; kingdom Metazoa; phylum Arthropoda; class Insecta; order Diptera; family Calliphoridae; genus Calliphora; species Calliphora vicina. Next base: position 71,215,038 of record NC_088782.1, read on the forward strand.
GAGCAGCTCACTTGGGTCCATGCAATAAGTTCCTTTGTGTGTTACCTGAAAGTAAATAAAAAAAAGAGGGATAGATAGAAATGAAAAGAAGATGTGAAGAGGAAGTAGGTCAGAAGAAGAGAGGAGAATGTTATGCACCAGTCAATTGACGGATATTAGGTCTCGCCGTAGAGATTCGCGTGTCTGGCTTGATTAGCCAATTGCTACTCCTGATGATGACATTGACGCACTCTAACTTCATGACTGAAAGCTCAGAAAGACTTAATAAGGAACGACGTAGATCTCCTAATGCCGGACAATGTCAAAGAAGATGAAAAATGGTCTTATCCTCCTTTTCATTTTGACAACTTCTACAGAAGTCGTTATAGGTCAGGCCAATTCTCCTCGCATGGTTGCCAAATGTGCAGTGTCCGGTTACCACCGCCACTACTTTACTAAATTGTGAGCGTGTCAGGCCAATTCAGGATATGTTGTCCGCCCTTGGTAAAAGTTACTAATTTGTAGCTTGCAATTAGATAACGTAATCCAGCATAAGAAGTCTATATCTCCGTCAGGCATCATGGCGCTGTTTTGCATCAAAACTTCAACAACACTGTTGCCGTAACATCTCCTGTCCACGTACCCACATAAAATTAAATAAATTTGGTCATCCAAGGCTTTGCATACATAAATCAGCTATATACGCCCACATTTTAAAATCCTATTAGCTGCTGTAAGATTGTTTTGCGATAAGCATTTTCGTTATGAACTAACAAAGGAACATATAGTTAGTTAGTTCAAAGGAGTTGTGTACTTGGTGCACTTCTACACTGAGAATTGTCTGTCCAAAGATCTACGAGACAGACCATTCACGATTGGTTAGTCATAAGTAGGCTTTTCTCGAATACAACTTTTTTGTAGGTAGTTTCACTGATTTCTGCCTCACTTCGAATGATATTTCCGAGCCTTGGCATGAAAGCTCAAACGCTATCCTGTTGTAGTCCTAGATAACTGGATAAGTAGTGAGATCGAAAAACCTTAACACATGTTTTTCCTTAATACTTTTAACCCAAGTATTATTTGACTTTTTTTTTTGATCAAGTTAATGTCAATTATGTTCATTCGTTGTTACTCTGATTAAAATGAGTGAAGAGAAAAAAGTGCATACCAAAATTATTAAATATTTTCAACAAAATCCAACTTGGTCTGCCGTCGAACTGTTTCTAATGTTATTAAACAGTATCAAGAGTACTTGTCCGTTGATAGAAAACCTGGTTTAGGTAGATGGAATGGTCCACATGATGTTTCTAAAGCCAATTCAAAAGAGCTCCCAACACATCCGGTAGTAAAGAAGTCCGGTTATCTCAGTACTCGGACTATTTGGTACGAAAAGTTAAAGCCAATGCAGCTCCAAAGACAGAGAACGGAAATTGAAGTCAAGTTTTTGCATAATGGATGACGAAATGTATCTTCTGGGAAATTTTTCGCAGCTTCCGGGTCAATATTTTTATGTTGCTGATGCTCGAGGGAATGTTGTAGAAAGGTTTACATCATCGAATGTTTGCAAAAGAGGATGCTTCCATTCACAAGACTTCTTAATGTGTCGACTTACCGTTTTTGTTTGCCTGATTTGGCATCCTGTCACTATGATAAGCAAGGTATTGAGTGTTACAAAAACAATAATGTGGTATTTGTACCAAGAGAGACAAATAATCCAAACTGCCTGGAGGTGAGGCCAGTTTAGAGATATTGTGCTCTTGTAATAATAAATGCTAAACTCTATCCAGAAGATAATTGCGTTTATTATTCTCGATCGCATATCACCTGTTGTTGCTTGTCTACGTAATGAACAAGCTGGATTTAGACGCAACCGATCATGTATAGACCACACCAATCTTTGAGAATAATCGTGGAACAGTCAATCGAATGGAACTCACCACTGTATATAATTTTTGTCGACTTTGAGCGTGCATTCGCAATAAACAGAGAAGCTATCTGGAAATGTCTTCGTAATGTGGGCATTCCAGACAAGATAATTTCTATTATACGGATGCTATACTGCAACGCTAAATGTAAAGCCCGTTTCAAAGGTGTGGATAGTGATAGTTTCTATATTAACTGTGGAGTAAGACAAGGTTGTGTACTATCGCCAACACTATTCTTACTAGTACTGGATATGGTAATGTCGAAGACAAACACCGAGGCATCGGATGGCATCCAATGGAATCTGAATCAACGCCTACATGACCTTGACTATGCTGACGACCTGTGTTTAATGTCGCATACACTTGTTGGTATTCAGGATAAGATGAACAAATTGTATGAAAATGGCCTCAAAGTTGGCTTAAGGATCAACTTACGTAAAACAAAATGTATGCGAATTTCGACCAACAACAACACTCCAGTTACTGTTAATGGTCATATCATTGAGAATGTCACTGAGTTTAGTTATCTAGGTAGTGTAATAAGCACTGATGGAGGTGCGGATGCCGAATTAATAAAGCTCGCCATACATACGCATCTCTTTGCAGAGTCTGGCAGTCATCGCATATATCCAAAAATCTCAAAATTCGAATATTTAATACAAGCGTAAAATCGGTCTTGCTTTACGGATGTGAAATTCAATCTCCAAGAGAATACAAGTATTTTAAACAAATGTTTAAGGCGGATCCTGAAAATATTCTGGCCGCGGCGTATAACCAAGATCTGCTCCAAATGTGCAACTCAATGCCAATAGAAACGGAAATACGTCGAAGGAAATGGCAGTGGATTGGTCACACACTAAGAAAGGACAACGCGGATATAGCCAAATCATGTTTGCAGTGGAATCCGCAGGGACGTAGGAATCGTGGTCGTCCAAGAATATCCTGGCGAAGATCGGTGGAAGAGGGGTTTAGAAGCAGGGGGTTCTCATGGGCACAACTCAGACATCTTGCCCAAGATAGAATAAGATTTAGAAGTTTTATTCAAGCACTCTAGACTTATTTTCGTTAAATATAAGTATATTATGAAACATTGTTGCTAGAAGCTCCAATAGGAGTGGCGTATTTACTGCACAATAAATGCGTTAACTAAAATAAAAAAAATAATAAATTCAATTTCACTTCAACCGGGATAGGGGTGAATATAATTTTTTTAGTGAATTCATGCTCTTGTGTAATTTTTTCTTCAAGAAAACTGCTTAATACTTTAAATCCCCAGCTAGTGTAAGCTTTACTGCTACGAGTTTCGGATGTGTGAAACGCTTCACCTTTTATCTGCTGTTGAAGAGAACAAGTTTTTTTGAGTTTGACCACCAGTCCCTAGGTTTCGGCCTCCGACGATTTCCAGCATGCTCTAGCAGAGACACTTCTAAAATGACCATGCATTGCAACAATGTTAATCAACATTGTTTCTGAGAAGTCTCCACTTATCAACGATATTGCCATTGAAGTTGATAAACATGTTGAATATTGAAACCAGCCTTCAAGTACCGTTACATTCAAATCGATGAATGCAATTTTGCAACAATTTATATTTCATTAAAAATAGGAACTACCAGTTATTTCCTTTTCCATAATGACAAAACGGGACCCAATTACCTCGCCAACACCAAATTATCGATATTTCGCAACGGTAAACAGAATATTGGAGTAAACAAAATTCTGGAAATGGGTCATTCGAGACCGTTTCAAAACAAATGTTGCTTTGTTAATTACTAAATTTTTCAAGATCTACGAAGCATAAATGTTTTGTAAGTAGATTTCAATAACGATTTGAAGAAAATCCGAATTTATTGTAACTAGAGCAGGCCAACCATTTGACGGGGGAATTAAAATTTGTTTTTACATATTTCTTTTTGTTTAATTTTTTATATAAAAACTTTTCGGCATTGTGGAGGGGGGAATTCCTATTTCACCCCCTCTGGATCAGCGCCTGCACTAGAGACAAGTAATGAGTTCACATCTGAGTTGTTCCATTAAAGAAATTTATAGTAATAATTTCAAATTTATACTTTTGATACTAGTATTTTTTGTTTTCAAATCTTAAGGATTTGACTTCCCAGCCTAACCTCGTTGCAAGAATATATTTGCAAACTTTCATCTCCTATAGGATGCACTACATAGTATAAAATTAAGATTTTACATTGTTAGTGTAAAATATTTTATTTTATTTCTTTTTATTTGTATATAGAGTATTTTTTCCCTTTTTGCTTCTTTATCTTAAAGTACCCTCTAGAAAAGTTCCAGACATGTAACCCTTTTTCATTTTAATTTTTTTTGTTGTTCCTGTACACGTTACTAGTTATTTGAGTTGTTTTTGTAGCTTTTGTTGTTGGTGCATTTTTTGTGTTTTTTATATTTTATTTTTTGAAAAGTTTCTTTCTTTTCTTGATTATTTATGCTGTGAGCTCAGCTCACTCTTCCTCTAATTGTGTACTTTCTCTCTGTAACAAAATCTTCAAGAACTAAAAATAAACAGCAACAAAAACATCGGCGGAAAAAGAAGAAAATATAAATAATAAAGTAAGTAAATAGATGGATAGATGTATGAAAATCGTATGCAGGGGCACTTATTCACTCAAACAAACGTATCGCTTTGAACAACCAACAACGTTGTTGGAACTTTTTCTTCTTTTCTTTTCGTGTTTCGCTGTGATGTTGTTGTTTTTTTTCTTCTTATTATTGTTGCTGGTTGGTTGGTTAGTTAGTTGGATGATACTCTTTCTACCAGAAGATACAACTTTCCACTCGACATTACTTTTAACACACATCCATGCATAAATATGTCGTTGACATGATGGCTCGTTGTTGGATGTTTGGATGGGTGCCTGGTTTACTTATTGCTTCTTTTACTTTTTTTTTTGTTTCTTTTAATTGCTTTGGACACCGTTGTCATTGTGATGGTGTGTTTAGCTGGCGATAACTGAAGCATGTGGTTTGGATTCCAATAGAGAAGCCATCATGCATCCCATACAACACGAATTCTTCAAGTGGCTGCGTTGTGTTCTTTTTTTTCCTTCTTGTTTTTCAATTAAAAGCAACCTTAAGTGTTTGACTAACTATTGGTATAAATCAGTAATGAGGATATGTTTGTGCCATATTGTTTAAGAACACAAATTGATAGGAAATCGATAAAAACTTGTGAAATCAGGACATTTGCTTTAGTAAGTAAAAAATTGTACCATTGATCTCATTCGTATAGTAAATCCTTATTATCGATCTCGAAACTTTCTCTATTGTAGTAAGTCTATATTTATTTTTACAAGTTTATCCTCAGAAATCTTCTCATCTCTATGATGTGTTACCACTTAGCAAAAGATTGATCCAAATTACTGCTTCCTTTTGTATTTATCGTCCTATATAATTAAATCTCCAATCTTGAGTCAATCTTCGAGTATCTAACTCATGTCTTAACAAAGTATCAGTTCATTTTAGTCAGATCGTCAGCCGTCTCATTTTCCAAACTGGTATAATGGAAGGAAACCCAAGTATCTTCCCAACACCACCTAAAACTTATATCAATCAAAACTAAACACATGACAAGGTAAATTCGAAATTGAGAGTTTCAACTACTTTTCCAGAAGTCGTTGGCAATAGTCCGAGTATAGGAGCATGGAACTTGAAGTATCCAGTGTTCTTTGCATCTACATCTATGTCGTCGATTACGTCCTGATTACATCCCTGTTTAAAAGATTCCTTGGTATTTCGTATTGTCCAACAGAAATTATGTTCTTTGTATTTTGAAGAGAACATAATTTCTAATACTCTTGAGATTCTGTATTCAGATGAACTTCAAATACCGGCATAGTCCAAGATTTACTAAGTCCATATTATAAACTGTTGTACTATTGAAGCTCTCATCTTTAACATACATAAATATTAATTAAAAAGAAACCACTAAACCTACTGTTTTTATTTTTTATTTGATTGAAATTATTTTTACAACTTGCAAAAAATATTAGTTTTAGAGTTCTTATCAATATAGATGAATCTATGAACCTTTTCCGGAAACCCTTCCATTAAGGTTTTTATAGTTCTTTCTGTCACTTTTTTCAAACAGCTAGCCCATCTCCGTTTAAAATCTACTACACTTTTGGGCAGCTTTTTTGTGCTCTTCAATTCTCTCCACTGGCTTTAGCTCCAGGCAGTTTGGAGAATTTGCCTCTCTTGATACAAATACCACATTATTGTTCTTGTACCACTCAATACCTTGCTTACCATAGTGACAGGATGCCAAATCAGGCCAAAACTAAGTGGACACATTAAGAAATCTTATGAATGGAAGCATCCTCTTTTGTAAACATTCCTTGATGGAAATTTCGGTATTTATAGAGCCTTTTGTAACAAATATTTGGCTTCTTTTGCCGTAACTGCATATTGCTTGCCATACCAAGAACCTTGTGGGAAATTTTTCTGCTTTTGGGTCCTAAACTTTTCTACAACATTCCCTAGAGCATCAGCAACATAAATATATTGATCCGGAAGCTGCGAAAAATTGTCCATACGTTTTGTCATCCATTATGCAGCAGGTTTTTTTTTTATAAAATTTGACTTAATTTGCCATGCTCTGTCTTTGGCCTCTAAATTTTTAGCAGAGTTCCTGTCAGGAACTTCTTGAGCCTTCTATGTTTTTAAACCTACATTGTCTTTCATTTTTCGTACCAAATAGTCCGAGTACTGAGCTAACCGGATTGCTTTCCTGCCGAATGTGTTGGGAGCTCTTTTGAAAATGCTTTCTATTTATTGGCTTTAGAAACATCACGGACAAGTTCTCCCGATACTGTTTAATAACATTGGAATCAGTTTGACGGCAGACATTTGATTGTTTGGCCAACTTATTGTAGGACCAAGTTGGAGTTTGTTGAAAATATTTCTCGTCACTCATTTTAATCAGATTAACATAAAATGAACATAATTGACATTAAACATAATAACTGGCATATTTTTCAAAGGTAACTTGATAAAAAAAAAAAAATCAAATAATACTTTTTTGATCTCACTCCTTCGTGAATCATCTGAGTGGTTGGCAGTGATAAATGTTCAAAAAAAGGGCGTGGTCCAGTTGCCACTCCTGTTTAAGAAAAAACTACATGTGTGGTCGACTGCATCAGATGGCGACGGGCTATGGATCGGTAACATTCTTCACCATCGTGGCAAAGGACGTAAAACTTAATCTTGTCGTCGTTTTCGATTGGGCCCAATTTCGGACTGTGAACCACACGAATGTTCTAGAATTATTATCAGCTCACGCCATTACTATCACGTACACATTCCCAATTAGAACCAAGGTTCACAAAGCGATAGCCGGCTGCAATTGGGGATAAAGAATCCATCCTACGGCTAGTCGGTCAGTGAAAGCTACCAAAATGCCGACTTAATGATTACGAGTTAAATCTCCACTAGGAAACGAAGTTTCTGCCAGTCATGGAACATACTATCATTCTAACAAAACAGTTCCTGCTGGAATCTCATCGGAGGAGTAATCCTAGCTAGTAGCTACTAAGCCAAGTCATGTCATGAAGGATATTCGTTTACACAAGGGGAACATACAGAATTATGTGGCAGTATCCATTGTATCAGAGATCATATGCGGAAGGTTTGAGCGACATTCATAGAGTCGCCATCAATTGCTCATGACACCCCCGAAACTGATATTTTTCTAAATGAGACCATGATACAATAAATGTATGATCAAGAAATCGTTCGATAATAGTATATTTAACACCCTATAGAGAATTACACGGGCTTTTGCAAACAAGAACAGACGATTTTTGACTTTTGTTCGTTTTGTTGGTTTTTGCTCTTTATTGTCATAGTCATTTTCAAAATCAGTACAAATAAGCTACAAATGTATAATCAATATAAACCTACATACAACATGAATGACTCTTTGTCAAACTTATCGAGAATTACAAACCTTTTACTATTTAAGCGGAATTATCTATTGTCACATTCTCTTCCTGCTTGATAGCAATTCAACATTCTCGCACTCATATTTTTTAACGGGTTCTTTACACGTTTCTTCAAATGTTTATTTGTTTGTTTGACTCTTCAATTGTCGCCCAATAGCAACAACAAAAACAACATTAATAATATTTGGAACCTACTAAAACGAAATACTCGCTGCAAAGTGTCATTTTTAACGACAAAAAAACTAAACAAATTAAGTATAAAACGTATAAAAAGCATACAAATAAATATACATAAATAATTATTTATTTGCTTATGAATTAAATGCTTTTATGTACTTTAGTGAGAAATAAAAAGGAAAACAAAATAATAAAAAAATAACACATAAAACGTAAATAAAAAATAAACAGAATGAAATGGAAAAAGACCAAAATAAACAGCAAAACCCCATTTTAGGTTTTTGTGGTGTTACTTATACCCCTCTTACTCTCTCTCTCTCTCTCTTCATTTTCTCTATTAATTTGTTTATTTTTTCCTTTAATGTTTTTTATTCAATTATTATTTTTTATCTTTTGCTGAAAAATAACTTCTTTCTTTGACTAAAGTGTTTACACTAGCCACAAAAAAATTAATGTTTCTGCTTTATAGTTAGTAATTGATTAATTCTTGTTTTTTTTTTTTAAATTAATACTAAAGTAATGTATATGAAATTAATTTAAAGACGTGGATATCTTTTTCATTTGGTCCATTAACTAAAATTTCTAGACAGATGTAAATGAAGCATAAATCTAAAGACTTATTGTATCTAGATACACCCAAGTAGCTATATACAGGTGGATGTATACAATTACAATGAAATCCAATCTTCAGTTTTAAAATGCGTTTGATAATGTTTTTTCTATCTACAATCTTAGAAATACTGTTCTTCGTCTTCAACACATATGAATAGTCACAATCTGGGCATTTGTATCTTTATTTAATTGTTTTTTTTTTTAATTTTTAATAGCTTTTTATATAGTTTACTTGATAAATTACGTCCTTGTACTTCTACAGTCATTCCATTATATTGTATCGTTACATTCGTATTATGTGTACTGCCTTACTGTGGTATAAGTAAATTACCAAAGGTTTCTTCAACCGATTATAACCATGTACTTGGTATAAAGAAATAAAATACATATTTTAAAATACATTAAGTAGTCAAACCCAGCAGCTTAGTAACTAAATAATATTAAAATGACTAGCTTTAATATAGCTATTTCTATTGGGGATATTCACTCAAATATTTTTAATATACTAAGGAGTGAGATCGAAAAAATCTTAACATATATAAATGCTAATAAAAAAGAAACCACTAAACCTACAGTTTTGATTTTTTATTTATTATTTGATTGAAATTATTATTACAACTTACAAAAAATATAATTTTTATAGTTCTAAGCAATAGTGATGAATTTATGAACCTTTTCCGGAAACCCTTCCATTTAGGTTTTTCTAGTGCCTTCTGTCACTTCGTTCGAACAGGTAGTACATCTCCGTTTTGGTCACATTTTTTGAGCTCTTCAATTCTCTTTTAACAACAGCCCAATATCTCTCCACTGGCCTTAGCTCCAGACAGTTTGGAGGATTTGCTTCTCTTGGTACAAATACCACATTATTGCTCTTTTACCACTCAAGACCTTGCCTACCATAGTGAAAGGAAGCCAAATCAGGCCAAAAATAAGTAGACACATTAAGAAGTCTTATGAAAGGAAGCATGCTTTTGTGCAAACATTCTTTGATGGAAATTTCGGTATTTTAGATGCCTTTGTAACAAATGTTTGGCTTCTTTTGCCGTAACTCAATATTGATTGGCATACCAAGAACCTTTTGGGAAAATTTTCTGCTTTTGGGTCCTAAACTTTTCTACAACATTCCCTCGACCATCAGCAATATAAAAATATTGAACCGGAGGCTGCGAAAAATTTTCCAGAACATTTATTTCGTCATCCATTATGCAGTAGGTATATTTTTTGTATAAAATTTGACTTCAATTTTCGTGCTCTGTCTTTGGCCTCTAAATTTTTTAGCAGTTTTCCTGTCAGGAACTTTTTCCTGTATTTAAACCTGCATTGGCTCGAACTTTACATACCAAATAATCCGAGTACTGAGCTCGGACTGCTTTCCTAAAGGAAGTGTTGGGATCTCTTTTGAAAATGCTTTCTATTTATTGGCTTTAGAATCATTATAAGGACCATTTCTTCTACCTGAACCAGATTTTCTATCAACGGCAAGTTGTTCCTGTTTAATAGCATTGAAATCAGTTTGAAGGCAGAGCTTTGATTGTTTGGCCAACGTTTGGAAGACCAAGTTGTTGGATTTTGTGGAAAATATTTAATAATTTTAGTACGCACTTTTTTCTCGTCACTCATTTTAATCAGATTAACAACACATGAACACAATTGACATTAAATACAATAACTGAAATGCATTACAAAGGTAACTTGATAAAAAAAAATCAAATAATACTTGGGTTAAAAGTTTTAATGAAAAACTTGTGTTAAGAATTTTTCGATCTCAGTTCTTATTAGTCAAAATTCTGAACAATAAATATATACAATTTGTCTGTGTTAAAAGAAACATCCAAATCAGTCCATAAATAGATATAAGTGAAACCCGGTTTTCCGGTTCCTATTAAAATTGTTATATCCAGTAAAGTCAATAAACACGTCAACTTTCGAGTAGGCGTGGCTTTGAATCTATGGGCTGATGTCACTCTATATTCGGTAATTTAGTTTTTTGGGCCGTGTCAGGCATAAAAATGCAGTTCAGGCATGTCTTCATCCTCAGTCACTATTTAAATGATCTTTTGGCAAAATTCCAAGTCTGCAGCGCTCAGCTTGTTATTTGAATTTAATAAGGAAATATGTACATTTAAATCCTTTTACAATATTGTCTTTAGTCTGCTGATAATCATTTGAGCAGATTAGCTCCTCGTCGAAACTGTAGGATCAACTTGTTCGCCAGCAGATACAGTTACAATAGTTTTCAGCTTATGAACTAATGTGTCGATTATGGATGGCAACCGAACTTGTGTTGCGTTGCCAGAGGTCAACCACAAATTTCTGGTTGCCATTTGACCACAGAAAATGATGCTGCCAGTTGCTATCTGTAATATAATTTAGGCTACTGGTTCGGTTGCCATCCTTAATGTACACATAAGGGATCTCGATGATAGGGCCGTCTTGTGACTGTACCATGCTCTTCAAAATTATTAACGAGCCTCATTATAGACCACCTCTTTGGACGAAAATGACAGACTCCAATGCATGATATCGGCGCACAATCTAAATTCAATTGTTTCATCACCATCATCACTTTCTTTAAAGAAAGACCACTCTTTGAAATAAAAAAAAACTAAGCCGATTGATTGCACAGAAAAAAATATAATTTTTTTTGTAGCAGCAGAAGAGGATACAAAACCTTAAAAACTAACAGAGATGGAGATTTCGTTGCTTGACTGGTAGAACCTTCGTTAGTAGCCTATTTCGCAATTTATGCGTGATTGCAGAGGAGTGTGCTGAGAAGGTAAAAATACTATGACCCGCAGTTTCACTAAAGCACATAGGTCGCCAAAATGACGATCTTCCAAGATGATGATTCAATAGCACTTTCATGAGATTGTAATGATTAACTGGATCTAATAACTTCCTTAGATTCCGTATAGTTCTTTCAAAGGTATAAGTTAATTAAACATTTTCGTGAACTACCCTAATTATAGAAAACATTTCGACCAATTTTCGGTTCTGTTTTAGGGCAACATTTGGCTGCATCCTATTTTTTTCCTATTTAGTCGAACTCTAGAATTTTTTTTTGGAGCAATTTTAAATCTAAAGACTCATTGATTTGAACGTGAATAGCCTGAATAGTTTGGTTTTTAATTTTTTTTAATTAAAACAAAAATATAATTGTTGTTTGTACTTGATGTAATTCTCATATACATATATTATATTGTAGTTTGTATTATACGCAGATTTATAAACATGTGTTTGTATGTATACATAATACCCAGTAGTTCTGGGTGAAACAAATAGTAGCCGGCGGGACAAGGTCTGGACTATAAAGCGGGTGAGACAAAACTTCCCAACCACTTTATTCTAAATAGTTTTTAACAGGTATTGCAACATGTGGCCGAATGTTGTCATGATGAAATATTACCGTTTCATGTAGTTGTCGTTTTTCGTTCAATGCTGACTTCAGAGGTTCCCTGTGATGGTCTGGACAGATTTCAGTAGCTCATAATAGATAGGACCGTTTTGGTCCCACCAAAACGGTCCTATCTACCAACCAGTCGATTCGGCTGGTTGGACGGGCTTCACATACGATCTTCCCCGCTTCGGGTTATCGTAATCGATACATTTTTCATCGCAAGTAATGATTCGGAGCAAAAATGTTTTTTTTTATAGCGATCAAACATTATTTCGGACATGCAAAAATTGTCTTTCAAGGTCTATATAAAGTACTGTATAAAAGAAGAGATACATTGACTACTTGTAAAACTACTGGGTACATTTATTGATACACATGTCAGTGATCGTTCAAGTATTATGCGAGTTTGCGTTTTCAAACATTCCCTCACATTGCTGCCAGTGTGAATGAACTAACAATGTTGTTATTTAAACTTCAGAAAATACAAAAAAAAAAATTCAAAGTTTTTCTATTATTGTTGTGCGTTTTATTTTGTTGCCTTTGAATGTCAATCACTAATTTATTTCTTATTAATAATTCAACTCCAAAAGCAAGAGCTTCTTCTCCTCTTATTTAATTACATATTCATACATCATGTGTGTCTTTAATTTCAGTTTTCAACTACATTTTTTAATACAATTTTTCTATTTCTCAATTTTAACTTAAGTTTTTCTTAATTGAAGCAGGATTTTTTTTCATTTCGCTTTTCCATTGTTTATTTGTTTTTAAATTATAAAAAACATAAAATTTTCGGTTTATTTGTCAATGTCATCATAATCATCATTGACAGACATCATTTTGTTTCTGTGTATTTTTTTTTTTCTTCTCAAAATTTATTCAAAAATTGTGTGTATTTGTTGCTGTTATTTTTATTTTATTATATTTTTACGTTACGAAATAATTAACTTTTCATGTCACACAGCACAGCACGTACTGGCTGGCTGGCTTGTAATATTTTTTTTTTGTTTCAAAAAATAATTCCCTTTTAGTTAAAAACGTAAAATTAAATACCAAAAACGAAATGAAAAAAATGTGTTTTCAATATTCTCTAGCCACCATTTACGTAAATATGTGTTTATTTATGAGTTTTTGTTTTCGTTTCTTTGTAAATAGTTGTCATTTTATTTTTTGGTTCGATTTGAGGTTTTTATGAAAATGTGCCCAAAATAGTTTGATTTTTAAATGTAATTTTAGGTTTAGTTTAGCCTCTATAAATGGTTGTTGTGTTCCCAGGAAAGTTTTGTCCTACAGTTTATTGTGTACAACGAAATTCAACTTTCTTTTTTAATAAAAAATACTAAAAAAAACTGAAAATTTTATTTATTTTGTTGTCTTCCATGTTCTTTTTTATGTATACTAAATATTAGCAGCAGAGGGCAATAGATATAATTTTGTTAATAATTTCCCCCTCGTCTTAAACTTACTACATATATTTTTTTTAAAGTCCTCACCTGATCTGTAAATGTATCGTACTGGAGCAACTAACCTTATATTCCGTTTTGCTGGAAAGTTACGATAAAATCAACGAATTTAATCTTAATTATTTATAATCAATATCTTTATTTGTATATATATTTAAAAATTTACAAATTTATTTTATAATAACAATATTTTATTTTTATTTTTGTCTACTTGCAGGTAATTTCAATATATTCAAATCTAAAATATTTGGGTTATATGTTCGGTAAGAAATAGTGAATAAATTTATGAATTTTAGTGAAAATAACACATTCTATAATATATAAATAACATCGGATATTGTTAACCTATGCTCTACGGGCCCTGAAATATAAAAAAGTCCTTATTCAGATTTGTCAAAAAATATTGGTGTTTTGTATAATCTTGAATATTTTTACAGATATTTGTGTAATTGGGAAAGGGTTTCTGGATATGTTAATAAGTACTATATTGTTACGTTTTTATCTTTTAAAAACGGTGGTTTATTTCCTTTAAATAAACCGTATTCTTTTGATTGTATATAAAAGCAGTTTAATAGTTTAAAATTTGTTCACAACAACAGTTTAAATAGTCACTTTCTTTCAATACTTACACTTATATTACACACTTTATAATGTACAAGACAGTTGATGTTAACTCTAACAGCGCCTATGATAAACTAACATCTTCCTTCGAGTAGTTTCATGAAGGTTATTAGTGCACACTACTAGAATAGTCGAATTCTAGAGCTTTTAGCTGCTCAATGATAATGTTAATAGCTTGATATCAACATCGTAAGTCAAAGCGTAAGTAGAAGCTTATACCTTCTAAAACGGTGGTTTATTTCATTTAAATAAACCGTATACTTTTGATTGAAAATTGATTGATTGATTGATTGAAAAGCAGTTTAAAAATTGTAATAACTGCTTATTTATTCAAATTTATACAGCAACAACAAATACACTGTTATGATTCACAGTAATACACACACTTAAATTACACGTTATAATATACAAGAATGCATTTGCATAGGCTCTAACAGCGCCTATGATAATCTAATCATCCACTGCAACCGCTGCCACTATTTATACACAGCGCCATCTTCCTTCCAATAACTTCATGAATTATCTTAACGGACAAAACTGGAGTGTTCTATTTCTTCAGATTTTAGCAGCTTCAATGTTAATGTAAGTAGCTTGATATCAACATTGTTGATAAGTCGAAGTTTCGAGCACTGGAAATTTTTATAAACATGCTGAATATTTCAAGCAGCCGTTACAGACCTTTAAATTCAAATCGTTAATATAACTTCGTAACAATAATTTTAAATTGTGAAAATACAACATTTTTGTTAACTTATTTTTAATTTCTGTAAATTTTATTAATATTTTAAGTCACCATTTAGGAAAATTCGCCCCAAATATCGTGATCGTTAAAATACTATTACGGGAATAATGTAAATTATGATTAACGCTATCTTTTCGACGTTTCTAATAGGTAGCCCACCTTATCATATTAGTCTAGTTTCATATTTCTAGGTTCATTAACTCTTCCCGGTTTAGTGGTCACGTTTCAAACCACTTTTTCTGGAGTCTTTAAACGATTTTTAGTGACATCTATTGGCATTTTGCTAAACAATTACATTTTTTTTAGTCATCGTTTAAATTTTTTGGCAACCTTCGCTATTCTAAGTGGTTTTTTTTCCGCATTAAATAAAAAATATCAGAGTTCATCAAATTCAGTGTTACTTTGTTATTTAGTATTTGTTTGGTTGGCTTGTGCTAACAAAGTAATATTTTATCCTATAATCTGTGATAAATAACGTAAGTAATAAGGTGGTTTGATTACTAACCACTGTGACTGAAATAGGTTTTATATAAAGTGTTTCTCTACATAATATTATGTTATTTTATAAGGATGCCGCATATACTCAATGATAATTAAATTGAAGATATTTTTTTCGAAGGTATACATTCGGATTCGAATGTGCCTGCAGTCTTGAACTCGATCTAATGATGATGCTTGGTGACATAGCTACGGGGCTCCATTTAAAATATGATGTTAAAATATGATCAAATTTGCCTAATTCTTCAGTTAGTGTTATCTACCCAAACTGCTGTGGTGGAACCAAAATAGTGAACAAATTGTCGATTGGAAGAGCCGGTTGATTACACGGAAGGTGGGGGTATACCAAATGATATAATAAA
Source organism: Calliphora vicina (assembly GCF_958450345.1). Classification (NCBI taxonomy): domain Eukaryota; kingdom Metazoa; phylum Arthropoda; class Insecta; order Diptera; family Calliphoridae; genus Calliphora; species Calliphora vicina. The sequence continues at coordinate 71,230,780 of NC_088782.1, forward strand.
ATTGATATAAAACACATCTATTTCGTTTTTTTTGTCTAGAAATTTAGAAAAAATTATAAGTTATCAAACAAATTTATTTTTATCATAATTATTTTTAATGCCAATAAACTAACCACCCCATTCTATAAAAACCATTAGTTGTATTTTATTTTTTCTTATTTTTCATAATAAATGAATCTTAATTAAAGTCAAAATTAAATTGTTTTGATAGTATTAAATATAGTAGCATTAGGATCACTTTACAGATTATTTCTTCACTCGGAAAAATTTAAAAATTACCATTAATTTACAATTTGATCGCAAAAAGTACCATTAAGTTCTCCTTCACTGATGCGAGTTTAAGATTTGGTCCTTAGAGAATGTTGGGACGTAATTTGGGAAACCTAAATAATATACATGTTTCATTCTAGAAACAAAATTTTTTTGTAAACTTGTGTAATTGAATACTTTCAAAGTACTATTTTGTTTACAGAATAGTACCATTTAACAATTTTAATTTTCCATGCCTGGCATATCAATGGGTTAAAGAGACAGCAATAGAAGAGACAGTGACAAGCAAGTGTCACAATTTAGAGAGGTGAGACCAAGGCGAATTCATACAAGGTGGTGTCAGTTCTACAAAAACAACGATTGGTCTCAACAAATGTCAAAAAACCAAAATGAAAAATTAAACAAATAAGTATTTAAACTTAATATAGTGTAGATAATTGAATAGTCAGGGCTTTACTTATTTATGTAAACAATAAATATTTTGTTAATAAGCTTAGAATATGTAGATATGTAAATATAAAAACAAGCTTTGACAGTTGTTAGAACCAAAAAGCGGAAAAAAAATTATCAGCTGTTTGACTGACTCTCTCCACCTTGTATAAATTCGCCTTGGGTGAGACGTTAAATCCCCGTGTTTGGTTTTTATTATGTTTTGAATACAATGTGCGTCATTTAAAGTTTGTATTTTACTTGTTTATTATTTTAAAGAATTTTAACATTTTAATATTTTTTTGTAAAACGTCCGCCGACCGCGACGGCAGACATGTGTACTAATACATACTCATTTTGCTGTTTTATTTTTGTTTGTCTGAAATTTAATCAAGTTCAACTTTTAATTTCTTGTGTCTACACTCGCCGCAAAATATTATAATTCTTATCAATTGAAAAACGTTTAGAAAATTGTGAATTTTAATGGTTTTTCAATGTGGTTTTTTTTCATTATTTTGTAACATAGTGTAACAAGTTCAGGGTTTGTAATTTAGATTCTGATATGTAATCTCTTTATGAGATTACATAAAGTGATATTACATTGTAACAATCGTATGATTCGTTTGTTTTGAATTTGGTTTGGATCCAAGGAAATTCAGATTAATGATTCAAAATATGGTTTTGTAAAATTACAATTTTATAATCAAAACTGAAAAATTAAAAAAATAAATCAGATAGACACAATAAAACAGTTTTCTTTGTGTATCACAGAAAATAAAAATTTTGAAAATAATATTGAAATGTATCATTCGATTGCATTAACTTTAGTTTAGATTTTTATTCTAGTTTTTTCTATTCCAACCTTTCAGGTTTATTTAAAGTTTAAATTTCTTCCCCTTTTGCTTCTAAGTGTTTTTATTCTTGTTCTCTCAATGAATTTTAATAAAACCTGTAGTTTATTTAGAAATTAATTTTGCCCTCACATTAAAATATTTAACACCAATAATATTTAACTTAACTGGCCAATATATTTCTAGCAAATGTTCACTATTCACACATGAAGAACACTGTAATTTACCGACTTTAAAAATAATAAAAAATTATAGGTACATACACTTTTTTATATCCTTAATAAATAATCCTGCAACATTGACGTCAATGATTTTGCTGTTTCTGCCCCTGTCTGCCTCTATACTAGGACGACTACAATTGACAATCAATTGCTTTTGTTTTTAACTCACATGTATGTTTACACACATTGTTGTTGTCAAATAGTCCACGGAGAGTAGAATTATTTGTTGTATAGACTTGTCAAATTAAAATCTGTCAACATATGTTTTATTATACATTACTTAACTACTTACTTACATACGTTACTTGTATTAAAGAGAGTGTATGTATGTGAGTATTTGTTTTGTTTTAATTTTATTTATTTGTTTTTCTTTTTTTTTTTAAATGGGAACAATAAACATCAAGTTAATTAATAATATAAAAAAACAACAAAATAACAACCATACGAAACAGCAAAATTAAATAGCAACGAAATAGGTTAACAAGTGTTACTATTAAAAAATGAGAAAAAATAAAAAAACAAAACAAGACAAATAAACAGTACAAAGCAAAAAAAATGAGCAGTTGAGAATGCAGCACAGAGTTGCTACTAGTTTTTTTTTAACATCTGACACTTATTTGGCAACATCAGTGTTGCCACCAGAAATATTGCAAAATTTTACATGTCAAATTTGAAACGGATAACTCTTTCAGCCTCGGTTTTATGATAAAACAATTTTAATTTTTACTTTAATTAAGGTTCATTTATTATGAAAAATAAGAAAAAACAAGTAAGAGTGCTATATTCGGCTGTGCCGAATCTTATATACCCTTCACCAAATTATACTTCAAAATTTTAAATATTTTTAGGTAAACAAAATTAAATTTTTTTTCAGTTGTTTATTTAATTTTTTGGAAAAAAAAATTTTTCTATTATTTTAATTTTTTTTTTTAATTAAAAATTTTTTTTTTTTAAATTTTAAAAAATTTTTTTTTTAAATTTAAATTTTTTTTTTTTTTTTAAATTTTAAAATTTTTTTTTTGTTTTTTCAATTTTTTTTTTTTTGAAAAAAAAATTCGGGTTAAAATTTTTTTTTCCCGATTTTGACCCATTGTAGGTCCAACTTACTATGGTCTTATATACGTCGTTGCAAATGTCTTTGAAATATCTACCATTAGATATCCATATTGTCTATATTAATGTCTTAGTAATCCAGATATAAGTAAAAAATAGGTCAAAAATCGAGGTTGTCTTGGTTTTTTCCTCATATCTCAGCCATTTGTGGACCGATTTTGCTGATTTTAAATAGCAAAATTCTCGAAAGCATGTCTGACAGAATTATTGAAGATTTGGATCCCGAAGATATCTGGGGTCTTCAGAAAACTGATTTCAACAGACAGACAGACAGACAGACGGACAGACAGACAGACAGACAGACAGACAGACAGACAGACGGACATGGCTTAATCGACTCCGCTATCTATAAGGATCCAGAATATATATACTTTATAGGGTCGGAAATGAAAAATGTAGAAATTACAAACGGAATGACAAACTTATATATACCCTTCTCACGAAGGTGAAGGGTATAACAAGTAAGAGTGCTATATTCGGCTATGCCGAATCTTATATACCCTTCACCTTTGTTGTGGATGCATTATTATTTTTTATAATTAGTATATATGTATGTACATTGCCCACTTTCAGCGTACAGCATCCTAAATTTATCAAGAACACAAAAAACAACAACAACGCCAAACGAAACAAAACACCAAAAGAAAAAACAAAATACGCAAGCCAATGAAACCAACACACGTCCAAACATACGTTTAATTGTATAAAAAACAACAACGCCAAAAGAAACAAAACACACATACGATTTGTTGCTTTTTTGTCAAAAAAACCAACAAACAACCAAACAAACGTTTAGTTGTATAAAAAACAACAACAACGCCAAAAGAAACAAAACACACAAAAAAACAAAATACGCAAAGCATGCACAACCAAGCATACGTTTTGTTGCTTTTTTGTCAAAAAAACCAACACACAACCAAACAAACGTTTAGTTGTATAAAAAACAACAACAATGCCAAAAGAAACAAAACACAAAAAAAAACCAAATACACAAAACTTGCACATCCAAACATACGTTTTGTTGTTTTTTTGTCAAAGCATGCAATACATTGTGTTTTTTGATGAAATTTTCAGAGGTTGTCTCGGATTTTTGCTCATATCTCCGTTATTTATGGACGGATTTTGCTGATTTTAAATAGCAAAATTCTCGAAAGTATGTCTGACAGAATTGTTGAAGATTTGGATCCCGGAGATATCTGGGGCCTTCAGAAAATTGATTTCAACAGACAGACAGACAGACGGACAGACAGACAGACAGACAGACAGACAGACAGACAGACAGACAGACAGACAGACAGACAGACAGACAGACAGACAGACAGACAGACAGACAGACAGACGGACATGGCTTAATCGACTCCGCTATCTATAAGGATCCAGAATATATATACTTTATAGGGTCGGAAATGAAAAATGTAGAAATTACAAACGGAATGACAAACTTATATATACCCTTCTCACGAAGCTGAAGGGTATAATAAAAATACAACTAATGGTTTTTATAGAATGGGATGGTTAGTTTATTAACCACCATGGCGGTTGACATTAAAAATAATTATAATAAACATTTTCGTGGTGTTTACATTTGTTTGAATGTCAATCATTTTGACTAAATTTCTTGACCAAAACAAACGAAACGAGATGTGTAGGTGAGACATTTTCCAATTTGATTATATTATTTGCTATAGGCCCATCTCCTGTGTAATCACCCGTCTTGTCCAATCTAAATTTGATTCGTCCTTGTGGTGCCACCACAGCAGTTTGGGTAGATAAGTCACTAATAGAAGTATTAGCCAAATTATATAGGTTCATACGAATCAAAATCACCATGAAATTTTGACTGGAGCTCCAAAGGTACTATGTGTCACCGAGCACAATCAGATCAGTTTGCTCCTCATATTTCTCTTCTATGTCGAATTCAAGACTGCAGACGCTTTCACCATCCAACAAAATATCATCTTCCATATTCACTTTCATTGAGTACACGCGGCATCCTTACAAAATAACATACAATTTTATAGAGAAACACATTTTATAAAACCTATTTCAATCATAGTGGTTAGTAATCAAACCACCTTATTACTTACGTTATTTATCAAAGAGTATAAAATATTACTTTATTAGCACAAGACAGAATTCGATGAACAATAAATACTCTGAGTGTTTTTTATTGAATGCGTGAAAGTCTCTTAGACAAATTGAGGTTTACAATATTTTGAAATTAATACATTAATTTAATCAGAGAAACCAGACGACCAGGTTTTGCTAAAAAAAATATAAACGAAGACTTCAAAAAATTTAATTGTTTATCAGAATGCCAACATATGTCAATAAAAATGTTTTAAAGAATTTAGAAAAGGTGGTTAGAAAAGTGACCACTAAACCGCAAAGAGTTAAAGCGAGAAAATTTTTGGCGAAACTCCCGTGAAACAGATCAAATGATTATATCCATAGATCAGACGCGGATCCAAGAAAAACCGAACATTTTTAACATTAACAAGTAGGAATTTGCCGATAATATTTTTCTAATATAGCGTTATACGGGAGTAGGGACAATTATGGACCGATCCTCGCAAAAGTTGGTAGAAAGATTTAGGTTCATATAAAACTTATTTATGTCCAATTTCAACACGATATTAATTATTATAACACAATGAATGTTCAAGTCATTTTCCGAGGGGGACCTTGGTTGGGGACTAGGGACAAATGTTGACCGATTTTCGCCATTTCAGAGTAATTAGAACTAACTGTATCAGGATTGCCGCATAATCAGCATATGTATGACTGCTTAAACAGTATTCCGGGGGAACATTTCTATGGGGCTTGGTCAAAACATTGACCGATATTGCCCATTTTCAGTAGATTGTTTAAAATGGTACAGCTGTATCCGTGTCTTTCATAGATGTTATTCGGTTCTAGCATCAACTAAAATGTTTAATTTTTTAAAATAACAAAAACTACCCACAATCAAAAAATATGGTGGGTTTATATTGATTTTGTCATTCCGTACATCAAAATATTTGTTGCAGACCCAAATTTTTATATGTATTCTGCGTCGTCATACAATTCTAAAATGATCTAGCTATGTCCGTCGGTCTGTCTGTCTGTTGAAAATACGATAGCGCCCAAACGAAAGGAGCTAGCTGGGAGAAAGTTTTCACAAATACTATCTGCTGATAAGGTTTGTTTGATATTGGAAATAGGAAATATCGGTCCGTGATTTTTCATAGCCCCCATACAAATGTCCCCCCGGAATACTGTTTGAGCAGTCATAAATATTCTAATTATACTGTAAAGTATGGCGAAAATCGGTGAACATTTGACCGTGGTTCCCATGCAAGGTCGTCCTCAGAGAATGACTCGAACATTCTTAATTGTTTTATAATAATTAATATCGTGATGAAATTGGGCATAATTGCCCCTGCCAAGGAGCGGTCCATAAATGACACTACACCCCATATCGGACCTATATCAGAATAGTATTTTATTCCATAAATATATATGTAATGAATTTAATATAAATTTCGACATACTAAGTCATTTGAAGTTTAATTTTTTTTATTAAAATTTTATAATATTCTCTCTATTAAAATCGTATGTATTGATGGCCGAATACCATTCGCTAGTCAATATTTTTGAACAGAAACAACTAATCAAAATATAATTATTATGAAAAACTCTGGGACATTTCATTGCCCTCCAAAGTTGCCATATAAATAAACTTCTACAACTCAATATCACTTGTTCGCAGTTCATTTCACATGGGTTAAAAAATATATTTTTTTTTTTTTGGAAAATACTTCTTTCATTTACAAATACAACTGGCTGAAGTGTATTACTGTGTCGACAAGTGGATTGGCAACAAAAAGTTGCCATGTTGTGTAAAAATAGTAATAATTTCAACACTTGAAACTAGAAAACTTTTATATTTTTATTTCAGTTTTATATTTTAGTTTTTGTTTTAGGTTTTTGGTGCTGTTAAACTCTTGTATTTACTCGTAATATACCGCATGTATTATTCGATTTTAACAAACCAACAGTTACAGACCTACATATGTTAAATATTCTACTTAGAATTTTATGTTGCTTTCATGTTTTCATGCTATTTTAGTTAAGTTTTTCTTTTTAACATATTTTGCGCAATACAATTATTATATAAACCGGAGTTTAATCCCTTGATATACTATGTAAATTAATTTTTTTGTTTTTTGGTTTATAATAAACATGTAAATTACTTTATGACTTTGACAATCCAGGCTGAAAGGTAGGTGTATGCGGATTTAGTCATTAAGAAATGAGGCTAAAACACATGAAATTATTTATTTAAGGAATTCTGGGTCAGTTGTACTCAGTTGTGTGTGGAACATGTGTTAATCTCAAGGAGCTTTATGTGGAAGCAAATGTCATTTTACAAAGAATGTACTACTATTTATTACTTTGTGTAGAACTTTTGGAAAAGTGTAAAGGAGAACATATATAGTACGTAGACATTTTTAACATGAACGATTTCGGCAGGGAAATTGATAAATATTATTTAATCGGTTTTGGAATATCAAATCCGAAACTGTTATACCATAGATTTTCGAATTTTAAAGGAGAAACAAGTTTGTCAAATATGTAAGAAAACTAATATTTGTTTAAAAACTATCCAGAAAAATGGATTATTATACGTTTGATACTTTCCTGTTCATTCTGATTCACTCAAATCTTTCAAATCTTAATGGTTGCTAGAGTGTTTCGAATCTGAGGTAAAAATTTTTCAAATTCAAAATGGCCAATATGCCGACGTAAATTTTAAAAGGTCTGTTTTTTAACTATTTAAATAAACTTAAAAATTCGAACAAATTGCACTGTATATACTGATTTCAACACTTTGCTCACAAACAATTGGTCTGTTCAATAACAAAAAAACTATTACGAATTATCACAAATTGTTTATAAATTTTCCAGTTTTTCATTACAAATTCAAAATTTTTGCGTGAAAATTTGTAATAATTCGTAATAGTTTTTTGTTATTGAACAGACCAAATGACTTTGACCACTTGCTAAGCAGTCGCCAATAACTTTTTGGGAAAATTTTCAGGTATTTCATTTCTACATAAAAATTTTGACCCGGAAGCTGCGAACAATTTGCCAATTTAATCCAGCAATGGCTTTAACTTTTCATACCAAATAGTCCGAGTACTGAGCTAACTGGACTGCTTTATTACCGGATGTGTTGGGAGATCTTTTTGCTTTCTGTTTATTGGCTTCAGGAACACCTTAAATTCCTTAAATAACATTAGAATCAGTTTGACGGCAGACATTTGATTGCTTGGCCAACTTTTTGTAGGACCAAGTTGGGTTTTGTTGAAAATATTTAATAATTTTAGTACGCAGTTTTTTTCGCATCACTCATTTTAATCAGATTAACAACAAATGAACATAATCGGCATTAAACATAATAACTGACATACTAGTTTTCAAAGACTATATACAAAAAAAAAATCAAATAATATTTGGTTTAAAAGTTTTAATTAAAAACGTGTTTTAAGGTTTTTTCGATCTTAGTCCTTATTTTTTAATTTATTGTCAACCACTGTATAATACATATGTCTGCCTTATCTTTTCCGCAAGTTAAATTAATGCTTCTCGTTGTTTTCTTGCACGTTTGGTAATACCGTGGTCGATAATGCAGTGTAAAATATAGCACAAATCAGCAAGATTCAGCAAATTTTTTTTTTTTTTTATTTATACTCTTATTATAATATTATTCCTGCCTTTAATTTCTAGGCCTTACAATATGTAATTAAATATTATTGTTCTCTCAATGGAGAATCATATTTGGAAAATTATGAAAATTATGAGCTGTCTTGAGTTACTGTAAGTAGCCTTGCGAGCGGGTTCGGATGATGACGTAACTTTGATAAATAAGCTTCACGAGTTTTTTCTGAATTCATCCTTGACCAAGGGCACATCTAAGTCTCTGTGGATGTTCTCGTTTCTTATGTACCATGGAGCTCCCGTCATGGTTCTAAGAATTTTGGATTGTGCCCTGTATAAGATCTATCTACTGGTATTGCTTGCTGTTCCCCATAATTGGATTCCGTATGTCCAAATTGGTTTTAAGACTGTCTTATACAGGATGACTTTGCAGTTAAGGATTAATTTCGATTGGTGGTGGATTAGCCAGTGTAAATTAGAAGCTTTTAGTTTCATGTGGAGCCGCTTGGCTTCTATGTGCCGACGCCAAGTAAGACGTCTATCTAAATGAATGCCAAGGTATGTAACGTGGTCAGACTGTCTGATGTTCACACTGTTTGTTGTCACTGGTGGACAATTTCCTCTCCTAAGTGAAAACGTTACGTGCTTGCTTTTAATTTCGTTCACTTGTATTCTCCAATTTTTTAACCACGTCTACACGTGCCTGAGATAATTATCAAGGTTTCTAGATGCTAAATTTAAGTCCACATGAGAACTAAGAATTGCAGTGTCATCTGCAAAGGTGGAAATGGTTAATTCTTCGGACTCGGGCAAGTCTGAGGTGTATAATAAGTACAGGGTTGGTCCTAGAACACTTCCCTGAAGTACACCAGCATTGATCGCATAGTCGCTTGTCACATAATCGCCGCATTTTATCCTAAACAAGCGATCCGATAGGTAAGACTCTAGTATTTTGTGAGTACTAGAAGGCAGTAGGCATTTAATCTTGTGTATTAGACCTTTATGCCATACCTTGTCAAAAGCCTGGGCAACATCTAGAAATATTGCCGAACAGTACTTTTTTAGTTCGAAAGATTTTCGTACCTCTCCAGTTAGGCCGTTAACTTGCTCAATTGTTCCGTGATGTTTACGGAATCCGAATTGATGATCTGGGATAATGTTTTGACTATTTAAGAATGTTAAAATTTTCCCTTGGATTATTCTCTCAAATAGTTTAGACAAGCAAGGCAATAAGCTAATAGGTCTGTAGGATGATGCCAATGTCAAATCCTTTCCTGGCTTGGGTATCATTATAATTTGGGAGATTTTCCAATCATTCGGAAATACTCCTAGAGACAAGATCGCATTGAATAATACTATGAGCACAATAATTGCCACATCTGGTAGTTTTCCAATCATGGAAGGTGTAATTAAATCATAACCTGGAGACTCTCTTAGTTTAAGATTGTCCTTTATGATCCTCTGAATTCAGCAAATTGATTCCATTAATTTGATTAGTGGAAAAGAAAAGGTAGATATATTGATTACAAATGCAGGAAATCAATTAACTAGTATTAACTTTATGGATTCCTGGCGCTATATAATGCAGATATAATAACTTTCCAATATTAAAAATCGTATTTCCTTCTAATTACTTGAGAATATTTAAAACTATTTACCCAAAAAATAGCAGAAGGTTTGAGCAATGAAATCTATTGGGCGATTGATATTTTCCTTTCATTTGTCGATTATAAGTTATTTTGCTTTTCTGGAGTCATTACTGTTTCACACACTTTTAAATCTTAATGATAGCCTGCTTTTAATCAAAAATAAACCCGACACAGGTTTTAAATATATGCATGTATGTTAAGTGTTTTGAATTTTCAAATTTTTAATATAAATTAATGATGGAATGTAATAAAAAATTATAAACTGAATTAATTAAATAAAAATAATTCAAAATAATCACTTTTTCCAAGTACAAAAAATACGTATTTCAATATTTATATCAGCTTTATTTAAAATTTTAACAATATTATATGATTTTATATAAATAAAATGATTTTTTTTTTGTTCCTGCAACTATAATATATTTATGTGTATCTAATCTACATATTTATAAGGTTTGAATTTTATTTGCTTTTATGACGGATTTTGCTAAATCAATTGCTGTAAAATAAAACACCTCTAAACTAAAGATGTTTTTTTTTTGCGTTTCACAAACAGATAATCAAATAACTGATAATACACTTGGAGAAAGGATGTTCTATTAAAGAAACTTTTATAAATAAATAAAAAATGTAATTCTCTCTTACTCCATTCATCTTTTATACAATTATTTATATATATCTTCACTGAGGTTTTTCTCAGTGTATCTTTGATATATGTATCTTATGTATCCGTTTAACGTCAACCCGTGTATTTGAAATATTTGTTGTAAAGTAGTTATTTTCATATCGTATCGCACCCGTTAATAATGTATTCGTGTAGCTAATATATTGTTTATACATTTTGTTTAACCTTCGACATATTGTTTTTAACATAATTTGTTGTTGCTGTTGTTGACGATGCTGTTGCTGTTTTCGCCCGTCACAGATTTCCGCATATTCTTTGAAAGCACTTTATGAAGATGATGATGATGATAAATGCAGCTGACAGTTAAATACAAATCTAAATATTCTAGATGTGTGGCAGAAGGTTAACTTGCTGTATAGAAATTTAAATACAAACTTAAGTTATCAGTGATTGATATTTATTTGCTACTTTTATTCTAAAAATAAAGTTTTTACTTTTTTTTCTATTTTATTTTGAAAACTAATATAAAGCAAAAATAAGTTTTCTAACACGTAACAAAAATATTGTTCATGCTTGGACGGGACTGGTTTTTACAAATCCCTTGTTAATACAACTATTCCTATACCATCATGATTAATCGTTCAGTTCCAATGTGTTACATTTAAAAATACTGGCATTTTAGTGCACCATTTATTTTCTAATTTTTTTTTTTTTTTTTTTTTTTTAAATTTGATAAATTCCTAAAAGACAATTTACGAATTGTAAATACGAAAAAGTTGGTGGCACATTTTTCCAAACACTTAAAACATTATTTTTTGAGGCTTGAAAGAAAGGCACATGTATGAACAAATGCAGCGAAATAAAGTAATTTATTCATTGAAATATAAGGTTTAGAAAGTTCTACTTAACAACAATGTTGATAGCATGCGGTAAATTAGCATTGTGTATAAGTACGGCTACACTAAATGTTTAAGCTGCTTACATGAACATCGAAAGCTCTAGAATTCGAATAAACGAGTTTTGACCGTTAAGAACAATCTAGGCTACTCAGATGTAGATGACAGTGTATATTAGGGTGACCCTTAATAAACGAAAGTTGGATTTTGGCCATCGCTTGGGGATAAGACGTGCCGCAAGCCCTCTGAAGTTTTGAGATGCATTTACAAGGGGATAAAATGTTTTTTTTTCAGTTTTTGTAAAAATTTTGGCATTAAAAAATTACTTTTACAATTTAATTTAAAAGAATCGAAATGTGTACGTAATTGTCATTCTAATGAGACATAAAAAACAGAAATTGGTCAAAAAATGTTATTAAAAATTCGCCAGGCCATTAACGTGTCTCAGGCAACTAGAACAAGAAAGGTAGGAACAAAATTAACATATTTTGAGAAATATTAAAGCTCATTTTTACTTAAAATATGTCCATATTTAATTGTGTATGAGTTTTTGTCTTCGTAGGATACCGTTAACCTATTCTTAGGTATGAACAAAAAAATAAAATTTTTGTAACGGTAGTTTCAAAACTACATTTTCAAATTTTTAAAAATTTTGTTAAACAAATTTCAGAATTTTTTGATCATCTCATTGGGATTAATTAAGAATATAATAGGGAATAAAAATGTGAAAAAATTATAAAAATATCTCTTATAGTTTTTCCGTACCTGCGATTTAAATTTTGAAATTTTCGAGAAAAACGAATTATTTGGCAATTTTTAGGCCAAAGAGCTCTATTTCCTTACTATTATGAATTTTAAGTAAGACCTATTGAGAATATTATAGTCCAGATAATTCTAAATATACTCTGAAACTTTTACTAAAATCGGAAAACGTTAACCCTTAAATCGTGAAGGTCAAAGGTCAAATTTTTCAATATTTGGAATTTCTCTTGGAAAGATTTCGAAATGTTGTATATTATTGGGCCGATTTTGATGAAATTTAACAAATATATAACACAAAGCATAGTATTTACAAAAACAGCAGAAAAATTAAAATTAACCCTATATAGCACTTGGGGTTAAAATGACCCCAAGCTTCTAAAATTATAAAAAAAATTATGATTTTAAAAGTTTGGGGTCATTTTAACCCCAAGTGCCATTAAGCGTTAATTTCCATTCTTGTGCTGTTATTGTAAACCCTAGTTTATGTTATATTTTTCTTAAGTTTCATCAAAATCGGCACAAAAGTATATAACATTTGAAAAATTCCAAATATTGAAAATTGTTACCTTTAACCTTCACGATTTAAGGGTTAACGTTTTCCGATTTTAGTAAAAGTTTCAGAGTATATTTAGAATTATCTGGACTATAATATTCTGAATAAGTTTTTTTTTAAATTCATAAGAGTAAGGAAATAGAGCTCATTCGCCAAAAAATTGCCAAATAATTCGTTTTTCTCGAAAATTTCAAAATTTAAATCGCAGGTACGGAAAAACTAAGAGATATTTTTATAATTTTTTCAAATTTTTATTCCCTATTATATTCTTAATAATTCCCAATGAGATGATCAAAAAATTCTGAAATTTGTTTAACAAAATTTTTAAAAATTTGAAAATGGAGTTTTGAAACTGCCGTTAAAAAAATTTTATTTTTTTGTTCATACCTAAGAATAGGTTAACGGTATCCTACGAAGACAAAAACTCATATACAAGTAAATATGGACATATTTTAAGTAAAAATTAACTTTTATTTTAATATTTATCAAAATATGTTAATTTTGTTCCTACCTTTCTTGTTCTAGTTGCCTGAGACACGTTAATGGCCTGGCGAATTTTTAATAACTTTAAAATTTTTTGACCAATTTCTCTCTTTTATATCTCATTAGAACGACAATTACGTACACATTTCGATTCATTTAAATTAATTTTTTTTTTAATTTTTTAATGGCAAAATTTGTCCAAAATCTGAAAAAAATGCATTTTATCCCCTTGTAAATGCATCTTAGAACTTCAGAGGGCTTGCGGCACATCTTATCCCCAACCGATTTACATAAATTTTTTTTTTTAATTTGAAGTATCGTTAAGTAAAGACATCAACTGCATTTCTGCTAATTTATAAACGTGTATAAAAACACTGAGTGACTATTTAAAGTGTTGTTGTATAAATTTAAATAAATAAAGGGTTGTTACAAATTTTAAACTACTAAACTGCTTTTTATTTGCAATAAAAAGTATCCGGTTTATTTCAAGGAAATAAAAAACGTTTTTAAAAGATAAAAACGTAACAATATTTAAACACTGTGTTCTCTTAATACCTACATATGTTTGGATTCTTTGAAAGCTCTGAAAATGCTTAAAATAAGTAAACCCATACATCAAGAAAAATACGCTGCTCGCACAATATTTGATCCATAAAGTGTTTTCATTTTAAACAAAAAAACAATCCAAATGGATCCACACACACAACGTTTTTCATAAACAATTTTTCTCTTAAATTATTATTTTTTTGTAATTTTTCGAAAAATGCACACATTTCAAACACCATCAAATTTCACTTTTGAGTTTAAAATTAAATGTATGGATGTATGTGCATTTCTTTTTTGTGTGTTTCATAAAAATTCCATCTAAAATTAAATGTAAATTAATATTTGAGATATTTATTTCTGTTTCTGTTGTTTTTAGAAAAAATGCGGAAATTATTTTACATGTTTTTTGTGTGTTTGTTTCGATTTGTTTTACATAAGTACAGTACCGTACTGTACAGTAGTATAATTAAATATTTATGTACAAGTATTAAAACTACATTTGCATAAATATTTTCCATTGAAAATTATTATTATTGTCTTCTTTGAAGTAACTTAAAAGTAGATTTATTAAAGCTTTTAATAATTAAAGAATGTAGGTGAAATGTTTAATTAATGCTTTTGGAAATTTGTGCGAAACTTAAAGTAGACGAGATATACCGTTATTTCGAAAATGGAGGAGGTTGCATAACATATATTCGAGTAACTCAAAAACGGTTTAGTATATTGTAAAAAATTATAAAACCGAAATTCCGCAAACAAAAAATTATTTTTTTTTAGCAAAATTTAGAAATTTTTGTTGAAAAATGAAGCTACGCTGTTAATTTTTTCTAAGCGTATAGATTTCCATACCAAACAAGCTAAAAAATCTGATTAAAATCTGTTTACAACTTTTGATTTTATAAACAAAAGATCAAGCAAATATCCCCTAATAACATTTTAACATTTTTTCCCAAATTTTTACAAAAAGTCTTCTATAAATTTTTTAATTTTTAAAAATTATATACATTTTTGAAAAGAAGACACAATTTCCTATAAGTTGATATATAATATATATATCTTATCTTTTCCACTAGTCAAATTTATGGATTCAAAATCAACAGCAAACTGAAAAGTTACAGAATCTTGCCATTTTGTAAAAACGGCACTGCATTGCCGACTATTGCAGTACTAAACATAGAAAACAGTGCACGATGTAGCTAATTACTAATACGAGTTATGTATCTTATCTTTTGTGAATAAAATTAAAAGTTTATTTGGAACTTCGTTTTCTATATGTGTGAACAAATTAAGAGCGTATATGAATTTTCCAATATTTAATGCCGTTTTAAAAACCAAAAATTTCGAAATTTTTATAAAAAAAACTTTTTTCCCAAAAAAAATTATATTTCTAAAACGACTGCAAACATTAAAAAGCCTTACTTAAAGGTAATTTTATTGCGGAATTTAGGTTTTTCAGTTTTTTCAAGAAACTAAACGGTTTTTGAATTACGCGAATATATGTTGTGCAACCTCCTCCATTTTCGAAATAACGGTATATCTCGAAAATACGAGCTAACCTAAAAACCACTGGGTGCCCTTCTTGACAGAAAAAAAGTGTCAATTTCGAGCACAGTGTTATTATTAAAATTAGTTTGCGCTATTAAACAAATTTATTTGAATAAGTTTTGCGTAATTATAAGGTGCTGGAATCTCAGTTTATTTTAAATAAATTCTTTGAAATAATTTTGTATTTACATATGTATTTTTAAAAATTTTCCACTTTTTCTTTCTTAAGAATTTCTGTTTTATATTTTAATTTATTACATTCAATCAAACAAAAACCCCGACTATCGCTGTTTGTAAATGTTTGAGGTTTTACAGTAACTTGAATTCAAGTTTAAAAGGAAATTAAATAAAAATTTTTCTCACAAAAATTCTATTTTTTCAAGGTACATGTGTTGTGGTAAGAACATTCAACATAATAATGCCTCTTATCTAGGTTTTATTTTAACTATGTATTTTAAAAACTTTGTACAAAGTGATTTATTTATATAAAACCAATTTCTATTTAAATTAATTTCATCACGATATTAATTATTATGAGACAATCAATTATGAATATTCAAGTGATTTTCTGAGGGGAACCTTATACTTTATCTGGATTGCCGCATAATCAACATATTTATGACTGCTCGAACAGTATTCCGGGGAGATATTTGTGTGGAGGCTGGGTTAACTTATGGACCGATATTATAAACCGTATCAACAGCAGTGTTTAAAAAGCTACGATAACTAACAAATTTTTAACTGTTGCTACAACTACTGCTTCAAAAAAGTGTATGTAGCGGTAGCAGTAGCATTTGTCTTTTTTCGTTTTCTTGTTTTTTTAAAACTACTGCTACCTTCAAAATATAAAACTCTTAACAGAGCAGTAGTAATAAAACATGAATTGTAAATGGAGTAGTAGCATAAAAATACAAATCATTGCTACTGCTCTATATCGAGTTTTAATTTTTAAGGTAGCAGTAAAGTAGCAGTTGATGCAGCAGTTAAGGTAGCAATAAAAGTAGTCAAAAAAGAGAATCTTCAGTCATAACACCAAAATTGACAGAATTAAACACTGTGTGTTGTTTTTGTTTTGAGAGAGCTTGAAAGAATTATTCGATTTTATTCGTCTCAGATGTTCGTGTTGCTAACAGAAAGATCGTGTTTTCTGTGTGTATAACAAATCTTTTGTTTACAACACGACCAACTTACACAAATATAAATTCACAACAACAACACATAATATACTTTTTTGACTGAATATTTTTATTTTTGACTTATTTTATTGCTACCTCAACTGTTACTTAGCTGCTACTTCATCTGCTACTTAACTGATACTTCTTCTTCTAAATCAACTGCTACTTCTATTACTACTAAATTTTAAAAGTAGCAGAATTAGTAAAAAACTAATGACTGCTACATCAAAACTTTTTCTTTTTTAAGGTAGCAATAGAAAATAAATTACTCTGCTACTTTTAATTTTTGCTTTTATTAGTACTACTACAACTACTGCTACCAAAATGTGAAGGTAGCAGTAGTAGTAGTAATTATTGACTCCGAGTTTTTATTAATTTTTTAACTAGACTACTTGTGTTTTTTCGTTGCTACTGCTAATTGTAGTCTAGTTTTTTAAACACTGAGTTGAGTTGTTGAGTTTTTCAGCCAGCTACCTCCTTTCGTTTGGGCCCTATCGTGTTTTCAACCGACAGACGGACGGACATATGTGGGTCTTCGATGAATATTTCGATGTGTTACAAACTTAGTGACAAAATCTATATATCTACCGACTTTTTTGACAATGGACATAAAAATTGGTCCAATTTTTAATAAGTTAGGATTTTTAGGATTTTTGTTTTCCAAAAATGCTTAAATTATTATTAATTTACTATTTAACATCCTTTTTCATTTAGGGTGTGTGGTACGTGAAATCTAGGTTGGAAATTCCAGAAATTTCCCGTAAAATTATTGTCGGTAATTTATGGGAAATATTATTTGTTTAATAAAGGGGAATTTAAAATTAATTTAAAAAACTTTAACGGATTTAAATTTAACATCTTTGTTTGTTGAAGGGCTTGTTCCAAATTTAGAAATATTAGTGGATGTTTTCAACCACATTAAAGGTCCACAGAGACCTTGTACTTCATTGTATATGAAATCGCATTTTTTAAAATTTTTTTTTTGTTTTGATTTATTATTATTATTTACTAATTATATATGTATAATGAATGTTAGAAAAACATTTTCTTTTATATCTAACATTAATAATTTTTTATGAGTTTTATATGAAAAAAGCCAAAAAAAAACTATTGTTGAAATTTCAGTACAAGTATCTACCTTTTCACACGTTCCCGTACTAAACACATTTAAATCTCAATAGAAACTAAACTATTGGTCGGATCGCTTTGATTTTTTTTAAACGATTCTAGATACAATTTCCTTGGAATAAATGTGGGGGGCGGGTATACTTCCCATGTACCATTAAGGAGTAATTTCAGTTTGAAAATGAAAAAGGGACCTTCTCACCCGCCGGAGGGTTAAGGATGCATTAAGACGAAATGAAACCATGTTGGTGATAGGTGATGCTATAGTGAACACTCTTTATGTACATCTGTTGTCTATAAATTCTACGCATCAATGCTTCATGCAATAAAATTAAAAGTTCATACAGCAGGATTATGTCATTGATAAATTACCTAATAACGACACAACATAACCAGCTAAATTATAATAAGGAGTGAGATCGAAAAAACCTTTCCTTAAAACATTTAACCCAAGTATTATTTGATTTATTTTTGATCAAGTTACCTTTGAAAACTATGTCAGTTTAATGTCAATGAGTGACGAGAAAATTACTAAAATTATTAAATATTTTCAACAAAACCCAACTTGGTCCTACATAAAGTTGGCCAAACAATCAAAGGTCTGCCGTCAAACAGTTTCCAATGTTATTAAACAGTATCGGAAGAACTTGTCCGTTGATAGTAACCCTGGTTCAGACAGAAGGAATGGTCCACATGATGTTTCTAAAGCCAATAAATAGAAAGCATTTTCAAAAAAGCTTCCAACACATCCAGTAGGAAAGCATCCTTGTTAGCTCAGTACTCGGACTATTTGGTACGAGAACTTAAAGCCAATGCAGGTTTAAAAACATATAAGGCTCAAAAAGTTCTTGACAGGAACTCTGCTAAAAGTTTAGAGGCCAAAGACAGAGCACGGAAATTGCAGTAAAATTTTATAAAAAAAATATACCTGCTGCATAATGGATGACGAAAGCTATGTTCTGGAAAATTTTTATGCTCGAGGCAATGTTGTAGAATGGTTTTGGACCCAAAAGCAGCAAATGTTCCTAAAAAGTTCTTGGTATGGCAATCAATATGCAGTTGCGGTAAAAGAAGACGAACATTTGTTACAAAGGGATTTATAAATTTACATCAAGGAATGTTTACAAAAAAGGATGCTTCTATTCATAAGACTTCTTAATGTGTCCACTTATTTTTGGCCTGATTTGGCATCCTGTCACTATGGTAAGCAAGGTCTTGATTGGTACAATAACAATAATGTGATATTTGTACCAAGAGAGGCAAATCCTCCAAACTGCCTGGAGCTAAGGCCAGTGCAGAGATATTGGGCTCTTGTTAAAAGAGAAATGAAGAGCATAAGAAGGTGTCTAAAAGTGTGGTAGACTTTAAACGAAGAAAGTGACAGAAAGCTGTATTAAAACCTGAATGGAATGGTTTCCGGAACACATTTTTCGAGTTTCTTGGTTTTCTAAAACGGTGTAAGAAATACTTCACTCCATCTGATCTCCTCACTATTTACACCATTTATATCCGACCTAAAATGAAATACAACTCTCATGTGTGGGCCGGAGCTTCGAAGTCTATTTTGGAGCTACTCGACCGCGTACAGGAGAGGGCGTAGATGCTTATCGGTGACAGTAGGGTATCCAGATCTATTGACTCACTGGAACATCGTCGTAATGTGGGTTGTGTTTCACTGTTCTACCGATACTACAATGGTATGTGTTCTGCTGAAATTAGGGAACTTGTTACCGAAACCCGTACTTTTTTTACGCAACACACGCTCTTCGGCCAGGGCACATCAATTCCTTGTTGATTGGACAGTGGATCGCTCAACACATTACAGGGAGAATTGGTTCTTTAGCCGTACTGTCCGTATGTGGAATAAGCTTCCTCCTGAAGTATTTCCTGTCACTTTCAATATAGGCAAATTCAAATCAAATGTCCACAAACACTACTCCCTCTATCCTCCCTCCCATAACTTATTTTCATGCTTTGCATGAGTAGGGGTCATCCCCTCAGTGCTGGTCAAAGAAAAATAAACGGCCCAAAAGAGTACCTTCACTAGGACTCCTTAAATGTTCTTTATGCATTTACTCTCTTTAAAACTTTCTAAAATAAACCATTATTGCTCAACATTTGGCATCACTTTTTGTATCATGCTTCTTCTTTTTCTTATTTGGTATCACTTATTTATGGTTGCAGAGTTACCAATACTTACGTAGTATGATTTTCTATAAAGTAGCGCACCGCAAAAGGAAAGTTACTTGTTAAATGAGTAAAAATCATTTTTACAATTTGAAATTATTTTTAAGAAGAGTTCTAAAATAACCCTAATTTTTTAACACTTTGTAAGTAATATGACAACATTTTCGCCTGTGGTAGATACAAACAACAACAAGATTTATGCAACTGCATTAAGAAACCCCTTTAAAAAAACACACACACTTGAAGTGTTTAACAATGTTTTATCTATGATAATTTATTTTGAGTTTTCTTTCTTTTTTTAAAAAATAAATAAATGTTTGTAAACATTTGTTTAATAAATTTCCTGAAAACTAAAAATACTTCTGCTGTTACACAGATTTCTTTTTTTCCATTTAATGTTTTAAGAAGGCAAAAAATCGTACTTACAGCTGAATTCAATAGTTGAATTTGAATTTCTTTCTACCAACGCTCACAGATTTGATGTCGCCATCTCTGCCCACTTAATGTGTTGTTCGTTTGCAACAGCAAAATCCACATAAAATACAAATAATAAAACATAAAATGCAAAATGCAAAACTAGCTTCGTCATTTGTAAACATGTCTGATTCATGTTTGTTTTTTACATTATAAAAAATTTATATTTAATTTTTTATTTTTTTATAAAAATTCTACAGCCAGACTATAATTTTATTTCAATATAATTAAAAATTCTCTTACAATTAGATGTGTGTATATGGCTGCGTTTCGTTGGTTAGTTCGTTCGTTGCCTTTTAATTCTATTTGATGCAACAACAATCACGTCTGTCTGTCTGCTGCAATGTTTGCAATTATTTAATTAGTAAAGTTAACAAAGTTTGTTGTGCATAGATTTTTATTTTATTTTTATTTGTTTGCGAAATTTATCTAAACATCCATTTTTAGAACTGCCAGCCGTCAGACAGACAGACAGACAGCCACATCATCATGAAACACTTAAATATCAAAACAACATGTTTAAATGATTTTGAAATATAATTTTGCTTGTTTTCTGATGTGTAGGTCGAACTTTGTAATTTAAGTGTGTTTGGCTGGAGTTAGTTTTTAGTTAAAATTAATAATTAATCTTTTATGAGTTTTGAGTTACACAGATTTCCAACAAATTACCTTTAAGTATAAAAACATATTTTGACAATTTTAGATTAATGTATTGTACGTATTTACGACAAACTTTGAAGTTTGTTGCTGTGACATAGTTTTCTAACTCTTTGTTGTGATCTAAGTTTTTTCTTTTATTGGAAAACAAAATGGGTAGATTTAAATAGATTTAGGATTTTAACACATTTACGAGGAATTATATGAAATGTCCTAATTTCTACGGTTTCACTTCTAAAAATCTTAAGATCAGGGAGCAACTCCCGCTTGAGCAGACCTTTTTTTCTATAAATCTTTTTTAAAACATTTCTTGTTGTTTGCTACAATACCTTCTATCTACTAACCTTAGTATATACTCGTACAATAGAAGTAAGATACCAACGTTTATCATTAGGATCAGGGAACAGGATATTGATATTGGATTCTTCTATACCCTTGAATGCTCTTTTTCTCATCAGCTTAGAATAATATGACAAATCCTTTAACAGATCCCAGGAGAACTGGATGAGCAAACTTTAGTAGACTCGTTGATGCCACGCATTCTACCACAATGGAAATTTTGTACGGAATCTGGGAGATTTAGTAAGATTTGTATATTGGATTCTTCTTTGTTTCGCGTTGGGAGCAACATGATCCGTGGTGAATCCTTCCATGGAATGTACGAAGCTTTGCGGAAATGATCAACGATTCGAGGAGTCACAACTTCAACACTTTCAAAACAAAAAAACAGAAGAAGAAAAGGAATCATTGATTGAATCAGAGTACCATTCCCGAAGAATGTAGGAAGGTTGCTGTGGTCTTTATTCCCAAATAAGGAAAGATAAATCCGCAAAATGCTACAAACCAATCAGTCTTTTATCGTTTTTATTGAAAACACTGGAAGGAATTTCCTTACTCCGGGTAGCTTTTGGAGGGTTCAGCATGGATTCTTTAAAGTAGGATTTTGAAAGGAAAGTTCGAGGAAAACCTTGATAAGAAGAAGTATGTTATGGTTATTGATTTAGGAATATGCCAAATAATAATAATAATAAATTGAAGCTTATTCTGGTTTTGGTTTGAGGAAGTTTGTAACTAGAAGCACAATTTGCGAGGAAAGCCAAATATCTTGAATAAAGTAGACAGGGCAATTTAGAAGTAGCAGACGTTTACATGGTGCCTACATCGAACTTTAATGGTTCAGAATACTGATAAGAAGTGACTAGGCTGCAAATCCGAATTACACGATGTTGTGTTTTCGAAAGTTCTCTCCTGGTTAAAGAACTTCCAGTTAATACTGTCGCTGAATTGACAATCCTTATCCATTTGGGACTCGGGTTATTCCGAAATGAAGATTAAATTTATGTGCGAACGATGTGCTACGATCTCAGTTTAAACTGACGTTTCATAGACAGAAACGGGCACGGATTCGAAATTTTCTATGCTGAACTTGACCTCTTAGTTTCTTTCAGATTGAACGATAGATACCTGCATCGCTTTTCAGGAAGGCGAAAGGAATTTTTTAAATGTACATTCGTACATCAATCAAGATTCTCAATTCCAATAAAGTCGAAATTACTTCTCAATTCAATTTATTCCCAGGCCTGACAACACCTTGTAGAGTTATTCTAAGTTCAAGGGAATATATCATAAGAGGAAACGAATTTACTTCATGAATTTGAAGAAAAGTACCGCTAAAGCTCACCGAAGCTTACGGTGCATGTGTTCCAATGGTTTCAACGTGCGAGACATGGTTTGTGCGGTTCAGAAGCTGTGATTTTGACCGAAGACAAAGGTCGCCCAGGCCATCTAAAAATTTTTGAAGTCCAAGAATTGGAGGCATTACTCCATGAAGTAGGGTTCTATAAGTCGATGGTTTTTGTTTCGACTTTATGCTGAAAAAAGTCGAAAGGTCGAAAACGATTTTTTGGTCAGATAAAAGTCGAACAATCGATCAAGTCATCTCAAAACTCAAATAGTCGAAAAAACGAAAAAAGTCGAAAAGTCGACTTTTGGAGATTGTTGTCAAACTCAACAGCAACTTGCAAAATCATTACGAGCTACTCAAGCAGCTATTTCAAAACGTTTACGAGCAGCAGAATTCATTTAAAAGCAAGGAAATGCCATACGAATTGAAGCCGAGAGATCTGTAAAGACGATTTAGCATATCGGAAATGACGTTTGAACGCTATAACACACCGAATCATTACTTGCTATGTGAAATTGATCCATTACGATAACCCGATGCGTAAGAGATCGTAAGCGAAGTACGGCCAATCAGACGAATCGACACCAAAGCCAAATATCCATGACTCTAAGGTAATGCTTTGTATTTGGTAGGACCAAAAGTGTCCTGCAATCTCAGTGAACCTGCACCGAACGCAACTGATTTGTTTGATGCGAGTATTGGCCGAAAAACGCCAAGAATATGCGGCCAAACTTGAAACCCTAATATTCCATAATGACAAAGCTCGGCTACATGTCAATACCTTTTAAAATGTATTTAGAATGAAGTGGTTGGGAAGTTTAGTCTAGACCGTGCCCGTCCATCTACTGTTTGTTTCGATCGATGCAGAACGCTCTCTCTCTCTCTGGGATACGCTTCACTTCAGAACATAGTATTCGATGTTGTCTAGATTCGTTCTTGGCCTCAAAAAATGATCAGTTCTTTTGGCGCGGAATCCATATGTTACCAGAAAGAT
Source organism: Calliphora vicina (assembly GCF_958450345.1). Classification (NCBI taxonomy): domain Eukaryota; kingdom Metazoa; phylum Arthropoda; class Insecta; order Diptera; family Calliphoridae; genus Calliphora; species Calliphora vicina. The sequence goes on from NC_088782.1 coordinate 71,254,722, forward strand.
GAACTTTTCATAGCTTACAATGGCCAATACTTTGATTTAATTTATATTGTACAAATGTTTCAATATAAAGGCTAACAATTTAAAACAAATCTCGCATGTTTAAGTCATACACCCAATAATTAATTTGTAATGAATTCATAAACGGAATATTTAAAAATTAATTCTTTCGAGCCTTCGAAGACTCGATTCGATTGATAAATTCGTGTTATAAAAGGCGGAATTCAGGATGCTCTGGCTGTCACTGGCACACTTGCTCTTCAGTTTCCGCAGTGCTTAACCTATCCCTTGAATTTTTAATGGCGAGCTCCCACTTGGAAGTAGGCAGGTTTCTGTGTTTTCTCAATAACATTATTGTTTATTCCCTTACACTACTGCTTCTAAGAAGCTGCCTTTTCGAAGTGCACGAAAACAATGCTGTTTTTCTTAAATTATTCGAAAAGTAGCTCAAATTTTTTAATGGAATGTTTGTTGGATGTGCTAAGGGATTTGTAAAATATTTGGGGGATTCAAACGGTCTGCTATTAGGTCGTATTGTCATAATGTCGTAAAATATTTTTTTAGTTTAAACAAATTCTTGTTGTGCTGCAAACAAAAAACTGTTATTTTATGACAAACCAATAAACATAGTTCTAAAAGTCTTATTAGTTTATAACTTTTTTGTTTGAAACCCAACACAAATTTATTTAAACTAAAAAAATATTTTATGACATTATGACAATACGACCTAATAGGAGATAGTTTGAATCCCCCAATTGTATATTTGTTTGGTATATAATCAAACTTGTTTTAATTAATAATAATTTAACCAGGTTAATACGGACTTTTAAACATCTCGTATACATTGTATATCTGTATAAAGTTGAACATTTAGCATTTTTATAAAATAATCTTGAATTTTGAAATAAAATTCTGGTTTGGTTGTTTGTTCTTAATTTATTTATTCGTATGAGAGTATGTTTGTGTATTTTTTTTTTTATTTAACACTTATAAAAATGCGTGCCAAATCCATTAATTGATTGTTGGCTGTTGCTTGGTTGGTTTGGTTTGGTCGTCGTCGCCTGATGACGTCTGTTTTGCTGTTGCAATCGCAGCACACAAACTACAACGACAATTTGTATGCCTATTTGCAATTCCATGGAATGGAATATATTTCTTTCAATCTAAAGTAAGCTAAATAAAAAACAACAGCAGATACCATATTTAAATTAAGTCAGGGGAGCGTTACGAGTTGTTGCTATGAGAAGACTTTTGTAAAATCTGAAGATTTCAATTACAAATCTTTATTTGAAAAATAGCTTGTTTTGCAAATCCAATGGAAATAAAGATAAAAATCAGTCAACAATGGGTTTTTTTGTGTTTTCATTTTAAAACGATCTTTGAATATATATTTAGAATACAGAAAACACGTGATTTATTAGTGGAGTTGTCTTTCCATAACCTAATTTTCTTACACATTTTTATATAAACCTTAACGCCGTTTTATATATATTGGAATAAAATACTAATTTAAACTTTTAATCTCTAATACTTTCTTATCTGCTACAAACACTCTGGCTCAATTTTTATGTCCACTTAATGCTGGCGGTCATAACATTAAAGATGATTATAAGCCTTGTCCGCCTGTCACTTCATCATTGTGATGGCGCCCATCCATCTCTTAACTTTCCTCTACTAGTTTTGTTGCCTTTAGTTTTTGCAGATGCAAGTGTTTGGACGACAGAACAACATATGTATCGGATTATTTATCTTTTCAATTTATTCATAACACAATTTTTTGAATTTTTTCTATATTTTTTTTTTTTGCTGCTGCCACTGCTACTCTTCCTCTTAAGGGATTTACAAATGTATTGGCATAGAACTGCAATGGAGATTTGGACTGGTTCTGTCTAATACTAGTATCAATATATTGTGTATAAACATACGTTGCGGATTTCCATATTGTTTGCATTTAATGGAATTTTCTTTATTTGATGATTTCCTTAGGTTTCCCGCTCTTTATATCGTTTTTAATATTTTCTTTTCCCTTTTGATTGGAACTTTGTGTTTGCCTTTTGGGTCACGTTTTATTATAGAAATAGTTAATTTATTTCATGTTTGGTAAATTGAAAATGGAGGTCTGTGTGAGAAGTGTTCAAAACTTAATAACATACAATGATTGACAACACAATGGAAATTGTTCAAAGAAGAAATGTTCATTTTATGAGGCCAAGAACGAATCAACCAAATTTCGGACTCTGTTAAAAAATTGAAGCGTATCCCAGAGAGAGCGTTTTGCATCGATCGAAACAAATGAGGCCATCAGTGCCAAAAGTGTTGTAGATTCCCGGTATTTTTAGTTGTGATCAGACCCTGCGCCGCCGATAAATTTTCAAAGCCGCCGCCGCCATATTTTTTTTCGGCTTAAGTCGGCTTGAAAATAGCCGCCGTTTTTGATAAAAGTTCCTTAGTAATTTCATAAAATTTTCAGAATTTCACTTTTTTCAAATTTCAAATTTTTAATTATTTAGAATTTGAGTAGTTATTCTTTAGTCGGCTGACAGCCGGCTAGCCGTCGCCGACAACTTTTTTGGAGTCAGCCGACGCCGCCGTGAAATTTAGTCGGCGCAGGTCTCTGGTCGGGATTCCCGGGAATTAAAAACTGATAAAACTTTTACAGTTTTTCGTTTATATCTCGGCAATAATAGACCGCTTATTATTTATTTGGGGTTTTTCGAATTAACATTTAAAAACGCATGTTGAAAAATGCACGATCTAGAAATAAAGGTTAATAATTTTCAATGTCAAGATTGACCGGTGCGAATTATTCCAGAAAACCTACTTTTGATGACAACACATCATTTGGTACTTTCAAGTATAGAATTGATTTTGCCTATTTTGGTAACAATGACATCTTTATAATGAGTGTGTTTTGCAGATGTTGTATTATAAAAATTCACCTTTGAATCCAATAATAAATTTTCGAGATCAACATAAATTTTATCTCTTACCTAGAGTTTACACATGCAAGTAACAGTTGCAAAAATGTGTCCAGTTTCTTGCAATGTTATTTACATGTGTAAACGTCAGATTAACTATTCAGTTAAATGAATTGAATTCATTCCTTTTACTAAAAAGCTTAAGAAATTTTTTTCAATTCATTTTGAAAATGATTAAAATCTAAATAAAACTGAATGAAAAAAAAACATTTCAACTCAATTTGTAGTAGATTTGAATCAACAAAAATTTAATCATTCAAAGTTTGAATAAATTCTGTTATTAATTAACTTCAAAATTAATTAAATTTAAATGAAGCTTTTGAATGAAGCTAAAGAATTAGATATTGGGAATGGATTTATGAAATGAAAGGTTGACATTTTTTAATTACGGATTAAGATTTCAGTGAATTAAGCTCAAAATGAATTAATTAATACGAAGCTCTATATATAATGATCATAACACTATGTTTTTATATGAAATATTGCTATAATATTCCTAATTTACAGTATTGTTATACCCGGTAATGTAGAGAAAAATTTTACCGATTCGCGGGAATCAAAAAAGGTCGGGAAATTAAAAACCCTACTTGTAACCCACAATTCTTGTTGGTTGCTGTTCTGGTGTTACACACATTCCTTACATTACCAACTATCAATATAACGTGGAGTAAGCCACCTTTTGGTATTCAAAAGCAGATGCATGTGAAAAAATCGTTTGTGCACAGATCATAATATGACAAAGTAATAGAGCAAAAGTAGTGTAAGTTACCCCTACCCAATACTATAAGGCGGGTGAGGCAAAACTTCCCAACCACTTATTTCTAAATATTTTTAACAGGCATTGATTTCATGTCTGGCCGCATATTCTGGGCGTTTTTCGGCTAATGATAATGATGATTTGGCTTTGGTGTCGATTAGGCTGGTTGCACCGGCTTCACATACGATCTTCGGGTTATCGTAATGGATCCATTTTTCATCGCAAGTAATGATCCGGTACAAAAATTATTTTTTTTTTATATTGCAAGCTCATTTCGGACATGCAAAATCGTCTTTCAAGGTCTCTCGGCTTCAATTTGTATGGTACCCAATTTGCCTGCTTTTGGATGAATCCTGCTGGTGGCAAACATTTAGAAATTTCTGTTTGAGTAACTCCCAATGATTTTGGAAGCCCTTATTGAGTTTGACAACAATCTTCATGGAGTAATGCCTCCAATTCTTGGTCTTCAAACTCTTTTGGCTGCCCTGGTCGATCATTGTCTTCCGTGTCAAAATCACCACTTCAAACCATCTCTCGCACGTTGAAACCGATGGAACACATTCACCATAAGCTTTGGTGAGCAATCGGTGTTCTTAGATCTGATAGAAAATTTGGATTGTTCCAAGCCCCCTGATATTCTTCAAATTCCAAACTCAAACTCGACTGTAGCTCTTCAATTGTCTTGTGAAGTTTTATTAAAATCGTTTAATTACAATTTTTTTTTAAAGTTTTTTTTCGAAATTGCCCTACTATGCATTTTTAAATAGACTCAGATATAGGTTTTGAAGTATACATTTAAGGAGTTGGCAACTAATATCAGGGATAGTAGGTTATAATATTTATAAAGAATATCATATTCTTTATAATTAATATTAACTTCGCCTACAACGAATGATTCTTCCTGATACCACGAAGTTCGTTATAACCCATTTTTACTGTAATTTACATTAACGAAATGTCAGCTTCTCTGCTGGAATTTATCAGCAAAAAATTAAATTGAACACACAATACCCAATTGAATTAATTCCTTTAAAGGGCTTGTGCTAATATTTAACTACCTTTCTTTAATATTCATACAATGGGCTTAACATCACCCAGAGTATTAAATACAAAAGAGGAATAAATGAAAATAAGGTTTAGATGGATGGATGGTTGGATGGTTGGATACATTGATAGATAGATGACTAAATGCATAAATGACTGCATATGAATGGATGGTTGGTTGGTTGGTAGATGATTGGTCTTGTTGTTGCTATTTCTATGTTTGTCTATCTATCAGTCACTAAGTAAGACTTTTTTCTTAATTTTTTTTTTATATTTATTTATTGCCTTAGCAACAGTAAAATTGGCCGTTTGAGTTACTACATGCACTAGTAATACAAAAGTTTATTTGATAACTATTGTAAATATTGTTGAGATACAACTACTTACTACTCTTATACTTTTATTATGTGCATTTCAGCAAACAAAAAGCAAAAAGTTACAATTTTTGCCATTTGCTAACAAATGGAAAAAATAAAAAAATAAATGAATTTAGTAACTTATTCCTCAATTTCCTCTATTTCTTGTGCTTTTCATTTTGTAATTTCTTCTTTTTATTGCACTTTATTTTGTTTACATTTCGTTTATAGTACTTCTCGCCCCTAAGGCTTACTGGGAATGGGAATGGAAATGTGCTGCAGCACAAGCCGACTCGAATTACTTAGACAATCAGTCGGTACTTTATTCTCTGATGTTTGTTGAATTAGACCAATATAGTTTTTTATTACTTCAATTTAGACAATCATCATCATCATCAATTGCTTTAACTTTTACAAAATTACTCGCTGTAAAACATCTTTGTTTGCAAATGCCTTTTTTCTTTTGCTAAAGAATCGATTAGAAAATAATAAATAAATAATTCAAATCAATAGATTTTATAATTTTTCTATTATTCTTAAAATCAATATCAATGTGAGCTTAATTCGCCAAAATCATATTAAAATAGTAAAAATTGTTGAATTAATTCATATTGCCGTTCAAGCAACCTTTAAGCCGGTGTCATTAAATCATAGAGAATAGACATAGAGCGGATACTCTCCTGTCAAAGACCTAACTCAGTTGTCAGAAACCTAAGTAGTGAGAATGTATTAGTATAAAAAACTATGTGAAAACGAAAACAACACTCGTATGTGTGATTATTTTGAGTAATTTTTTTATTTGAGTTTTTTTACTAGATTCCGCTCTATGTTTCTTTATGCATTATATGGAGAACTTTTACTCAATTTCATGTTCTATCTTCATTTTGAACAGAAAGAGAAACACTAAAAACCAAAGAAGAGTCATTTCCGTAGATGTAGATGATACGAGCTATTCCCGATCTTATTTTCTTGCACATACACAAATGTTCACATGACAGGAGAGTTAGGAAGGGTTTTAGGAATTGGAATTGGTTAAAACCGCTCTACAAGTTATTAAGGTAGCTTAATTTCCTTAATGAAACTGAAAAAATCATCTAGTCTATAGGTCATGATATCCTCCAGTCCTTTGTGGAATTGTTTATTAAGTCATTTACATCTGCGGGTTTACTACTTTACAGAAATGTGGTCCTCGAACTTATCAAGCAGTGATCTGCAATCACCTCTATGTAGAACTTAAAACCATACATGTTCATCCCTAATAGAAGTTATAGTTAATGCCTGTAAGACTTGACCCCTTGCTACCCTTCTTGTGCCGAGTACAGGAGAGGGCGAAGATGCTAATCGGTGACAGTAAGGTATCCAGCTCTATTGACTCACTTCGTTGCAATGTGGGTTATGTTTCACTGTTCTACCGATTATACAATGCTATGTGCTCTGCTTAAATTAGGGAACTTGTTCCCGAAACCCGTAGTTGTTTACGCAACACATGCTCTTCGGCAAGGATCGCACAACACATTACAGGGAAAATTCGTTTTTTAGCTGTACTGTCCGTATGTGGTATAAGCTTCCTCCTAAAGTCTTTCCTGTCACTTTCAATATAGGAAAATTCAAATCAAATGTCCACAAACACTACTCCCTCTATCCTCCCTCCCATAACCAATTCCCTTAGTGCTGGTCCAAGCAAAAAAAATTTCACCCTAAACTTTAGAGTTCATCAGTGGGCTGATGGCTCTTCTCTTTGTAATCTTGATATTTTCAATGCTAATTACATGCACTTTGAAAGTGTTCCAATTCTCAAATACTGTAGATGATTTTTTATATAAGAAATCTAAAAGATATTTTGTTTCCGGCTAACAAAGCATTAACTGACGATTAGAAAATTCTTTCTTTCAATACCATAGTCGATCTCATCCATGATCGTTATCTACAATAATTAGTCATTAGCCGACAAAGAGCCGAAGCATATTTCGCATTGGATCATACCCAGTTTTCCATAAGCCTAGTTTTCCGATTGATAGCGTCGGATTGTCTCAAGTTGTTTATAGTTCTAGATCAATAGACGAATAATTATATTCGAAGCATAGTCCCAGTAACATTTCGGCAGCTCTTTGGTAAAGCAGACCTCAATAGAAGCAGACCTTTGAAAAAAACTGCATGATATTGTCAACCTTCTCACTAATAGTGAGGTTTCCAGAATCTCAGCCTGACAAACACTACATTCGTCAGGAAATCTATATAACTCCCTATCTTCTTCTTTGACCCATCAGATAAAATTGTGTGCTATCCAAACAGTCACTTGGATCCAAGCCACTCTATCCGGTTTCACTGAGGTAGAGGTTTTTCGTAGCAGTCTGGAATTCCGTGATCGATGTAGGTCTGCATTCATGATATGACAGGATGGAGCGGTCCGGAAAGGTCGGATAATGAATGGGAGATTATTTTATATGATGATAAAGCAAAACTATGTTTTTAAATACTTCTCTCGATATCTCTGACGGCTCAAAGACAAATGAAAAAAGATGTTCCCAAAGAAGATCTCCAATCACGAGAAAATAATCTTAATAGACTGAAAATATTGTTCATAGAAGCGAACTGTATTTCTATTACTCCACTACGATATTTGAGAAAGTACAATGCAAACTAAGCATTTCATTTTGACATAAACAAATATTTACCGAACTTAGTAACTGATCCCAAACGTTCACTTCATAACGGAATGATTTAGAAACGATTTAAGAATTTAAATTTTTCGCTTGTAAAACTGTACACAGAGAAAACAGATTCGTGATTGCAACCGAATTTGTTGCCAATCGACTGAATTTTACAATTGTTGCTACGAAATTTTGTAAGGGGTAACAAAAGTTTGGTTGTTTCAACCGAAATTCTTCTTTATCAACTGACTTTCTGTTGATAGAACCGAAAAATTCTATGTGTGCAACCGAATCATTCGATTGGCAACAAATTCTGTTGCTATCATGAATCTGTTTTCTCTGTGTAGGCCCAATTAGGGATGTGTTAAATTTTTACAGTAAAAAACAATTCAGGAAAAAATTATAGAACAAATTCATAACATTATGTTGCTGCATCAGTTTACTTTTCACAATACTCTTCTAACTAAATAAATCAGAAAATACTCCTCAAACATTTTCCTCATTCACTAGTTTCAGCCAACTCAATCCTCACGGTTTCTTACAATTACATTCCACAAATAGGAAATGGTGTTTAATTTCATTAAATAAACGCAAATTTGCAAATTTCCATCAACTGAAACCGAAATCCAAAACAAACGTCATACATGCATAATAAAATAAAATATAAAAAAGTTTAAATTCATATCAATTTCAAAACGAACGAACAAGACGGAAGGAAAATCTGAGAAGTGAGAAGAGAGAGTGAGAGAGAGGAAAAGCAAAGAAAAACAAAACACTACTAAAATACTTACAAAGAAAGTTTTGTTTGAATTCACACGCAAAACAAAAATCTAAATAATCTCAAAATGAAATGAATTAAACGCAAAACTCAAAGCGAACTGAAATGAAATGAATTACGATTTAGAACGGTGAAACTGACACGAATCAACATTTATAATTATGATGATGATGATAATAATAAAACTAAACTAAATATAATATAATAATACAGACATAAATATTGCTGTATCATTATTATTTTAGTACAAGATTAAACCAAAATATTGTGGAAAATAAATGAATGTTTTGTGTTAAGATTAATTAATTAACTGTGACAAATTTGCAGTGCTAACTAACGCTACATTAATTAAAAATCTAGATAATATTCCAACAGAAAAACAAAAGAAATTAGATTTCAAATGATTAACGAATTTGTGGCTTTCGATTTTATCAATATGAATTTTATGTTTGCGGCATAAGAATTCAATAAGACATATTTAAATGCTTCAAAATCGTACACATTTTTCCTTGAACAGCTCAAAAAATTTGTTCACTCTTTGAGAAATTTCAACGTCTGTTCAACGTTATTACGCAAAAATAAAATGCTTTGACAAGAAAACTTAACAATTTTCTCTATATATTTTTATTTTTTTTTTTCGAAAATGTCCTTCAGATGTTAAGGCACCAAGATATGACCTGCTATAACCTCCAACCTACAAATGATGTTAAAGAAAAAACGAACAAAAAAACCAAGAGGGATTCAAAGAGGGCACAGCAGTTTAGAATGATGTTTCTGACAATTACTCAGAGTTGTTAAAGAATTCATTTATTTCCTGATTTTCAATAATGCAACGAATTTCTAATTCGTTCAATTATATTAAAAACTAAAGGAAACCTGGGCGGACTTTTTATCCACCGGATGGAAACGGAAACTGCATCACATTGTCAACACTCAACATTCTTTGGAAAGGGGATAGAGTGTAGAAGAAAAGGTGGTGAAAGGAGGAGAAAAGCTTTTAATTGACAACTCTGCAATAACGCGTTATGTTTGTTATTAGTGCAGGTTGCAGCACCTCTGGTGGTGAGCGTTTTAATGTTATACCACCGTTTTAATGTCCATATTCGGGATTACTGCTAGGTTTGTAGGTTGTAGTCATCCCGAATAGAGACTATTGTGACTGATGTGCGGAATGAAGAGGTGAAATAAAGTTTGTCATAAACCTTGGTCTCAATGATCTAAATAAGGTACATAGGACCTTTAATATCCGAATGATCTATTTTTGTTTTTGCTTCGAAAATGTCGAATTTTATGCCAACAAAGCTTCATATGCAGGAAGTTTGACTTTACTTTTTTAATTTGAAAAAAGTCCCGCTGGTGAATGTGTTTCATCGTTTTCAACGTAAGTTATCGTATGCAAAGCCCGGTCAACCAGCCAAATATCCATGGCATTAAAGTAATGCTCTGTATTTGGTGGGAGCAAAAGGGTCCTATCTATTATGAGCTGCTGAAATCTGGCCAGAGCATTATAGGAACCTGTACCGAACGCAACTGATTCGTTTCAAGCGAGCATTGGCCGAAAAACGCCCAGAATATGCGGCCAGACATGAAACCGTAATATTCCAACATGACAACGCTAGGCCACATGTTACAATACCTGTTAAATACCAATTAGAATGAAGCGGTAGGGAAGTTTTGCATCACCCGCGTTATAGTCCAGACCTTGACCCATCCGACTACTATTTGAAGCTATCAGCGCGAAAGTGGTGTAACCCCAAACTATTTACTTAGGGGTAGGTGTAACTTACACCACTTTTGCTTTGTTATATTATGTTCTGTGCAAAAACGATTTTTTCAGCTCTATCCTCTTTATATGTATGTAACACCAGAACAGCAACCAACAAAAATTGTGGGTTACACCACTTTTGCACTGATGGCCTCATTTGTTTTGATAGATGCAGAAAGCACTCTCTCACTTCAGAACAGAGTATTCGATGGTGACTTAATTCGTTCTTGGCCTCAAAAGATGAGCAGTTCTTTTGGCCCGGAATCCATATGTTGCCAGAAAGATGGGAAAGGTATTAGCTATAATGACAATTGTAGTTATATCATTAAGGGAATACGCTTAACTTATACTTTACTTTAAAAACAATTAATACCTTTCCTGGTCTGTCACTCTTCTAATATTTTAAATGAATGCAAATTCTCAACCACAATGATGACGACGACAACAATAAATATAAAATCAGCAGTGCACTCGGTTAAAGGTAAGGATGTAGTAGCATGCTTTTTTATGCTTTTTGTTGCGTTTGTTTTTGACGCTGCTTTTGCCTTTCTTTGTTTAGGGAGCCTGCTCAATGCTGAACTTATGAGCAGGGTGTTAGTTGAATCAAAAGTGCATACGAGAGCATACTTGTACCATCATAGACATTGTCTGTAGCTAAAGCTATAAAAAGAGAAAAAAAAGCTAAAGGAAATAAAAAAAAAAAAATATCGGTGATTCATTTTTTTTCAGTTGGAAGCCCTCTTGAAACTGGCTATATAAGTTGTAGAATAAAATGCACCCATACACACGGGTATTTACCCTGCAGTCCTTGGAAGTAGTTTCGCATTGTTGTTGTTTACTCCCAGAAAATACTTGCAAGTGTAGCTTGATCGTCTTAGAATTTTATAAGGACCCAGAATATATATAATTTTTTGGGTCAGCGATAAATATTTTGATGGTGGGTATAAATAAGTGGTTACGCTTTTTTGAGTAAATACTTTACCTTTAGTGCTATGTTATTAATTGCTATATTTTAAACTGCCGAGTACATTTTATAAATACTACGTTTTTCATGTTAATATGTGTTTGATAATGTTACTAAATTCTTTATCTTCTTATACGATTGTATTTTTTAAGCTTTTGAGCACAAAAGAAAGCATCAATTTAATTTGCTCATATGTATATCGAGCCCTTAGCGCCAAATTATCGTAAGCGACATTTTTAAAATGTTTGTTTTATTGCAGAAATTAAAATTTTATGGACCGACTGATGTTTTAGCGTTCTCAGAATATCAAAATTGTTAATAACATCGAAAATATAGGGGGTAAGATTTTATCGTAAGTCAATGTTTATATTTCACAGTAAACAAATTTTATAGTAAGCGACACACAGTTGTATAGAAAAAAAAGAGGGAAATAAATCTGTAACTTCTAAATGGCGTCCACCAGGGGCGCGACCAAGGGCCCTCAAATTAGGACACCTCGGGTATGTTACATTTTTAAAACGATATTATTTCTTGGTTTGAGTTCCGATTTCAAAATCTTCCGATATAGAATCTTCTCATCGAGCACTACAAAAAACCTCGTTGTAGCTATCAATTATCTATTATAGCTTAGGAGATATTCGCATTTGAAAATAAAATTTTCAACATTTTTACCCACCCTACTCCAGTTTTTTGTTAACAGCGTATCCAAATATTTCCCGATTTTCTCCAGTTTTCCTTAATTGGACTAAGAACACATGTATGTGTCAAATGGGAAAATAATTGTTTAAAAGTAATGACTAAGTCCAAAGTTGTATGCATTTGAATTTAAAAAATTTTAAAAAGGCGATTTTTCGCTAATATTTTGGGAAAAATAACTTTTTTCCTTTTGAGTTATAGCAAAAAATTTCTAAGAGGATGTGTAAGGAATTTATATTTTCTGAAAGCTAAGTTCTCATAAAATATTTTAATTGAAAAAAAAAAAAAATTAAAAATGTTTCTTACCGAGGGGACCAGGTCCATTCAAAAAACACCTATTTTTTCTGTAAAATAAAGTTTTAGGGCAAAAATTCTCAAATCGCGTATCCGATATCAAAATATAATAACCGCTTATAGGTGGCTCAATATGTTTCTAATTATTTTGTAAAGGGTCCCGATAACCCAGACCCTGGTATGGATATTATAGCTAAAAAAACTAAAAATTTAAATTTTTTGAATTTTTCGACACTTTTTTGGGAATTGCGGGATTGCTGATAATAAATTTCAAAATTCGTTTTTATTTTTACATTTTAAATAGAAAAATCTACTTAACTGTGAAATTTCATTAAAAAATATTTATAAATAAAAATTTAATTTCAATTCGAAAAATTTTTATCTATGCAAAAATTCAATAAAAAACATTTTTTGTCATATTTTTCTATAAAAGTATTCCATGAATTTTTAATTGTCAAAAGTTATAAATGTTTTTGTAAAATAGATAAATAGCTTGAACGAAATTAAATATAACATAACATTTTTAATTCTACGTATAAATTTCAAAATAATCAAAAAAAACCTTCTCCTGTAAAATTTGTGTTTTGTCGCTTACGATAATTTGGAGCTAAGGGCTCGATATATTTGTCGTTGTTTCGTTTCTATGTGCTAAAATTTCACTGTATTTTTGCTAAAAAGTAGTTAAGAAAACAAACTTAAACGCTGTTTTGCACTGTTTAACCCTTTAATATGCTCTAGAGGGGGGACAAACATTTGTAGGCACTCTAATTGTTTATATAGTTCTTTTCGAACATTTTGCACCTTTAGAAAATAATTAACCTTAAACTGTCATGTGGTGAAATGCTAAATTTTTGTGAGTATGCAGTTTTTATCATACGATATAATTAATAACGTATATACATTGATTTGTTCAGGTCATCTTTTTTTTCATTGAATTTCCATTTTTTAAATTTTTAATAAAAAACTTCTTTATCATTTTAATTAACATTCTTTCATTAATTATTTCTTTGCAGGTAATACAAAGGAGATATTCACAAATATTTGTCTCATGGTAAAGTATACAATTCAATGCTTATACATATATGTATTATGTAATTAAAGAAGTTTATCAAACTGTTATATTGCAAAGATTTGTACAAAATGTATATCACATTTGACGGGAAATCTGCCGAAAATTGCATAAAATAAAAAAAATCAATTAAAATTATACAGTTGGTGACCTCTAAAAAACATTGAAATAATTAAAATGCATTTTTTTAGTTTTACAAACTTATTGTTTAAAGAATTTCGTTGATTTTTTCAAGGTAGCTTACCGGAACCGCAACCAAAATAACTGCAGTTGACGTTATCCCTGTAATCCTAATTAACGTTATCGTTATTTTTTAACCGTTTGGAATTGGTAGCCAATGTTGTACTTTTTACTTAAATGTTTATAAACTGCGGAAACTCCCGGGAAGTTTTTTTTAATTTTTCATTTAACTAAGTTTATTAATAATAAATATACTATTAATTTCACTTGCTTCAAAATATATTGTGGCCTACAGAGGGTTAATCATTTAAGTTTTTAACACATAGAAACCAAAATGAAAATGAAGATTAGAGACTTCTCTCTTTGGTCACTGAGTTAAAAGAGAGAAGGAAAGAAAGGCGGCTTATTAAAACCTTTTACTTTATGAAAATAAAAACAAAAGAAAGGAAAAAAAACACCAACAACAAGAGAATTGCACTGATACATATTCTTAATATACACTCTTTTCATTTTTTATATATAATATATATACATATATGTACATACAGTGTTGGAAAAAATAAAATTTTAATAAATATAAATTTATTCAAAGTTTTGGTCATTGTTGGTTATGACCTTTTCCCATCTTTCTGGCAACATATGGATACCGAGCCAAAAGAACTGGTCATCTTTTTCAAGCCATTCGGACAATCTGTTCCAAAGTGAAGCGTATGCCAGAGAGAGCGTTCTGCATCGATCGAAACAAATAGTAGTCGGACGGGACAAGGTCTGGACTTAAAGGCAGGTGAGGCAAAACTTCCCAACCACTGATTTCTAAATAGTTTTTAGCAGCTTTTGCAACATGTGGCCGAGTGTTGTCATGATGGAATATTACGGTTTCATGTCTGGCCGCATATTCTGAACGTTTTTCGGCCAATCCTCGCTTCAAACGAATCAGTTGCGTTCGGTACAAGTTCCCTGTGATGGTCGGTACAGATTTCAGCAGTTTGTAATAGATATGACTTTTTTGCGCCCACCAATTACAGAGCATTACCTTGGGTCTATGGATATTCGGCTGGTTGGCTGGCCACTTCTGAACCGCACAAACCATATCTCGTACATTGAAACCGATGAAACGCATGCACCATAAGCTTTGGTGAGCAATCGGTGTGCTTCAGTGGAATTTTTTTTTCAATTTAAAGAATTAAAGCCAAACTTCCCGCATATGACGCTTTGATGGCGCAAACTTCAACATTTTTCGCATTTTGAAAATAAATGACTGATATGTACCCATCGAAATGACATATAAGTTATTAAAAACCAAAAACGAGTTCAGAAGATACGCTCAATAGTTGGAAAATGAATTGTTCTTGGCTTGTTAACTCTTTGCGCTTTAGTGGTTACTTATCTAACCACCTTTTCTATAGTCTTTAAAACATAGTTTATTGGCATCTATTGTCATTTTTCTAAACAATTAATGTTTTTGCGCTATGAATTAATTGCTTTTACTGAATAATTAATACAAATTTATGAAAATATCGAAATTTTTGGTCTTCCCTCTTATTTTGTCCAGCACTGTATGTACTTATATAAAGTTTTATTTTATTTATTAGTTTACATATACAAATATTCAGCAGTTTAGTTGAGAGTGTGATTGTGAAAACAAAAACTTCAATTGAGGTCATCACATGCATGCAAGCAATGCAATGGCAATGTAAGGCAATTGCACTTCTGTATGTATCAGTATGTATGTGTGTATATTAGGGTGGCCTCAAAAAGTTATGGATGTTTCCAACTTAAATAAAAGTTTAATTCATTCTAAGATACCGTTTCTCAAAATGTTTGTCCAAGCATCAATATTTGGTCAGCTGCAACCAAAGATAAAAATTCCATTTTTTAAGGTTTTTAAGATATTTTCATATTTCTCGCGAAGAAATTTTTCGGAAATAAAGGCTCTTTTATTTTTTTTCGATAATTCCTGTTTTAGTACAGTTTTGGCTTAACGAAAATTAATTTTAAAGTTAAGAAAATAGGGAATATTTTTTTCAGATATTCAACTCTATATCAAACGATAATGAATATAAAGATTGAAGATAGGGATTGAAAACGGAAAACTGCAGCTCAGCACGATCGAATCGACGTCAGAATCATCAAATGTAATCCATTTAATCTGTTAAACTAATAAAAACAGAATTAAATTTATTAGTTAGCGATATGACTGAAAGGAGAAGATTTCTAGATGCAAACTTCGTAGAACGAAGTCCAAGGATGAAAACACTATTAACAACAATCCATAGTGGTACTCGTTTGGAGTACACTGGATGCCGACTGGTTTGCAAGCAAGTAGAGCAATATTTTGTGAACTGACGTATCTAAACTTGTTTTATTTGGAAGATATTCGACGTCCACGTTTCTTTTGATTACGTTTAGATATTAGCGCGTATGGAAAACTTCGGTGAAGCATGGAGGGTGTTGTTATTCTGTTGCTGCGGTTGGCCCATTGCACAGAATTAATAACATAATGGATGGATTTATCTATAGAGACATTTGGAAAGAGTAATGCTTCCATAACGACCTCAAGCTCTATTCAATAGTTGTTAAATCGTGGTTAGCATAAGAAAGTGTTTCGGTAATGTAATGGCCACCACAATCACCAGATCTATACCCTATTGTAAACCTTTGGGAAATCGTGAATCAAAGAATCGAATGCGAAAATTGCACTAATTCAGATATTATGTTTCAAATGATTGGTAGATCCTTGGAACGCTAATTTTATTGCCAATTTGATAGCTTCAATGTCTCGCCGATGTCTATCCGTTATTGAAAATAAAGGATTTGCCACGAATTATTAAGTTTTAGAGACATAAATATTTTCGAAGCAATTTGTTGCATATGTTTTGGTCAATGAAATATCAGCCTATATGTAGTTTTTTTGATTTTTTTTTCTTTTCAATGTAAATAATTTTGGATTAAATTTCATTTTCTCATTTTTAACCCTCGGAGGTATAACCAGGTCTGTGCAGACCTTTTGCATATAAAAGTGTGTATAACCTTATTGGTTTTCGTGTTAGAGACAAATCCTTTCACGACTTCCTGGAGCAACATTCTCCGTATACAATGAGCAAACAATCAAATAGATTGTGAATCTGGGTTCGGCATAATCCAGATTTTCAAATGTTTTGGTTCAAACGTCATAACCAGGTCTGTGCAGACCATGAATAATTTATACGTTAAGAAAAATTATAGAACTATAAAAACTATAGAATGCATATAGAAGCTCCTTTCTATGTATAATGTAAGGGGTATCACACATTAATAATGCATGTACATAATTGTGGTTTCATTGCATCTATTGCAAAAAGCCGGTTAGTTTACAGCATTCACATGCCAGGTATTCGTGCCTTGGATGTCAAACAAACAAATTTTCACATAATTTTAGGAGGCCTGAATATGTATTTCCATGCAAATCCCATATAGGTCTGCACAGACCTGGTTATACTGTTTAGCGCCAAAAAAACCCCTATACATCCGAGGGTTAAACCTTAAATGAATGATTTTTACTTTTATTTTTCTATAAAGTATCAAATATTTAGTTGATTTTTATTTATTATATTTCCTTTAGCTTTAGTTTGATTTAGAATTTGTTTAGCTGAAACTTTTCATACTCCATTTGATTTTGCTGAAGGAGAATCTGAATTAGTATCAAGCTTATGTTCGTTTAAAATTAAGTGGAACTGGAATGTAGACAAATGACAACAATATCGATTAAAGGGTTAAAGCAAGAATAAAGAAATATTGCAAGCACTTTTGTTTAATATTTTTTTTACTTTTAAAACTACTTTTGTAAAATTCTGTTGCTAGTTGCATTTGTTATGGCCACCACTGTATTTCCTTTGCAAGAAATATGACAAAAAAGTATAAAAACCTAAAAAAGGAATTATCCTTTGATACAGCTCACCAAATATGCCAGGACGCCAGGACAAACATTTTGAGAAACAAACTAATCTTTCATTTTAGTTGGGAACATCAACATCTTATTTTTCCTTCATACAAACGTGACCACCCTATTGTATATGAGTGTGTTGTTGTTGTTGTTGGTTTGTTATTTTATTTCTGCTGTCACTGCACTCTACCATGATAATGATGATGATGTTGATGACGATAAAAATAATGTTGTTGATAAATAATAATGGCGATGAGCATACATTCCACACACACTAACGATAGTTAATACATATTCGCATGCATGCGTTTACACTGGCAAGCAGTCAGGCAGGCATGCATGCATGTAGACGACAATAGTTTTTGTTTTTGTTGTTGCTGCTGATGATGGTGGTGTTGAGCTTAAATAAACAACTGGCAACATATGACAATTGCAACAGCAATAACAACAATAGCAACAATAAGCGAAAGCACCAGCCAATTGACAAAAAAAATAAAAACGAAAACAACAACGTTAACGACAATAGCAACAAAAAAAATAAACGAAAAGAAATATGCGTTGAATAGCAAAAAGACATAAATAAATATTTTACATGGTGGACAGTTTTCTTCTTTCTTCTGTCAGTGCAAAGAAAAGAGTTGAAAACAAATGGGCATCATTTATGGCGCCCGCCAGTCATTTGCCTGTTTTCCCCTCATTTTCATTTATGTTGTTGTTTATTTTACTATCAGAAAGCTTAAGGAAAAACAAACAAAAAACTCAAAGCAAAAGAAAAATTACTACGTCTATTGGCTTAAATAACTTTTAAAAAAAATATTTGGATATGAAAACTAAATGTTTTGTTAAATAATGCCTCTGAAACTGTAACATGATAGAACCCTGTGGGAAGTGTCTACAGATAAACTGTTTTGAAAGATCTCAAGCTGATAGGACACATTTTATGAATTCTTTGGCCCAATGTTTACAGGATGAGAAAACAGCAGGTGACTGCACTTTATAATACATGCTCATACGCTCTGGTGACATTGACCTTTACGATATGTTCATTTCAATTTCAGCGTGAGGTCAGTTTTGTTATATTTTCTATAATGAAAATGTTTTACATCAATTTTACTATACGTTATTTTCAATTATTTTGTGAATTATTGGATATTGATGGTAAATTTTTGAGATTTCTTAGTGGCTCCAAAAAGTCATGTGGTCAGTTTTTTAAATTGGTATTTTCGATTGTAGTTCGGATTATTGTGACATTTGATATGAAGTTTGGAAATGCTTTGACATGGGGAAACATTTTGTTGTGACATTTGATATGAAGTTTGGAAATGCTTGGGGAATAATTTTAATTCGAAGAATTTCTGGAAAGTCGCATATAGAAAATACATACTGATGATTTTGCAGAAATCCGAAAACGTGAATCTTTTTACCACCGGGGTCAAAGGTCAATTCTTTAAATATTTGGGATTTACATTTAAGATACACACAATTTTATGTATTTTTTAGTAGATTTTAAAAGTAAATTCACAGAAAAATATTAATAAAGATTAAAATTAAACCTTGCCTGCCTTGGTGAACATTTTGGTCAATTTTGACCAAATTTTATTTTTACAAATTTATAATATGCGACAAATTTAGTTTTTGAAACCTTTTAATCTGACAGTCTTTTTTAAGAGTTTAAAAAAAATAGATTAGATACTAGGGTATTCGAATTATTCGATTTTTCTCTTGTTCGAATAAAACGAATAATTCGAATAAGAGGTTTTAACTTGTTCGAATAATTCGATCACACGTTTAAAATTAATCGACTTATTCGAATAATTAATTTTTTTTTTAAAAAGTAAAGAATTAAGTTTTGATGTCGGTTTTTTAATATTTTATTGTTAAAGAAAAACAAAAAATTACGTTAAAGTTAACAATTCAAGTATTGATAATGTTAAAAAATATTCGAAAACAAAGTCCATCATTAAATTTTCAACAGAAATATTCTGATCAGATTAAGTCCCGAACAATCTACAAAACAATTGACTAGCAAACCCTTTAGTTTCCGTTTTGGAGCTATGCTTTAAAAAATTTGAGCTAGTTGGACATGATCCTGAATTCAAATACAATATAAACGTATTAAGAAGTTTTTATGTCGTTCATTAATTCTTTTTTTAAATTGAGTAACTAATTCTTTAGTAAATTAATTATTCACCATTTCTAAATTATTTATAACAAATTGTATTATACATCTATCAACGTTGCCGAATCTTTGATTAATAAAGTGGTCTTGGGGAATTACACAATAAAGGGAATCTGTCCAAATTTTGATAACATTGTCAGTGGAGGTGGCTAATTTGAAGTCAGGCGGTTCATGATTGACGCATTTACAAATACGCAAAAAGTTTATTACCATGTTAGACAAAGATGTTCAACGATGTTCAAAATCATGTATAAGACGAACTTCATTATTTTCTTGCACGTTACGTTAGTTTGTAATATTTCTGTTAATCATTCGATTTATTAAATATTTTGCCACACTTACGTACGCGGTTAATAACATCACTTATATACATATATTTTAAGATCATGGCCTTCATCTTTTTCAATGTAATCATTATATATGTCATCCTCAATATCACTTTCGACGACCGTTTCAAAATCACATTCTCCATCATAATCGCAATTAATAATTAAAATATTAACTTAGATTAAAGTGGAGTTGAATCACTTTAATCTAAGTTAATATTTTAATTATTAATTATAAATATTTCGCCAGCTAAATAACTAATATTTTACTTTTATTATTGTCATTGGTTCAAGTCCTAAGTTAAAAATTTTGAAAGATTTGTTTTAAGAATTGTAACTTCTTGCAGTAATATTTATATATTTATAGAAGGAGCTATCGGAACACTCATCTACAGTGATCGAAAGTCCCTTTGTCGAATTTCAGAAACAATACAATTTTTGTGAGTCATTATTACTTATTTAAATTTGAAATTATGAAAAATTGTAAGCAATTTTATATATGAACATTTATTCGTTTTATTCGATTATTCTACATAAAATTGTTCGAATTATTCGTTATTCGAAAATGGCCATTTTTAAATTGTTCGAATAATTATTCGTAAGAAATTATTCGATTAATCGAACGATCATTAGTCGAATGAATACCCTATTAGATACATAATCTTGCCGATTTTAATGCCGATTTCACTTCTCAGTGAAAATTATAATTAAATGAAGCGGTGCGGATTTTATTGTCATATGTTTTGACAGCTTAAAACGCTGATGGTATCCGCACTAAATTGAAATCTATTTTAATTTAATTGCGATTTCTCTAAAGCTCTCATCTTTTTGCTCTGTCTCTCAGTTGGAGTTTTCTAATAATACTAATATATGTATTACGAACAAACACCGTAATTCTAATATTTGTTTGTGAATGGGAAGGAAGAAGAAGATAAAATAACTCTCTAAAGTGCCCTGTGTGTGAGTGCCGTATGCTTGAAGCTTTAAAGGAGACGTACAAATAAATACGTCAATCACCATTTGTATTTTGATGCACTTTTCCATTATTACCAAAAATCTAAAAAAAACTGAAGGTTTTTTTTGGTAATCAGATACGTAAAACACAAAATATGAATATATTTTTTTCATCCGTGCACTTCACGTGACGGCAAACACAAAGCAAATGAAATTTGATTGTCAATCACAACAGGAGACGATCAAATAATCAGTCGTCAAATAAAAAAATCAGAACTTTTTTAGCCGACAACGCGTTCGTGTAGCCGAAAAAGAACGACTTCACGCACACAACTATGTGATTGATGTGTTTAGTTGATCGTCTCCAGGGCACTTACATATATTGAAATACAAACAACATATTAATTTTCTCTGAGAAGCGGAATCCGCATTAAAATCCGCAAGCTTGTGTTTCTACGATCTCAGGTTCATCAAAGGGATAATTTTTTAAATCATTAATCTTCAGAATGGACTGACTCGTATTATTCACCGGGCTCTGACGTCATTATATCAACTGATATTCATCGCAAGTCGGACCTGATTATACCCTGGTAGACTCAGACATATTCGGCCTGCATTGTATGGTTCTACATTCCAGAGTCCTAGACCTATTGCACAGTTGACTTCAACGCTAAGGGGCTTCCCACACTAGAACGAACTTACACTATGCCCATTAACCTGTTGTCAGACTCCTTGAAAACCATGGAAAGTATAATTGATTTATATCTACATCGTCTGTAAATTCTGACCTGTCCGCTAACCGTATGTAGGTCCAAGTTCCCTTAAATATGGTTAGACTGTAGTAGAAATCACCCGGACCTGACGGCATTGTACCAACTGTTCTTCAGTAAAATGCGGACCTTTCGTGGGAGACTCGGATATATTCCTTATGCTTTGCATGATCATACACACAGGAGTGCACAGTAGTTTTAATCCTTAAGGGTCGAAAATTTCGCACATCAAAGGACTTTAAACCCATTTGTCTGTCATGAGTGGCCTTTCTGGTCATTGAATGGACCTTTAATAATACGAAACAGGAGTTATTCATAAAGGCTTTGGAATAACTGGGTATTAACCAGTTGTTTGTTCGCTTCATAGGTGGACTTCTGAGAGTTTCCTCCTTTGGAAACTTGTCATGAATTCTTGGAACATAATTTCATGATGTGTAAAACGATGTTGCTTTGGCAAAGACAGCTATTGCTATTCGTCATGGTAATCACGCCATTCTAGGCTTCCGCATCAATGCAGCATTATACAGGCTGATATTTCAGCCACAGAGAGGGCGTAGGAATGACTGGGATACTACAGGATATGCGGCGAGAATATCTAGATATATACAGACTAGGGATGCCAATCCTGATATCCCGAAAATCCCGGAATTTTACGGGATTTCCCGAATCCCGGGATTTGTGAAAAAGAATCCCGGGATTAACAAATCCCGAAATATTATGAGATTTTTGATATTTTAGGAAGATTTTTGAAGCACCCAAAATACTTAGAAAGCTAAATTTCAGCATATTTATAATACTAATCTCGCTTCAAATCCAAACGCAGCCAGATTTTTTTCATTTGAATCAGGGAGCAGCACGTCTCCCTTGCATTGACAGGCTTTTACACAATTTACACTTTTACGAAATTTATGTTCCCGATTTCCGCAGCGCTCTACAGTATAATTTCAGAGTACTAACAACTTATTTTGTGCAAAATTTTATAAGGATTGCCGCATAGTCAAGCTATTTATGACTGCTCAAACAGTACTCCGGTGGACAATTGTATGGAGCTAGGGGAAATCATGGACCATTTTATTTTAATTTAATGCATTAGTTTTTGATTTGTTATATTTTTACTTAAATATATTAATGAAATTAATAGTTTTTATTGTTGAATTTGATGTTTTTGACGTTTAACTAAAATCCCGAAGTCCCGAAAAATCCCGGGGTCCCGTGATTTACATTTCTAAAATCCCGAATCCCGGGATTTGTAAAACCCCGTCTCGTTTGGCATCCCTAATACCGACTAACAATCCTACACAGGAAAATTTTCCCGGGAATATTTTTATTTTTTTTTTTTTTGGAAAATTTCCATAATTTTTTTATAATATACAGATTCGTTGTGATGCCCAATTTTGTTGCTAATTGAATGATTCCATTATATCCATAGCTTTTTTGGTTCTGACAATAAATAGTCAGTTAGCAAACAATCATGCTTTAATTTTTCAGACACAGCTGTAAAATTCGGTCATTAAAAATTAATCAAATGGAAATTTTATGTTCCTAAAGGAATTATTAAGGTGCCCTGGAATGAGAATATTTTTTAATTTCCTCCCGGTAATGGAAAAAATCCGGGTAATTAGGAATCCCAATACCGGAAGTAACCCTTCGATTAAATCTCTCTCTGGTGTATAGATTAGTTCATTAATGCCGGGTATCTCTTAATAGGATGACTCGACTGCAAGGCGACGAAATTGGTCTATATAGCGATATCTTTATAGTTTTGCTTAGACCAGAGGGTCTTCTCCGGCGGCCTTATATGACTAAGTCGGCGGCACTCACGAGATTGGCTGTCAGGGCGGGGTTGATGAGTTCGCATGTGAAAGAGATGGAATCTTCATTTTAATGATTTCTGTAGACATTATCATGATAAACACGAAGAAAATTCGATAGAATACCTCCTCTGTATTTGCAACGTTGGTTTGGCATCGAAAAGCACTTATACATTCAAAGGTCTTGTTGATTGGGCGACCGAATCATGATATTTTTCCTGTATCACAAAAGGAACGGATTATATATCCAAGTGCCACTGATAGCAATGGCTGGCTGCCTTCGTAACTAACCCTAACCTTAAAAATACCAAATATTAAAAAATGACCTTTTACCTTACAGTTGATTGAAATCTACTTGTTCGATTTTGGTGAAATGTTTAGTTTATATAACATTCTGTTATTTCCAATTGACGATTTAATAAGATATTATTCACCAGTAAGTGCGTTATTATAATGAAAAAAAAAATAATTAACAAAAAAATGCTCATAACTATTTTGGTCAGGTGATTGCACTTCTGTTGGAATAAAAAAACCTGATAACACACCTGACTAAATTAAACACGTAGTCATGAATATTGCTGAAATGACATTGTATGTTAATATTCGAAGTTTTCGTAATATTGTCAACCAGCTGATAATAGTCAGAATTTTCTGATTGTTTTATTCAATAATCCAGATTTTTGAAATTTGAATTTAAAATTAAAACAAAACATATTTTTACCCTTTTTGCCCACAAGTACTTTGAAGTACACTGTCATCTGTGGAATAATATATTTTTTTGTCTATTGGCAAACTCGCTTACCCAGAATAACGGTGAATTATTTCATGTTCTCATTGTGGTGTTTAATTATGTTGTAATGACAAAAAATACTGTTTTGTAAAATACCATAAAATAGAGTTGTAATAGAAAATTTTATAAAAGTTACAAAACTAATCAATATATTGATAAAATGTAAACAAATATTTATGAGTTTTTTTTATCTTTTGGCTAATAACTTCCTGAAGTCCTTATTTTCAATATTTTATAAAAAAAATAAATCTTTTTCAACGATTTAAAGCCATGGTCCACAAGGGGTTAAATCCAGTTTCAAGGAAAAACTATAAAATATTAAACACTCACAATTAGTTTTCTTAAACAAAACATTGTATTTAACTTAAATTTACGAAAAATAAATACCTACAAATACTGCTGCAAATAATTTCAAATATTTTCAATGCATTCTTGTCTTTTATGCTCGTACATGCAGAGAGTGTGTTGAACTGTGATAAAAATGCAACAAACGATTGTCAACAACAATATAGTTGCATTTTTTTTATTTTTATTTATATTTTTTTCGTATTTCCAAAATAGTTTTCCTTACATACTAACATTTCGACAAAACAAAATACAAAAACGAACAAACAAAAAAAAATAAAACTCTAAATATGTCGCTTGAAACAATGAAAAACAAAAGGGAAAATTTGTTAAATTTAAACTACATGCTGTAATCTTGCCACAATTTATGTTTTCAGTGCTGTTGAGAAATCAACGACACAGAAATCACAAAGAGTGTAACCTTTTTCATTGTTTTTTGAAATAAATCAATATTTCTTGTAACTTATTATAAAAAATAAAAACATTTTTTTACCATCTGTTCGATTAATATAATTAATTTAATAGCCATAATAGAAATGTTCATTAAATATTATTGTAAACAATACAAAACAAGAGCTGCTCGCATGTTTAAAACACACCAATCAAATGTCAATGCATTTCTAATTAAAATAATAGTACATTTCAAGTAAAATCGATTATTCTAACAATAGATTTAAAATAAAAAATATAGAAATTGTTGAGGGATAGTAGTGGAATTGAAAGATTTTTATAGCTTATTTAATGAGCTCTTCCTTAGTTTTTTTACATTCAGTCTAATATAATATTTATTTGTTCTCGTATTTAAAGACACAGACATGTTATTTCATTCCATTCCATTATCTATAATTCATTATTTTCTGTAAAATAAATTACATTATATACATACATATGTATATTGTAAAAAAATAATGATTAATTCTGTTGAAATACACTACAGATCTACTAGAGTAAAGTACGAGTATGTAAATTAAATACATAGTTATTGTTAATTCGTATTACATTGCCAATCTCATAAATAATGAATTGGTTTTTTGCAACATAAAGGAATATTTCTTTTAAACCGAATATCTGAAGATTTCAAGTTTTTGCAGTTCTTAAGTCCTTATTGTACATAAGAAGTGAGATTGAAAAAACCTTAACATACGTTTATCCTTAAAACTTTTAACCCAAGTATTATTTGATTTTTTTTTTATCAAGTTACCTTTGAAAAGTATGTCAGTTATTATATTTAATGTCAATTATGTTCATTTGTTGTTAAACTGATTAAATTGAGTGACGAGAAAAAAGTGTGTACTAATATTATTAAATACATACATATTTTCAACAAAACCCAACTTGGTCCTACAAAAAGTTGGTCAAATAACACTAGTTTACAAGGTTTTTGCTCATGAATTGAAACATATGGGGATTTGTGTATTTAGGTCTTCTAACTTCGGAAAAAATATTTAAAAAAATCCTGGACGTCAAACTTTTGAGATATTTATTAAAAACGAAAAATATAAAAATGTACATTAAATTAGGACACATAAATTAAAAGTAAAGTGTTTTAGTTCTCTTTTTATAATTATTTTCATTTGTCTCCCTCGCGATACTCCAACAGTAGTCTCCTAGCATATTCTGATCCCAAAAACCTTGATAATTCCTCTCGAAAAACTTCAAATCTTCATGGAAACGCTCTCTATGTTCGTCACTCATGTGTCCGATGTTTTCCGGGAAAAAATCCACATGAGAATGTAAAAAGTGAATTTTGAGGGATATATTTACACCCATCAGTTCAAAATTAAGTAATAAATTCGCAACAATATCTCTGTAATTTTGACTTTTCTTATTCCCCAAAAATTCTTGAACAACAAGTTTAAAAGAATTCCATGCTGCATTTTCACCATCGGTTAATAGACACTCAAATTTGGTATCAACCAAAATTTTTCTTATTTGAGGACCCACAAATATCCCTTCTTTTATTTTGACCTCAGAAAGACTCGGGAACACGCTGCATAAATATTGAAATGCTGGTTTTGTCTTATCTAAAGCTTTTACGTAATTTTTTAATGTAAATAAGCATTTTGCAGTGTTTGTGTTATAGGAAAACCTCGATTTGACTGAATAATTTTTCAGCAAATAAAACAAAAATGGTCTGGGTTTATTTTACACTTTCTAGAAGACATTTTAAAATAGTTTTTACTTTAGAGTTTTGTATTTAATAGCGATTTATTAACTTTTATCTACAGAAAAGATGTACTTTTAAACAGTATTTATTTTATTCCCGTAAATTTTTTTCGGAATTTGTCAAAAGAATACAACTCTGAAAGTATCTAGTAGCTTCGCCAGAGTGTTGAGTACCCAAAAACAATGTAAATACTTAATTACTACAATTCGGTACACTACAGTATGCATTAATAGTACTCAGGGCAGGTGAAAAATAAAAACCCATATATCTCAAAATTTTGACGTATAGGTGGGAAACAAAAAATGGTCAATTAACTAGCGTCCCTAGCTCTTCTCAAAAATATAAGTTTCATTCCATGAGCAAACAAAAATGTTTGATTTGTAAACTAGTGTAATCAAAGGTCTGCCGTTAAACTGATTCCAATGCACACTGGTCGATCCCATAGGCCAAAAATAAAAAAACAAAGTGAAAAATTTGTCACCAAATGTGTCATCACTATTTCTTATAAAAACAAGGTTTTAATATTTATAGTTGTTCTTGTTTTATTCCAACTATACTCTTCAAGAATAGCTTCAAAAGTGAGAGCATGTTGACAGTTGGTTTTTGCAGGGTGAAAAAGTGGAAAATTAAGCGCAACTTTAATTTATTTAAACCATATAAAAAATGTTTTTTTGTGTGCCTTAAAGTCTGCTGTATATTTCAGTGAATTCGTGTACATTAAAAAGTGTGTATGTATTTCTGCGAATTTATAAACGTGTATAAAAACACTGAGTGACTATTTAATTCTGTTGTTGTTGTACATTTGAATAAATAAAGAGTTGTTACAATTTGTAAACTACTAAACTATTTTTTTTATTAGCAATCAAAAGTATCCGGTTTATTTAAAGGAAATAAACCCCCGTTTTTAAAAGGGAAAAACGTACAATATTTTCGCCATAACAAGGTATGTAGGTTCCTAATCGGAACCTAAGTTTATATCCGATCTTCCCCAGACCGTGTGATGGGCAATAATGATTGGTAGCTTCATTAAATTTGTCATCTCTACAGCTCCGCATACCTTGCCGTTCGACCAGCTCGTTTCCCTAGCCGTGGAAGTAGGATCTCCGGGAATTATAGAGCCCCTAATTGGTAACATCGGGCACAATTTCTTCCCCGAAAATTCTGAAAATTAATATTTTGCATCACATACTTTCTGCCAGGTTTTTGAAAACTATCAAACAATTTTTCAATGAAAGGGCTTCCAACGGAATGGAATGTTCTGCCAAAATGACCAATCTCAGTTAAAAGAGGAAATATTTTGTCTTCGGTTCTTAATTGTCTTACTAATATATTTTTGTCGGCAAATAAATTTCTTCTTAAAGTTACAGTATTATTTCTGCACAGATAAAACAGATTCGTTGCGATTTGTTTCTCGATACTAGCAACAGAAAATCAGTTGAAATAGAATAATTATAATTTCATTTTAAGATTTTTGTCACACCAACTAAAATTTGTTGCTACAACAGATAAATTCAGTCAGCGGATTTAGAAAAAAGAAACTGAGGCCTTTCGAAAAATAAAAAGTTCAATAACTCAGTAAATTTTTAATGGATTTTTAAAAACAAAGAGGATGTGTAAGTGCATAAAGATACGAAACCCCATTTTTTTACCCGTAACTCAAGATTTTGGAGGTGTTTTGCAAATTGCTAGTAGACAGTCACTACCAGACGGGGGTAGTTCTAAATATCGTGCTCGCCATGAGCCTTTGGGTATAGAGTAGGCCTGCATTGGTCCTCGCTCTTAAGACTCCGAATCGCGATAAGCAACATGTTAAGTTTATAAATTTGTTTTTTTTTAAGAATTCATATCTTTAAAGATGAGAGTTGAAATGCATTGTACTAAAAATATATAATTTTCGCTTTTAATACGTAGTATGCACGTATGTATGTATATTATTTGCTGTCAGCAACTGCAACTGCTGGTGTTATTGTTGGTTGTTGCTTGTTCATGAATCACGATAATGATGATGTTGACGACGATGACGACGCTGATGATAATGATGATATTTATGATGAGTTTTGTTGCTGCCTTTAACAGTTGCAGCGTAAAATGTTAATGCACCCATTTGAACGGAATTAAAAAATAAAAAATAAATAAAAAAAATACAACAGAAATTATAAAAACAATAATAATAACAATAACATGTTTCAGTTTAATGTTGTTTTTGTTTGCTGCCTTTAAATAAATTTTATTTAATGTGTGTAAAATACAACAAAAATAAAAACATTTTTCTTTAAATTGTTGCACTGTTTGTTGGCTGGCTGGCTGTTGTTTAATTATTTCGTACATTGTGTTAAATTTTATTTATTTGTTTTTTTTTACTTTTTGCGAAATTTATTTCCACTTGTTGTATTTGAAATTACAACAAAATAAAATTCAATACCGGCAGTGCGGCAGCAACAACCAACCCCACATTTTTCTACCAACCATCAACTTTTTGTTTGTTGTTTATTGTTGGTGCTGGTTTTTTAGTTGTTGTTGTTTTTTGTTTCGTTTTCAAAATGTTTAAAATTAATTTGTGCGGATTTACGCCAAAATGATTTTAACAAATAAAAACCAAAATTAAAAATATACAATTTTTGTTGCTGCTGCTGTTGTTATTGTTGTTGTCTATTTGTTGCGTTAAAGAAACAATACAAAAAAAATAAAATTAAAAATTCATTGTTTAAAACAATTTAATAGAAATCAATTGAACAATAAACTAAAGTATTTGCACACACTGCCAAGACCACGAAAACTTTATTCCAACCAGCAAGTAATTCGTACCAAAGAAAAACCCCCAAATTCACCAGTGAGAGAGAACAATATTTATTTTGAAATTATTTCGATTGTATATTTGAATTGCGTAAAAAATTTACTTCCATGCCATGAAATAAAGAAAACAAAAAAACTAATTATAAATTTCAAAAGCAAAAATAAACCAAGTATGTTGAAAAGAAATATTTATTTATTACGAGGATGACCCTAAAAGTTTTCGAATGTACATATTACGAAAAGTAAACATTCGTAAGTTTTTATGTTTAAATAATCACGGCAAGAATATATTTAGTATAGAAGTACAGATTTAACCCTCTAACCAGCAAGAGTGCCTCAAGGCATGCATTACAAAACACCAATTATCTCAAAAAGTAATTATAATTTTTTTTTTAATTTAACTGTGACTTTAGTTACAGACTTGTTAACATTTCCCTCGAAGGTCGAAATGCATTCTGACTTTTAGTTTTTGTGATTGATGTCATAATTTTAGCACGTGGAATTTTTTGTGTCATGTTTTGTTTTAAATCAAAGTTTTAATAACTTTTAGTCGCCCGATCTAATCGCATTTTTTTATTAGTTCTTTTTCATTAGTTTTTCAATAAAATTGTATCATAATTATTGTTTTTACACCTAAACTGGCAACAATGCCCTGAGTCACTCTTCACCTTTTTGCAGCTGGTTCCTAAACTTAATTTGCAAATTAGTTTCTGATGGCTGTTCTGAGTTTATTCGACAACTTTTTCTTAGCTTTTTAAAGTTTGCGGGTTAGAGGGTTAAAAAATCTAAATTTCGTTCAAAAAAAAAAATTAGATTTTGTATAAACAAATAGTAGCAAGTGATGATAAACAATTTTTGAAACCCATTTCCCAACAAAATTTAAGTTAAAAAAGTGTATTTGATATGACATTTACGACTTTACACTATGCATACCAGAAGGTTGCTGAAGAACGTCGTAGCGGTTTTAGTTTAATCGAATAAAAGTTAATAAAAAACAAGAGAGCCGAATATAGGCTGTTGCGAATCTTATATACCCTTTACCAAAGGTAAACAAAATTAAATTTTTTTTTAATTGTTTTTCAAAATTTTTTTTTTCGAAATTGTTTTTTAATTTTTTTAAAAAAGTTTTTTCCAAATTTTTTTTATTTTTTCCAAATTTAACCCATTGTAGGTCCAACTTACTATAGCCTTATCCACATCGTTGCAATGGACTTTGAAATATCTATCATTAGATATCCATATTGTCTATATTAATGACTTAGTAATCCAGATATTGATCAAAAATAGGTAAAAAATCGAGGTTGTCCCGATTTTTTGCTCATATCTCCGTTATTTATGGACGGATTTTGCTGATTTTAAATAAGAATCTTCTCGAAAGCATGTCTGACAGAATTATTGAAGATTTGTATACCGAAGATATCTGGGGTCTTCAGAAAATTGATTTCAACAGACAGACAGACAGACGGGCATGGCTTAATCGACTCCGCTATCTATAAGGATCCAGAATATATATACTTTATAGGGTCGGAAAATTATATTGTGGAAATTACAAACGGAATGACAAACTTATATATACCCTTCTCACGAAGGTGAAGGGTATAATAAATTTATTATTCGAGTGATTATTTTTAAAATTTCTTAGGAATAACGAGTAAAAATATTATATTAAGGAGTGAGATGAATAAAATCTTAACATACATAAATGTTAATAAAAATTAAATTAATTAAAAAACCTACAGTTTTGATTTTTTTTATTTGATTGAAATTGTATCGCAACATTTTTACAAGCTTTTTAGCAATATTATGGTTGCTGTTATTATGTATATGATCGCGACAACCATTATTGAATTAAGCAATTGTTGTAATAGACATTAAATTTGAGCCAAATTAAAAGTACCTCATTTTATTTATAAAATTAATTCAAATCAAATAAAATTAATGATATTCAAAGTAAATGAAATATGTACGTATTTGTATTGCTCCATATATTTCCCAGAACAGAACATAGTTAATATGTATCGGAGACAATTACCAAAATATTATTATAATATATTTATTTCATATGATTGAATTATTTGTAATTAATTGTTCTCCTTGAAAAATTCTTAAAACTACTTTGTTAATTATAATAGCATTTCAATCAATTTAGTTTTATTTTTATTACAAACAACCCACGCTTGTTTAATTTCGAATAATATTAACT
This sequence comes from Calliphora vicina, assembly GCF_958450345.1. Classification (NCBI taxonomy): domain Eukaryota; kingdom Metazoa; phylum Arthropoda; class Insecta; order Diptera; family Calliphoridae; genus Calliphora; species Calliphora vicina. Next base: position 71,286,511 of record NC_088782.1, read on the forward strand.
TAATATGAAATTATACGTCATGAGTCATTCATTGATTGTATAATTATTTTAATATTTGTAACTCAAATAAATTCAATAATTAATTTATATCTATCTAAGTCGATAATCGATGATAATTATTATTTTGAATTACATAGGGATATAATAATTACAAAAATGGTGACAGCATTTTGGTGCTCACGGTTTAAACAATATATACAACTAGATGACCGCACCGGCTCCGATAACACTAGTTTACAAGGTTTTTGTTCAATATGTGAAGAATATATGTGTTTGTTATTTTAGGCCTTCGTAACTTCGGGAAAACTAATGAAAAAAAATCATTCAATCATTCATGAAATCATTCAATTTTTTTTGTACCTAATATCTCAGTAAACAACTTTCTAGAACATATGAAATTCCTAGGAATGAGTCTTAACACCGTTTAGGTAGGTCAATACAAGTTGGTAAGAAAAAACTAAAGGAATTAAGTGTTTTGGGCCATAAACTATTAAATTATTATAAACTGAAGCATACTTTTAGGCAGCTTTAAAAAAATATATGTATTTAAATTTTTTAAAAGATTTTTGCGATTTTGATTTTGATGAAGTTTTTTTGATTTTATATGTTCACAATTCTTGACAAGGGTTACAATTTTGCCTCAGAGTGTAAATCAAAATTCAGAACAGTTTGCAAGATATGAGCCTCAGAAAATGATCACTTTTTTTTGGCAAAAATGACACCGATGCCTAAATCTTTGGGGGCCCATAAAAAAAGTGCATGACTTTGGGCAAAACTGGGAGACACGGGTCTTTTTGGTCTTTTATCATGTACTGGTGTCAGTATATACTGGCTATATTTTCATGACTTAAAAAATTACGCACAGTGTTAGCAACAAATTTGGCTATCACAAGGAATTTCAATATTGTAACTTTAAAAAGAAAACTTATAAAGAAATTCCAAACAAAAATTTCCTAAAATTTAAAAAAAAAAAATATTCCCGGGAATTTCTTTATAAGTTTTCTTCTTAAAGTTACAATATTCAGATTCCTTGTAATAGCCAAATTTCTTGCTAATTGAATGATTCCATGGCTGAAATTTAATAAAGAAAAAAATATTTTAAAATCAATTTTAATTAAGAATTTGGTATAAATGTATTATATACCAGATTATATGTCAGCCATTATCAAACTACTTAGTAATGCAGACGGTATGAAGTAGTCATTGATAAGTTACATGCTAGGTATTACATACATTTTCGTTATAAATCAAATATGATAATTAAATTAAGTTGTTTTTTTTTACTTTAAGAAATATTTTAGTTAAAATATAGAAATTTTCGATTTTTACCTTGACGTTATTTTGTTTTTCGCAATAGTAATAGTTGATATTTTTAACATTTTATATGCAATAATCTTCAAACTACACGTAAAACTTTGTTTCCAAAAATCCCAACCCTCCTAGTCGTGAAAAATTATCTAAATAAAAATTTTGAAATGCATACATTTGACAAAAATTTAGCTCAATTTTTTAAATTATTCTCAAAGATTTTTTTAAAAAAGTTATAATATTTCTAAGAACTAACTACAAAAACTACTAATTTAACACCCCTATTATGAAATATGTTCCCTTTTTCCCATTTTTCGTTCAACAACTTTGTTCACGTGAAACATTTTTAAATGGAATTTTGTAAACATTAAACAGCTGTTAAGAATAAAATCAACTATTGTGAATGAAAAATTCATTGGAATATCACGATTACAATTTTCCATTCGAGGAAAGTGGATATTTCATAGGAATATTAATTTCATATGTTATTGACGATAAGGGGTGATAAATATTTAAATTGATCTGCTTTTCACGAACTGAGGGCGCCCTTTAAATATATTATTGTATAATTGGATTTTTTAACATTTTATGGATTTAAAAACTCAGCCTGATTGTGTAAGGTGTTGCCATTTTACGACATCGACACTCTCTTACTAGATTAAAGAGAATATGCTAATTGTTACATTAATTTAGTACGGAATTGTCGAAGTCATAAAACGTCACCGCCTTACACAATCAGGCTTATTATTTAGCTTTGTTGAAATATCATTAATTCTACATTATAAAAGTTAAACAAAACTCCTTGTGATTTTAAGGGTATTGATAAATAATACACTTGATGATTTAAATTAATGATCAATTAAAATATTTTCCTTGATTTCAATACCCAGAATTTATAATTGAATCCTTATACATTTCAAAGATACACATTGGGTGTTTCTTATTAGTGTATTATTGTGTTGGTAATTGAATATTTTATATTCCGTGTTGCTTCTTTAAAGTTCTTGGTATAATATAACATAATGTATATATAGCTAGAATTTCTATAAAACAATAAAAATTTCAATTATATAAAGGTTTATTTAGAAATGTATCAACCTCTCCATGGTATAGGTTTCCGTAACACTAACACATGTCCCAAGATTCCAAAACAACCCACTTTGTGCGTCAAACGACTGCAACATCCATCCATATGCTACATATTTTCTGTTGACTGTTATGCTTTAAACACATATGCTACAGCAGGCAACAAAGCTACACAACTACAAATGCCGTTGGCAGCAATCGTTCTGTAGTCAGCTACTTAATTATATAGAAATCGACAGCAACATCGTAACCAGCTGACATTGTTGTTTAAATACATATTTAAATGTAAAAATAAATCAATTTATCAACCCCCGATTGTTCTTTTTGTTAAATAAAATAAGTTTAAGAACAGTTTTATTTGACATATCTCATTATTTTGACAGCACTAGATCTATTAATTTTCGTATACGAAAATAGACATTAGTTTAAGTTGGCAACAGCGGCAACAGTGGTCGTGTATCCGTGTAGCTATGATGTCTATGACGTCTTCATATAAACGTGTGTATTTTATTTTTAACAGATTGTGGTCGGTAGCCTGCCGTAGTCTATGTGTTTAAGGAGTAAAGTAGAGTATTTAAAAGAGAGAAAGAAAACGGGGGAAAAAAAACGGATAGAGTTTTTCACCACGGGATACACATATGGATGGATGTATGCTTCAAACTCATCGTCTTGTAGTTGATGATGGAAAATACTTGTTACTTTCATAACCACACAAAAGTTAAAACCAGCAAATACTTGCAAGGGAAAAGAAGAATATGAATGGAAATTGGAATGGGGAGCATAACATTTGAAATGTGTCTGTCGTCTATACCCTTGAAATAATGCCAAATGCACAATTTTTATTTACTTCATCCACATGACCAATAATAAATACACGTTCATATGGATATGTATACATAAGTACTTACATGTCAACATTGTTGTTTCGATGATGACAATGTTGCTGCTGCTGTTGATGTACTTCAATCTAAGCACGTTGTTAATGTGACACCATTGCCATATTTGCTGATAAACTTATGTCGTCGATGAATGCCTTAAAGCTATTTTATTTAAAGGTTTTAAAACTTTACATTTATTTGCAACTAAAGTTTTAATTACAATTTTATTTATAAAACATTTTTAGTTTTTGGGCTGCCCTTAGGAAACAGTCTTGTGATTTTTTAGCAATAAACGGATTTTATGGTAATTTAGGTGTCACATGTTTTAAACTGATCGGAATTTAATAATGACTTCGTAGAATAGCTCGGTTACCAAACAATTTAAACAGAGTTGAATCAGTTGCACATGTATAGAAAATTTGTGAAAGACAATTCCTTGATCGTTTCCGGTTTATCTGCATAAAATTCCCCGCCTCTATGAAAAACACTATTTATATAGTAGCCTAATTTTCTCCAGAATAAATTACAAAATACTAGAGTACGGACGAATATTCGTTTGCGGATTAGGCCAAAAAGCACCGGTATTCGGTGAAATTTTGAAATTTCTTACGAATAATTTCGCAATTTTCGCATTTTCGAATAACGAATAATTCGAACAATTTTATGTAGAATAATCGAATAAAACGAATAAATGTTCATATACATATATTTAAATTTAATAAATTGCATAAAATTTTTCATAATTCCAAATTTAAATAATTAATAATGACTCACAAAAATTGTATTGTTTCTGAAATTCGACAAATAACTAATGACAAAGGGACTTTCGATCACTGTAAATGAGTGTTCCGATAGCTCCTTCTATAAGTATATAAATATTATTGCAAGAAGTTACAATTCTAAAAACAAACCAATGAAAATATAAGGTACGGAATAAAATATTTGTTATTTAGCTGGCGAAATATTAGAAGATTCGCAATTAATAATCAAAATATTAACTTAGATTAAAGTGGAGTTGAATGTGATGGAGAATGTGATTTTGAAACGGTCGTCGAAAGTGACATTAAGGATGACATTTATAATGATTACATTGAATTAGATGAAATATATGTATATAAGTGATGTTGTTAACCGCGTACGTAAGTGTTGCAAAATATTTAATAAATCGAATGATAAACACAAATATTGCAAACTAACGTTTTGTTGCAAGAAAAGCATGGAGTTCGTTTTATATGTACATGATTTTGAACATCGTTGAACATCTTTGTCTAACATGGTAATAAACTTTTTGCGTATTTGTAAATGCTTCAATCATGCACTGCCTGACTTCAAATTAGCCACGTTCACTGACAATGATATCAAACTTTGATGATATAATACAATTTGTTATAAATAATTTAGAAATAATGAATAATTAATTTACTAAAGAATTAGTTACTCAATTTAAAACCCGAATTAATGAACGACATAAAGAAGTTCTTAATACGTTTATATTGTATTTGAATTCAGGATCATGTCCAACTAGCTCAAATTTTTTGCTAGTCAATTGTTTTGTATATTGTTCGGGAGTTAATCTGATCAGAATATTTCTGATGAAAATTTAATGATGGACTTTGTTTTCGAATGTTTTTAACATTATCAATACTTGAATTGTTAACTTTAACATTATTTTTTGTTTTTCTTTAACAATAAAATATTAAAAAACCGACATCAAAAATTCATTCATTAATCTTTTAAAAAAAATTAAATTATTCGAATAATTCGATTAATTTTAAACGTGTGATCGAATATTATCAGGTTTGCCGCATAATCAACATATTTAAGAATGCTCAAATAGTATTCCTGGGTAACATTTGTATGGGGGCTAGGTGAAATCATGGATCGATATTGCCCACTTTCAATACTTATATTATTATTATTTTTCTATTTTAAACAATTTAATTAATTTTTTTCTTTGTTTGTTTCTTTATAGGTAACTAAAGTGCACAATTCATTGATAATTTCTAGACTATAATGGTAAGAGTGAAGTTTATTTATTTTTTTCTTTTTATAAAAAAATTATTATAGAAGGAAATTACAAACAATAACATGTATGCGGAAAAAAATTGCTACAAAACAGAAAACGCTATATTATGAACTATTGATTATAATGCACCTTAATGAAATAGTACATTACATACATTAATTTAATGGAAGCTAAAAATGGAAAACATCCTTGCACTTTTGTGGCAGTTTTAAAGGATTTTATCTACAACAGTTTAAAATATCGATGTTCGTACTTTTTGTGAGCTCTTGTTGGAGTTTGTTGATCTTATTTTTGATCAGCTTTTATTTAAAATAATCTACAGACAAACACAAAAAAAGTCTGGAGTTGATAATTGGAATTAATAATATATTGATTAGAATTTAATTTACAACAGATTGATTGTGAGAATTATACTTTTTTTTACTTGTTATGCTCCACTTTCTATATCTTATCAATGAAAAGTTTATTTACTTCAAACAAAATCTACTTCTCTCCCTTTCATTGCCATCTCAAATTTATTACAAATTGTTTGCTTCGAGATAATTAATTAATCCAAAAAATTTAACTTTTTTCCAAGGTCGTTCTTCTTTTGTTATCATTATGAAATAACTAACTAAAGGCCAGTTTTCAAATATTTATAATATTATAATTTCGCATACATGGGTTATTTACATGTCTTTTAGACGATCACATTTTCCGACACATGGGCTAGCTGATAAATATAAGCCCCTAATCGGGAAAAATATTTTTTAACCCGAACACATTTTTTTCACTTAAATTTAACAAACAAATTTTGAAAAAAAAAAATAATTTTGTTAACATAAAAATATTTCAAATATTTATTTTAAAGTATAATTTGGTTAATTTGTTTAATTAGTTTTGTCCCTCAATTGCATTTTTTTGTTACCAAAAAATTTTCAGAAAAAAAAGTTTCACCAAACTTGATTCAAAACCAAAAATAAATAATTTTAAAATTTCCTGTTAAATTATATATATGGGCAATTCCAAGAGAATCGCTACCACGACTGAAAACACAAAAACCCTTCTATTCAAGATGATTTGAATAGAAGAAAATAATAAAATGTTACTATGTGAAAGTATTTAGATCATATTACAACATTTTAAAGACAAAAATAATAGTTTAAACGGATTATATTTAATTTTTTAATTGCGGTTAAAACTAGGCTCCCAATTAGCTTGTAGTATGAAATGAATTTGACTCTGATTGTTTTTTTGCTATTGTCAAATTGTTTATTGAAACCGAATGTATATTTTCTATTCATATAGCGTTTTATTATAAGAGAAAAATCTGTCACGTGCGATATTAAATTTTATTTATTATAAAATCATCAAAAGATTGTTTTTATTTAAAAGTTAGAATAGTACTTCAGATATGCAATAATAAATTTTTACTTTGTATGGGAGGTGCCATGCCCATTGTTCCTATATAGGTCAATTGTGAATCTAAACTATCCAGGGACCCACTCATACACACACAACAAATTTCATCGAAATCGGCAAAGCCGTTAAGGAGGAGTTCAGTTACTAACACACGTTCAGAAGAATTATATATATAAAGATGACGGATTGTAAAGGAAAAATATTTCGTTTAGTGTAAGAAATTAAAAGAAAACATAACGCCTCTCACGATTCGAATATTTTCGCATATTTCTACATGTACCTCAAAATGAGTTCCGTTTTATGTCACGTACGATATACCCTTATTTCGCTCAATATTTTGAACAACAATATTTCGAAAGAACTTTTTATTATTTTAAAATATAGTACCCTCTGAATGGAACATAAAGACCAAATTATTTTTCAGATACTCTTATTTATGTAAAATCTATTCCACTCAATAGGCGTACAAATGTCACGTACGATGATATGGAATTGCCCATATGTTTGTACTAAATCGATTCTGCTCATCCGAATATACCATTCTAACTTGTTTCAAATTTAATTTCCAAAATAACTTGATGTAGTCTTTATCCCCTGTATTCTAGACTTTATGGCAGTATAACAGTTATAACAATTTAATGCTGCAGCATTTACAAATTGTTATATGAAAATTGCAGCATGCTGCTTAAATTTGTGTTAGTTTTCTGTTAAACTTATTAAATTAATATTTCACTTGTTGTGGGTAGATGTGTTAAATAAATTAAAACTCAACATATTGTTATAAAATTTCAATTTAAAATATTATTAGTATTTTTTTATTTGTTTAATATTATTTAAACCTTACACTACCATTGAAGTCAGGGTAGTATGCCTGTGAGCATAATGTTTGTAACGTCCAAAAATATTTTTCCGACATCCACCTTAAAGTATAACAATCTGCCTATAATCACTTTTTAAAACCAATTGAATTTGGTTAGAATCGGTCAATTATTTATGCTAACTCTCATAAATACAGCTCACATAAATCTCCAAAATATGTTATTATCAAAATATTACAGAAATATTGTCTACAAATTTTACGATGATCCGCCCATAATTTTCCATAGCTCCCATATAAGGTACAGTGATTTTAAAATCACTGTAAAAAGCAGAAAACCCTTAAATATTGTTACGTTTTTACCTTTTAAAAACGCCTGCAAACGCTGCTACTATTTAAATACACAGTGTCAACATTTAGTAGCTTCATGAATTATCTTAACGGACAAAACTAGAATGTTCTATTTATAGAACTTTTAGCAGCTTTGATGTTAATGTTAGCAGCTTTAACAGTGCTGCCATACCCACAAAACAATGTTAATAACAGCATGTTATCAACGATTACTATTTTTTCATATTATTATAGGATATTATAAGGTCGGCAAAGCCCTACTATACTTGTATTTATTGTGGCTGTTCATTTGTCAATCCAACTAAATAAAATAAATATACATCATAATCTGCCGGCAACTGAAAGTGTTCGTTAGTAGAAGTATTATTTTCATATTCAATTATATTTTTTTTATTTAATACAATTGAATTAAATATTTGAAAAGATTTAGTTTGTATAGAACTAAATAAAAAGTAACACTAAACAGTAAAATCACAATTTATTTACGAATAGCTTGAAAGAAGCATTTAAGGAAAAACGGAAACATTTTAATTGAACAATTACATTTCACTTTTTTGAAATTCCCTAAGGCAGTTTTCTTTCCACTTAACATACATTTCTAAACATGATTGGTTTTTATCACTCCATTGATATTTTACTGTACAGCTAGCAGTGTTTGCATTACAAATAATATTTTGCAAAGAAGAAAATAAATAAAATATTCAGTCAACGAAACAAGTATTGATATGAGTGAGTGACTGAATGGCTGACGGACTGGCTGACTGACTTGTGTTTAGTGTCTGATATGGTGTAAAAACGTTGCATAAGAGGAGTAGGATGAAAAGCTGAATGTCACAGTATTTCGCCTTTATCAGAGTTAAAAACTCTAAACAAATTGTGGTTTTAAATGAATTTCATTGTATACGAAAATACAAATATTTTCTACTATAACTTAAAAGATAAGAAAACATTATATATTCGACCATTTAATGTATCATTTATTTGCAATTTATTTTCCAAAACTATTTTTCAACTTAAATTTCATTTTTGTGGCGTGTTAAAAATATTCTACAAAATTTTGTTTACTACAACTTGCAATAATAACAAATTATTTTACACTTTATTTACAACACCAATAAAATTATATTATTATTATATGTACGTTTGGATGTGTAAAACAAAATATTTGAGTTTATTATAGCATTTAAATTATTTTAACAACATTTCAACATGCTAAACAATTTTTTTTTTGTTGAATTTTACTATATAATTAAATTGTAATGGACTTACAGATGGTTGAATCTTTTTATAGAAATTAATTTGCATTTGATAAATGAGATTGCAAATGTTCTTAGACTCAGACAAATAACATAAAATTGTTTGAATTCCATCAGAGATTTGTTTCACACCCCAGCAGTTCTGGCTAAGATTCCTGAACTAGTGATTTAAACTTATCATTAGATCACCACTGGTTACAGAACTAGTTATTGCAACATGAGCGTGTTCTAGGTGGAAAAAAGTTTGAAGGATCCACACCCTAGATTACCTAGATACACTAAGGTGACTACTGATATCACGCTTGTTTACCTTGGACGTATAAATAACCAATTAAATTCCCTTAATATAACTTGACAAATTCAATCATGTAAAAGAGATATATGGGCCTATAGAGTGGAATAGATTTTGCAAAAATAAGAGTATCTGAAAAATAATTTGGTCTTTATGTTCCATTCAGAGGATACTATATTTTAAAAAAATAAAAAGTACTTTCAAAACATTGTTGTCCAAAATATCGTGCGAAATTTTCGAATCGTGAGAGGTGTTATGTTTTCTTATAATTTCTTACACTAAACGAATCAGTCATATTTAAATAAAAACAATCTTTGGATGATTTTATAATAAATAAAATTTAATATCGTACGTGACATACCTTACGTGACAGATTTTTCTCTTATAATAAAACAATATACATATATGCATTAAACACATTCAAGACAACAGGCTACACGACTACACGAACACAAATTCTGCTGGTTACAGTTGTAGTCGTGTGGCAGCTACTGAATTATTTTAAAGACGACAGCTACAAAGTAAACAGCTGATTAATAATTCAGTGGTGCCACTTTAATAAAAAATAACCGTACAAAATTCCAAAGTAATTAAGACTGAAACAATTATTTTGAGTAAAAATATATATATGGTTATAATTAATTATGTACCTGTTATTAATTTATTTCAATATGGTTATCAGAAACTTCTCTTAATTAAGTAAAAAAAATATATTTTTTTAAGCACTAATTTGATTTACATTTTTTTTATTATATTAGCAACACTATTTCTGCTTTGTAGTTGACAAAAATAGAAATTAGCCTAATTCGGCTACATCGGCATGAGTAGTCGTGTGGCCGTGTAGCTGTGCTGTCGTTAAAATAATCGTCTCCATATAAACGTGTGCATTTTATTTTTGACAGATTGAAGTTGGTAGCCTGCCGTCTTGAATGTGTTTAATGCAATATTCTGTAAATATATCGAGCCCTTAGCGCCAAATTATCGTAAGCGACAAAACACAAATTTTACAGGAGAAGGTTTTTTCGATTATTTTGAAATTTATACATAAAATTAAAAATGTTATGATGGGATATAATATAATTTCGTTCAAGCTATTTGTTTATTTTTCAAAAATATTTATAACTTTTGACAATTAAAAATTCATTAAATACTTTATTGAAAAATATGACAAAAAATGTTTTTTTATTGAATTTTTGCATAGATAAAATTTTTTCGAATTGAAATTAAATTGTTATTTATGAATAGTTTTTAATGAAATTTCACAGTTATGTAAAATTTTCTATTTAAAATGTAAAAATAAAAACGAATTTTGAAATTCGTTATCAGCAATCCCGCAATTCCCAAAAAATGGTTGAAAAATCCCAAAAATGGAAATTTTTAGTTTTTTGGCTATAATATCCATACCAGGGTCTGAGTTATCGGAACCCTCTACAAGATAATTAAAAGCATATTGGGCCATCTAATATCGGTTACTATATTTTGATATCGAATATGCGATTTGAGAATTTTTGCCCTAAAGTTGAATTTTACAGAAAAAATAGGTGTTTTTTGAATGGACCTGGTCCCCTCGGTAAGAAAAATTTTTAATTTTTTTTTTCAATTAAAATATTTTATGAAAACGTAGCTTTCGGAAGGTATAAATTCCTTATACATCCATTTAGAATTTGTTTGGGATAACTTAAAAAGAAAAAAGTTCTTTTTTCCCAAAAAATTAGCGAAAAATCGGCTTTTTAAAATTTTTTAAATTAAAGTGCATATAACTTTGGACATAGGCATTATTTTTAAACACTTCTTTTTCTATTTGACATATACATATGTTGTTAGTCTAATGAAGGAAAACTGGAGAAAATCGGAAAATTTTTGGATACGCTGTTATCAAAAAACTGGAGTAGGCTGGGTAAAACTGTTGAAAATTTAATTTTCAAATGCGAATATCTCCTAAGCTATAAGAGGTAATTGATAGCTACGACTAGGTCTTTTGTAGCGCTCGATGAAGAGATTTTATATGTGTAATTCTTTTGAAATCGGAACACAAACGAAGAAATAGGATTGTTTTAAAAATGTAATATACCCGAGGTGTCCTACTTTGAGGACCCTTGGTCGCGCCCCTGGTGGACCCTTGAGGTTCAATAGCACTTCTTCTTTGCGCATGTGAAATTTTATTAAAACCAATCTAACCAATTAGAAGTTACAGATTTATTTCCCTCTTTTTTTTCTATACCACTATGTGTCGCTTACGATAAAATTCGTTTACTGTAAAATGTAAACATTGACTTACGATAAAATCTTACCCCCTATCTTGAAGTTATTAACAATTTTGATCCACAAAATTTTAATTTTTGCAATAAAAATTTTTTTTTGGAAATGTTGCTTACGATAATTTGGCGCTAAGGGCTCGATATGTATACAAAAACTAAAAAAATTAATGGAAAATATACATTCGGTTTCAATAAACAATTTGATAATAGCAAATAAACAATCAGAGTCAAATTCATTTCATACTATATGCTAATTGGGAACTTAGTTTTAACCGCAATTTTAGCCTAAAACATGCCAATTAAATTAAAAAATCAAATATAGTCAGTTTAAACTATTACTTATGCCCATTTATTACTTATGCTATATTGTTGTAAAAAAAGAAAATTATGTTTTAAAACATTTATTTATTACAAATCTGAATATTCATTTCCAATATCTGCTTAATATGTGCCAATTTCTACTAAATTGTATTTTCATTAGATTCTTGCATATTTGCAAGTAATTATACTTATCTTCAGGGTCAACTAAGTGGCTGCCAATGATCAACATAAAATCTAATTTACCGCAAATTAAAGATTGTTTGTTGTTTATCGATGGGTATCCGTTAAAGAAAAAATTGATTAGTTGTAAATAGATACATTTATTTATCTATTTATGTACATATGTATGTGTAAATGTGCAAATGATATTATATAAAAGATATAACGGCAAAGGCATAAAGATAAAAACAGAAAAGAAATTGCAAATGCGTCAATTGTTGGCATGACAATATACATATGTATGTATATCTGCTATTCGTATACACATTTATGTTTACACGCAACTGCAAAATAGTTAGCCATTTCTCCATTCCCTTGCAAATAGATCTAACAGAACAATAATACCGTTTTAAATAGATTTTTTTCATAAATTACATAAATATTTATGATAATACTTTTATGTATACCCTTCATCATATGTAATTTTTTAATTTCCACATTTTTTATTTGCGACCCCTGAAGCCCCCAAACAACTTACAAACATGCATACATCAGCATATAGGATATAGTCCTGGTACTATTGCTATTAAAAATTGGGAAATTCGGACCACAAATATCCTGATTTTGTATACCTATTTTTGACCTATATCTTGATTACTAAGATATGTACATAGACAACATGGATATCAAATGATAGGCAGTTCAAACACGTCTATAACGCAATTCGGACCTACAATGGGTCAAAATCGGAATAAGGAGAGAAGTGAGAAGAATATTATAAGTTTGTCATTCCGTTTGTAATTTCCACAATATAATTTTTCTGGATCCTTATAGATAGCGGAGTCAATTAAGCCATGTCTGTCTGCCCGTCTGTCTGTTGAAATCAATTTTCTGAAGACCCCAGATATCTTCGGAATCCAAATCTTCAATAATTCTGTCAGACATGCTTTCGAGAAGTTTCCTAGTTGAAATCAGCAAAATCGGTCCACAAATGGCTGAGATATGAGGAAAAAAACAGGACAACCTCTATTTTTGACCTATATCTGGATTACTATGTCATTAATATAGACAATATGGATATCTAATGATAGATATTTCAAAGACCTTTGCAACGACGTATATAAGACCATAGTAAGATGGACATACAATGAGTCAAAATCGGAAAAAATATTTTTTTAATATTTTTTGTTTACCTAAAAATATTTAAAATTTGTATTTTGAAGTATAATTTGGTGAAGGGTATATAAGATTCGGCACAGCCGAATATAGCTCTCTTACTTGTTTTTTCTCCCAATAAATGTTTTTCACCAAATTTTTATATTTTCATCAACAATTATGTTAAAAAAAAAAAAATGATGTTTAACAAAATATTTACCATAAATACAGCATACATGGGCATTAGGGTGGCCCTTAATAAACGAAAGTTGGATTTTGGCCATTCTCACCCTCCAGTTTGGCGAACATTAGTAAAAAAATCATCCTGAAAAAATTTTAGGTAAATCGGTTGGGGATAAGAGCTCATTGGCCTAAAAATTTGCCAAATAATTGGTTTTTCTCGAAAATTTCAAAATTTAAATCGCAGGTACGGAAAAACTATAAGAGATATTTTCATAATTTTTTCACATTTTTATTCCCTATTATATTCTTAATAAATCCCAATAAGATGATCAAAAAATTCTGAAATTTGTTTAACAAAATTTTTAAAAATTTGAAAATGGAGTTTTGAAACTGCCATTAAAAAATTTATTTTTTTGTTCATACCTAAGAATAGGTTAACGGTATCCTACAAAGACAAAAACTCATATACAAGTAAATATGGACATATTTTAAGTAAAAATGAGCTTTTATTTTAATATTTCTCAAAATATGTTAATTTTGTTCCTACATTTCTTGTTGTAGTGGCCTGAGACACGTTAATGGCCTGGCGAATTTTTAATAACTTTAACATTTTTTGACCAATTTCTGTTTTTTATGTCTCATTAGAACTACAATTACGTACACATTTCGATTCTTTTAAATTAAATTACAAAAGTAATTTTTTAATGGGAACATTTTTACAAAAACTGAAAAAATGCATTTTTTGCCCTTGTAAATGCATATCAAAACTTCAGAGGGCTTGTGGCACGTCTTAACCCCAACCGATTTAAAATTTTTTCAGGATGATTTTTTTACTAATGTTCGCCAAAGTGGGGGGTGAGAATGGCCAAAATCCAACTTTCGTTTATTAAGGGCCACCCTAATGGGCATACTGCATTACTTTTTTACTGCAGTAAGCATTTCAGTAATCAGTAAATTCTTACTGGTAATGAAATATAATTTTCATTATCAGTAAATTTTTACTGATTACTGAAAAAAAAATCAGTATTGAGTAAAATTTACTGATTACGGAAAATCAATTCAGTAATCAGTAAAATTTACTGAATACTGAATTTTTTTTTCAGTATTCAGTAAATTTTACTGATTTTTTTCCAGTAATCAGTAAAATTTACTGAATACTGAAATTTTTTCCAGTAATCAGTAAAAATAAATATATACTGAAAAAGTACTGGTACTGCAAAGTGCCCATCTATGAAATACAGAATGTATGGAGCATTTGTAGGGACCTTTTTGAAAAACTTAAACTCGAATACTCCTTGGATATGCCCACGTCAAATTTAATCCCGATTGGACCAGCCGTTTAGAAATGCCAGATTTATTTTCAAAAAATTTTGATTCTGACCCAATGTGCGTCACAGAAATAACTGCAATTGCATTTACCGATTCAATCGCAAATACCATTACTGCTATTCTATACATAATTTGAAATTATGAAAATACAAATTTTTGTATTCAATTATTTAGTTTATAAATGTCACGTTATTTGTATTTTTATAAACTAGTATTGATTGAAAATGGGCAAAATCGGTCAAGTAGAACCCGAGTTTTGGACCAAAATATGACACAACTTCTGAAAAAGTTGATATTTTTCAAAAAAGTTTTGTTATTTTCTTCAAATATATTGCACAAATTATTCTTTTGATAAGAGGACATGTCATGTTGAAAATGATAAGAATCGGTCCATGATTTATCCCAGTCTCAATATTAATTTTCTTCCGGAATAAGGCTCTATGGTACATAAATGCATATAGATTAACATTATCCATACGAAATTCTGCAAACATGAGTTCTATGTAAAAAGAAATCGCGAACCGAAATTTTGTTTCGATCGGTTCAGATTTGATGATAGTAGCCACCAGTCAACTTCCCAAAACTACTTAAATGCGTATAAATCTCTTAAAAATATATTTAGCCGGTTGAAATTCTACATAAATAATGGAGAAGATCGACCCATAATTTATCATATCTCCAATATAAGTATCCCTACATAAATATTTTATAAATATCAATTTCGAACCAAAATACATTATGACTATCGATTTATAATTATACATAGCTCCTATATAAGGCCCACATTCGGAAAGTCCATTATCCTCTGGCAATGTATAATTTACCACTGATATTTTCTAGTAATAGAAATCGGGTGAATCAGACGCACAATAATTGGTGGATATATAAGATTCAGTACAGTTAAATAAATGAAATTAAACTATGAATTCATTTGAAAAATTCAAAGCTAAAAAACCAAAAATTTTATACAAATAATTAAAAATCTAGATTAGTGTACTTGTTTTTCAAATACATTTTTCCATAAACAACTCGACATAGTTTTTTGTTTGTGACATTGTAAGCAACACATTTAATCAAATGTCAAATCGTTCTGAAAAAGGTTACGGTCAGAAACTCCATATTTCCAAGTGAAAGTGGTAGCCAATACCCCAATATATATAGATATCCTAGCATAATCGATCATATTCAATTATTTACCCAAAATAAGTTATATTTAGCTTGCAAATTATTTGCCATATTTTCAGTCATTGATTGTATTTAATATAAATTACATGCCATTGTCACATACACTAATATTCCGCTTAGTTCATTCAGTCATTAATTCATTTGTATAACCATTCGCACCACTGACTTACATTCTTTGCACAATATTTATTTCAAAACAAATAGAACGTATGAAAAGGGTTTGAAATTTGCGCGTACAGTTAACGAAATTCTATTAAAAGCACTTAGCTTTAAGTGATACAATTTTGGTAATTTTAACCTTAATAAAATTTTAAACCCGCAAAAATGTCCGTGAAGTATTGAATTGATATATTAGGATTAACATAATGACATTATCCCGGATAGGCGTGTTTAAAAGCTGATTTTGGATTTGATATACAAGTATCTACACCGATTTTTTAAACTTTTCAACTCTCGAAATATTACTTTAATTTTAGTGTCACATATTTTAGCATGTTACTGACTTAATTTAATCAAATTTCTTAGAATGTATTTTACGCATATTTAAATAATGTATGTAATAATCATGTTAGAGACAGACACACATACAAAGTTGTTTGCATTTCATAGAAAACAAAATATTAATTTACATTTTGTCAACGGTTTCCAATTGCAAATTGACAAATTAGTTACGTCAAAGCAAAAACAAAAATTAATTTTGTGTGTGAACTTGAAATAAAAGCTTAAATGAAATGAATATTATGTATGGGAGGAAACTAAGACAACTGGTAATACATTAGAAGTTTCTCAAAAACTTTTAAATTCGTTTTGGTTTGTATGCTATCGGGGTTTAAAGTTAAAATTTTATATAAAAATGGTGTAAAATTGTGCAGTTTCAATCGATATAAATATCTAATCGCTTATCCAATTATTAAAATATTAGTCTCATAGTAATGGTAAAATATCCTAGTTCCAATATATTTTCCTTAAAATTCTTTTCTTTTGATTATATTGAACTAAAAGATATCTCAAAAAAGACATCTTCCATTTGCTAAACCATTGTTTGGACATTAATACATACAACATTTCTAGTGGGACCATGAGGGGATCTCGAGATAATATATATGTACATTTAGTATAAATTGTCTTATATTTCGAAGAATTATAAATATACTTCAGAAAAGTTTTTAAGCTTATCTTTGCAAATAGTTGATTTTTATAAACTTAGTTTTATATATAAATCGTAGGAACTTCAATATATATTACCAAAAATCTGAAAAATTATCAATAATTTCGATTGTTTAATTAAAAAATTTGTATACTCAGATTGTAAATAAACAAATGTAAACCACTATTATTCATCCCTATCTCGAATCAATATTTCACATAAAATATGTTCCCATTTTTCGTTCATCAACTTTGTTCACGTGAAAAAATTACGCATGTTGTGAAATTTTTAGATGGAATTTTGTAAACAATCACCCCTATCACGAATCAATATTTCACATGAAATATGTTCCCTTTTTCCATTTTTCGTTCATCAACTTTGTTCACGTGAAAAAATTCCCCATGTTGCGAAATTTTTAGATGGAATTTTGTAAACAATTAACAGCTGTTACGAACAAAATCAACTATTGTGAATGAAAAGTTCAGGGGAATATCACGATAGCAATTTTCCCTTCGAGGGAAATGGATATTTTATGGGAACATAAATTTCACTTGTTATTGCCGATAGGGGTGATTATTATTTTCTCTAAATATGATTATTAGGGTGGGCAAATCTTTTGGTCAACAGGCGTATAGCTAAAACGTAATATACGAAAAGTTCTAAGAAAATGTCCCCAAGTAACTATGGGTCTAAAATCAAAACCTAGCTCCCGCTGAGAGACTTCAAAATATACGTTTAAGAAATTTCACTGTCCAACAAATTGATACTTTTTGATTGGAACAGAATAGCGACCCTATAATTCTGAAAGGGAATATTGAGTAGATAATTTTTGTAGAATAAACTTATAGTCCAGCTGGTCTGAATTTTTTTTTACAGTGGGTGAGAGTTTTAATTTTTTAAACGAAGGGAGCACCCTAATGAATATCCTAAAAAGTTGTAATGTTAGACACATTAATTATTTATTTTTTAATGATCGAATTTTTATACTTTGGCTGGAGTTGAGTGAACAAAATTCGGTTATTTCAACTGTAATGCTTCTTTGCCAACTATCTGTTGCTAGAACCGAAAAAATCTATGGATATAATAAAATAATTCAATTAGCAACAAATTTGGCCTTCGCAACGAATCTGAATATAGTAACTTTAAGAAAAAAATTTATAAAAAAAATTCCCGGCAAACATTTCCCGAAAATTTACAAAAAAATATTCCCGCGAACCCTATAATGGATCCATTTTTCATGGCAAGTAATGATTTAGTGCAAAAATTATTTTCTTTTACAGCGTTTAAGCATCATTTCGGAAACGCAGAATTGTTGTTCAAGGGCTCTAGGCTTCAATTCGTATGGTAAATAATTTCCTTGTTTTGGATGAATCTTGCTGCTGGAAAACGTTTTAAAATTGTTGCTAGAGTAGCTCCCAATGATTTTGCAAGCTCTTGTTGAGTTTTACAACAATTTTTACAGAGTAATGCATCCAATTCTTGGTCTTCAAACTTTTTTGGCTGGTGTGGGCGATCTTTAACTTCCGTATCAAAATCACCACCTCTGAACCGCACAAACCATCTCTCGCACGTTGAAGGCGATGGAACACATTCACCATAAGCTTTAGTGAACAATCGGTGTGCTTCAGTGGCACTTTTTTTCAAATTATAGAAGTAAAGCAAAACCAGTTGTGTTAATTTTTATTGTTTCCAATTTGTATCTATCGAACCAAAATGTGCTGAATAACACTATACAAATTCATTTTCCATTTCAATTAATTTCATAATTTTGATTCTCTGTTTTACACAGTCAATACATTCAATATAAATTTTTATCACACACTAATTAACTAATTAATTGTGCACATTTTAATACATGATACTCCTCATACACACTTGCATGCATATGAATTTGCTAAATTATAATTAATTTTAGCTTCAACAATTGAACTTCGAACGAACATATGTTGCATTTAGCTTAGCATATACATACAATAACAACAACAAAAGACAATAGTTCCACAATAGACAATAGTTGCACGTATTCATAAAATGAGATACTAAACAGTTCAATGTATTCTTGTGATCGGTAAAGAGAATGAAAAATCCACATCCACATGCTTTTCCAGTAGCTCACAGTGGACTAGAATCAAAATATTTTGGAAATAAATCTGTCATTTCTATTTGGCGGATTTCATGTCAATCCGATCATGAAATTGCACACATGCATAATGGAGGAGTATTCGAATTTATATTTTGAAGACGGATCCCTCTGGGGTGCCCTAAAAAAGGGGTCCGTCTTCTTAACATAAACTCGAATACTCCTCTGCTATGCTTGTGTGTAACTGCACGTTAGAAAAGATAGATTTATTTCCAAAATATTTTGATTTTGCCCCACTGTGCAGCCATAGAAAACCCAAATAACTTGGCGCACAACAACACAAAAGCAGCAGAAATAATTGTGAACCAGACTGACAATTAAACTGATAACAAAGAACTTTGCAAGCAGCACAACAAAAACAATTACACCGAATGTAAGAATATGAGAGTTGTCTTCCATCCCTGGTATTTCGTACTCGTTGTACTGCTGCAACCCATGTAAAATAGACCAAAGCTAAATACAAAAACAAAAATTATCTCTGTAGCAGCTAGTCAACAAACTGGCCTAGCAAGTCATGCAAACTTCTCGCCATCTAGTCAATCTCTTAACACATAATATTACAGTATTGGCTCCATAGTATTAGAAAGATTGAAAGAAAATGAACTTAAATATAGCTAGTACTTTCATAAGATCAGTTTTCCGTAAATATATTGTTGTAAACGTGATGTTTATTGTATTCACAACTTTCTCCAAAAGATCAAATTGGTACAAAATTGCTTATTTTGTTTACTTCTTTTTCGCATATATTTCATTTCCCACAATATCATCACAGTAGCAGGGTGGACTCTAAGAACCACATCCGATGCTTGTCGAGATGACTTAGCATAGACTCTGTCATTTTGTTTGTTGAAAGACTCGTCTACTGTGAACATTTTCATATTTGTAAACGGAATTCTCCTAAGGACGCAATTTGCGTACTGTCGAAGCAGTACTTGATTTTTGCTTCAGTACATCGCAATTAGATTTCCTTATGTCTCTTGTATGCCCGACGTCCCGAGTCTTATATAATGTAATACCTTTATTATATTAATTTGCCGCGACATTATTTGCAGCTTTCGTAGCAGCAAATAATGTCGAACTCGGTTCTCAAAAGTTTTAATAGCTCTGAGTGTCCGCACCCAGCGCGGACGACCATATTTTCTACAGTCAACCACTTGATGTGTATCTTCAAAAAATTTAACAGCACTATACACAAAATTACGTGTAACCCCTTGGGGCAGCTCTTGATGAATCCTCACCAAAGATATTTTCTGTGGAAGCATTACCACTTGGAGATTATTGATAATTTCGCTTGTTTGACGTACCCGTTTATTATCAAAAATTTGTTCACTCGATGCATATGATTTTTTTTTTTTTTGATGTAATCAGGTTTCAGACAGCTCCATAAGCCGATCAGTGAACACACAGTGTTTTGTCTATGATCGTACGTGGCTGATGATCACTGAACCTGTCGATTAAAATTTTGCCACCACATGTTGACCGTAAAATGGGGTGAGACGCTCATTAATGACACATTTTAAAAATAACGTTTTATCCCTATCACATGTGACACTCTACAAAATGTTTGTATGAAAAATGAAACAAAAGCTCTTATAATTCACACTCTCCTGTCATTAATACACCTGATTCCCCTAATGATCACTGGTAGTTCCTTACCAATCTCATACGACTACCAGTCTCCTTTAGGAAAAAAACCAGCATCTGTACCTATCTTAGATTCATTTGTGAAGACAGCACGCCTTTCAAACAGACTATCTGATCCATTTTTGGGAACTTCAATCGGTGAACCTTCCAATAACAATTCAAACTCATAGCATCCCCACCAGACATCGCAACTACAAGTAAATAAACGATGTGCAAATCCTATTTTTCATACTGGGTCTTCATTCTTCCGACCTCTTGTCTCCAAAGTTATTAGAGTAACGTTGATTGCCAGAAGCCACAGTATAAGGTTATAAAACCCCTTGTGGCTTTCCTCTGATATACTTTCACATTAAACTCAAATCCCCTAGGCTTGAATTATGCTTCAATTCACCAAGAAATCTTTGAGCCTAAGTACTAACTAAACTTGAATGGCCTCAATCTTAATATTATGCAAAGGCTCCCTCGATATCGAACAACTCAGTCAACGAATAAAATTTTATATATCTGTTTTGACACACAAAATTTCTTTTTTTGAAATACACTAAGTACTTTCATATCCTTATCAAAACATTTCATTCTTTTATTTAATAACCCATACTAATTGTGGTAGCAAATACTGTTCCATCTGTACATACGAGTACATAAGTATGTATATTTTGACCGGTAGCAGAAAGCAAAGTGCGTAGTCGCGCATTGTGCTGTTTTTGACTCAGTTCTCTTTGTTGTTTCATTGTTTTTTTCTAAATTGTGGAAATATTTTTATAAATTTAACAACATCAGCACCATTCTGCAATACAAAATCTTGTAGAAACAATTTTTAAAAGATGCACTCATGTATTTAAAAGAACAAAAAAAAAAGACTGGTGCTTTCCTACAAATAAAAATTTCTTTCCTGTTTCTTGTGATTTCGGTTGCACGGGCGGCAAAATGTTAATATGTATATTAACACACACACTCAGCAATCCCAAAAACATTTACGACAATTCTGCACCTTTACATTGAAGAGTTCATTCAGTTCCTTGTAAAACATATAAAAAACCGGCGCCGACTTCACCCGTTTATTTATTATTTTGAATAAAATATTTTTCTTTATAACCAAGCAGTTTATTCGAAAAGTATCCACGCTGAAGACGCTTAGTTTCGAAATAAATTGTAGATTTTGAATTTACATATATTTTTTGTTCAGCGCCATTTCTCTAAATATTTGTGAAATTGTGGAAATAATTTTGGAAATTTGTGCAAAAATGCTATTTCAAAATCTATTTAGAAATGTTTATAAGATGGGTAAAAATTATGATAAAGGTGAAAAAGTGAATATTTAATTGATTTTATTTTATTTGTGATAACGATTTTTAAATTAAAATTTTAATCGATTATTTTTTTGTATTTGTTTTTATTCTTTCGCCAGAGTGTGATTGTGGTTGCTTGGATTCATACAATTCATCATCAGCAGCATCATCATCCGCAATAGTTGTTGCTGGCAATAGTGGCTCAGGTCATTTCAACAACGGCAGCGCCAGCAATAAAACCAACAACGAGTCTTCGGCAATTGGTGTCGGTGTAAGCGGTGGCAACGAAATTAGCGTTGGTGTTATAAGCAGCAGCACAAACGTGGCGTCCTCAGTGGCCATTGTACCCAGTAACGGCATCAAAACGGCCCACACGAAAGTTGCCACCTCTGGGGGGCACGCTAACACGCAGCCCCCCAGCAAACGCTCCAGCAGTGGTGCCGATGGCGATTATCAACTGGTTCAACACGAGGTTCTATATTCTTTGTCAGCTGAGTATGAGGTAAGTTTAGTTCGATTAATAAAACATAAAAATTTAATTCACATTTATTTGTTTAAGGTTTTGGAATTTTTGGGTCGTGGCACATTTGGCCAGGTTGTCAAATGTTGGAAACGAGGCACCTCCGAAATTGTTGCTATAAAGATTCTGAAAAATCACCCGTCATATGCACGCCAGGGACAAATTGAAGTGTCGATATTATCGCGCTTGAGTCAAGAAAATGCCGATGAATTCAATTTTGTGCGGGCCTTTGAGTGTTTTCAACACAAAAACCATACATGTTTGGTTTTTGAAATGCTCGAACAAAATTTATATGATTTTTTGAAACAAAACAAATTCTCACCATTACCTCTGAAGTATATAAGACCGATATTGGAACAGGTATATTATTGTTTGTTGTTAATTTCTCTAAATACTATAATTAACTTTTTTATATTTCAATTATATTTTAGGTTTTAACAGCACTATTAAAACTCTCACAGTTGGGTTTAATACACGCTGATTTAAAGCCAGAAAACATAATGTTGGTCGATCCAGTAAGACAACCCTACAGGTAAAATTTCAGTAAAATGAAAAACTGATTTACAGATCCTCATGTGTATTTTAATTGTTACAGAGTTAAAGTGATTGATTTTGGTAGTGCTTCACATATCAGCAAGACTGTATGCAATACATATTTACAATCACGTTACTATCGGGCACCAGAAATTATTTTGGGTCTACCATTTTGTGAAGCAATCGATATGTGGTCATTAGGCTGTGTAGTGGCAGAACTATTTTTGGGTTGGCCCCTGTATCCCGGATCATCGGAATTTGATCAAATCAGGTATTTTTTTTTTTAATTAAAATAACTTTTGTTTTTTTCATGATTTTATCTTTGCTTCTTTAGATACATATCACAAACACAAGGTTTACCAACGCAACATATGCTAAGTAGCGCTTCAAAGACTTCGAAATTCTTTTATCGTGATACGGATTTAACTTATCCATTTTGGCGTTTAAAGACCATAGAAGAATATGAGGCTGAAACGAATACGAAAAGTAAAGAGGCGCGTAAATATATTTTCAATTGTTTGGATGACATTGGTCAGGTGAATGTGCCTACAGATCTGGAGGGTGGCCAATTGTTGGCGGAAAAAACTGATCGAAGAGAATTTATTGATTTGCTTAAGCGCATGTTGACCATTGACCAGGAAAGACGTCTAACACCGGCCGAAGCTCTAAATCATTCATTTACACGTCTCACCCATTTGGTGGATTATGTGTACTGCAACAATGTAAAGGCATCCGTACAAATGATGGAAGTATGCCGGCGGGGAGATTATCATCCGTAAGTAATTTATTAATATATACTATTCAATTCGATTATTTTAAAAATAAACTTTTAAAGAATCAATTAAATAAATGTTTCTCTTATATATTTAGGGTGCAACCTACTTCAACACTGGTTACGAATTTCGTACCCAGTACCACAGAGAATATGACATTTACGATAAATAATCAATTGACAAGTCAAGTGCAACGTCTGGTACGCGAAAGACCTTTAGCTTATGAGAATCTTTATCAAATCTATGGTGGACGCAATGTAGGTCGTCAGTACGCCCAGGGTCGTACAGATACGTTCCAACATCAATTGGTTTCAAATATCTTATGTCCACCATCGTATCAAGCAATGCCCAGTCCCACCAAACATGTCGTCGTTGGCAGTACAATGCAACCACCATTGCAAGTAAGTATTTGTTTATGTAAAAGGCCACGTAAAATAACATTTTATTCATAATCGAAACTACACACACAGATTAATTTCAATTGATGTTAATTAAACTTTTGATTTAAAATGTAAAAAAAAAAACAAAATTGTACAAAACTGACTGATGATTTATTTAATTATAAAAATTAAGCAAATATATAGAGTATGTTCAATAATAAAGGCAAAGTATAACAAGTAGTCCAACTCTTTGACAGCAGTACCTAACTCTATACATGTGTTAGTGAAAAAGTACCTAAGTCTAAATATGTGTTAGTTACAAAAATGTATATGTGTTGGTTCGTTTTGAATTTTCACCATACACACAGAGTTCTAAAAAAATGTTTAAATTTTAATCTATTTAAATTTTGTTCTATTTTCAATACCAAAAATTGAAACTCTGTTCTATATTTTAAAACCTACCACAAACAAAATAAAACGTCAAAATTAATAAAAAAAATATTTTTTAGTTTGTGCGAAATGGACTTGCTTCGGAAAAGAAAAAGTGCTAAATGTGTTGAAAAAAATTATAAAATAATGTGTGTTAGTGAATTTACGCGTTTCAAACTATATTTATTGGACAATTTATAGTTAAAATTTCGAGACTTTAGATGTGTATAATTCTCTCACAAGGGTGTTGAATTTACACAGTACCCGTATATGTGAGAGAGTAAATTTATAAAATAGAGAGTTGGACTACTTGGTATACTTTGAATAAAGGTATCAAAATGTATTATATATTTAAATAAAAATAAATGAAAAAAATAACGAATTGCTCTTAAAAAAGAAGGTGTGGAAATAATGTAGCAATTTTTTGATATTTTGTTTAATTTATTAATGGAATATGTATTAATATATTATAATGTTTTTGATTTATGTACATCTCATCAAGAATATTTTGAAAATGTTCACCTACAAACATTCATATCAATTCAACTGCGATTTAATGTAGCCCTTGGTGATACATTTTCCAGTGGCTGCCGCAATCTCCAAGAAATATGATATTTTTACCAGAAAAGGGTTATAAGATTTCAAAAGTCTAACTATAAAATAATTAACTAGTTACTATTAGATACGATTGCACCCAAGTACCATGTGGTATTAGACCGTGTGTAAAATAAATTTGTTACGAGCATGCGAAGTTGTACTATGAAATTTCAATGCCATGTCGAGTGTGTCTCCTTCTAGCCTACGTTCGAAATAAAGCCTAGTTCAATAAATTCGATTGATTGATTGATTGAATGATTTTCGTTCCCAATACAATTATATTTTAGCTGCGACATGACTGGATCCCCTCTGGAACAAGTATTTTAAAGAAAACCTACTGTAAAAATAAATTCGTCGAATAGCCATACTCCATCATTCCCAGTGAAATTTTTATTTTATCTCCAATTGGAAATCGTCGAAACTAATAATTCATATAAAATTGATTTAGTTATTTGGAATACCATACACAACTTCTTGGTCAACTAGTGATAGCCTTCCGCAGCACCACATAATCGTTGATGTTTTGAACTTATCCAAAGCCTCTGACATGGTCGATCTAATACAGCACATCAAGAACTCTACTCTTCCCAATGATGTTAAACGCTGGTTTGCCAACTATTTTAGTGGCCAACTATATTAGTTCAGAGGCCAAAAATCCAAATAAAGCTAGATAATAATGGACAAGCCACAAGAAAGAGTACTTTCACCATTCCTCTTCAAAATATATTTTGCAAGGCTATCTGAACCTGCTTCCAGCACTATTTTCTCATCAGGTGTGAACATCAAAGAAATAAGAGCTAAAATGTTCCAATATCTTATATTATATTTAATTGAGGTTATCAACTGCGAAATCTCATCAACTCTTGTACCAATTAGGTAAGGATGGTTCATAACATTTCGGTCTAATTCAGGGGTAGTCTTTGACAGCCTTCTTCACTTTTCCTCACATGCAACCTACATTAACCAAAATGTAAGAATCCGAAACTAACTCTAGCTGGCACCTCTTGGGGCAAGAACTAGGAGATGGTAGTAGGGACATATTTATAAGGCAATTGTTCGATCTCTTCTCAATGATGCCGCACCAATATGGACCTCACTCTTCAGCTACAACCAATGGCGAGATCTATGCAATATATAATGTGTTGTTAAACAGATAGTTGAAGTTGGCTTGTCACCTTTATAGTCTACTATCAGATTCTGATACAGGATCATCAAGCATTAATTGAAATGTGCAAACAAGGATCTCAAAAACAACAAGGTTAGTCCAGTTTCCTGAACTGCTGCCGTCAACGTATTGTTTAAGGCACGTGAAACTGTTACTCTGCCTACCCCCGTAGCCCTCACGATTTTATGCATTTATACAATGGTCCCAGTTGGTCCAGTAACTTGTGCCCCATTGAGCTATCTATAATTAAGATCAAGTCGAGGTTTCACAAAAAGCACAAATAATTAAAAATTATGTAAATTTTTCTAGAAAGAACTCTAGACAACACTGAATCTGTTACAACATCAGAAACAAAGCAAGAGTTTAAACTGAGATATATCCTATTGAGGTGTATCTTATGGAGAACTTTTTCAGTTACTTTTTCAATTGCTCATTTAATACTTTTGCAGTTCAAAATATATTAACTCGTTTCCTTTATTTTTTTAATTATATTTTTAAATAATTAAGTTCAAATAAATTTAATCTGTGTGTTTAGCTTCTATTGTGAAATAAAAATTATAAGCCTAGTGATAATGATTCAAGCTAAGTAAATTAAATAGAACTTCACTTTTTTAACACAGGTACCTCCACAGCAATATGTGAATGTCCCCGTACCAGTTTCAATGGTTGAACCAACTTCCGGACAGCGTATGTTATTAACCAATCGAGTGCAAGCGAGTGGTGTAGCCTGGCCGCAAACTGGACGTCAAATGGCATTGGTACCGTCATGGCCGCAGCAGGCACCAGCCCACTCTTTAATTGTCGATCCGGCACCTTTCTTAAATGTCGAAGAAATCTATCCAAAACATTTGAATATACCACGTAATGATCTCAAAAAGGAATCGCCTATCCATCATTTGGTGTAAGTATTTAGATTATTTCACGAATCTAATGATAACAACTATTTTAGCCTTTACAAAGTAGATATACATTTTATGAATTTATTTTATCTTTATTTAATTATACATCTTATACCGTCGCCATACTTAATTAATTGTCTTGTTGTTATACAAAACAGAAAATCAATTTTGAGCCCATTTAATAAATTACATGTAAACTTCTTTCTCTTTCTAACTATGACAACATTAGCAGCAAAGGCAATTCGTATCGTGTGCCGCGTCATGACAAGAAAGAAAATCAACAACTGTCACCCGTTAAGAAACGTGTCAAAGAAAGTTCGCCACCTCATCAGCAACGTTATAATCGCACATCTCACGTTTCACCACAATATCATAACAACCATCATAATTGTAATTATGTCAGCAGTGGCGGTGGTGGCGGTTATAATGGACAAAGTGGTGCCAGTGGCGGTGCTATTGTTACTTCAGCTTCATCTAGTAGTGAGTATTTTCCTCTTCGCATTACACACTCTCGCAAACATAATCATCTAATTGAAACTAAATAAACCTTTTCTTACTTTTCTTTTTATTTGTTACTTTTTCTGTGCCACCCTCAGACATCATCAATGCCAGTGGTAGTCATCACCATCATCACAGTGGTGGCGCTAATTCCTCTTCGAATCAACAGCATGTTATTAGCAGCAATGCTGTGTATGGTAGCAACGGTGGCAGCCATCATATTGTTAACAATTGTGGAGCTGTTAGTGGATCGACGGGTAGTGGCAGTGGCTATCACCATCACTCCTCCTCTTCGTCGTCTTCTGGTGGACAGCATCATATTTCATCGCATCATTCTCAATCTCAACATGGCCATCAAGTACCGCCACAGCATCATGGTGCTATTGTTAAACAACAAACTATCACAATACACGATACACCATCACCGTCAGCCGTTATAACAATATCGGACAGTGAGGATGAGGGTGCTGATGGACCAACTATTGTTAACAATATAGCACCGGTTAAACAAAGGGCCCATGCTCAATCGCAAACCACATCATCAATGTTGCAACATTCGGCATCATCTTCATCGATGAGTTGTCGTAACAATGGTCATCAACATGGTCACTCACATCAACAAAGTCAAACTCAACAACAACAGCAGCAGCCACAGCAACAGCAACAGCCCCAACAAATGCATCATCAGCAGCAACAAACATATGGTAAATTTTTAAAATTCTTATATTTTTATGGCTCTTAGCAAATTCCAGGAGTGAAGTGTGGAATGAATCTCTTTGTAAGAAAAACCTTAAGATATTGCAAAAAGTGGCCAGAGTTCTTTTTAAATAATTTATTTTTAAAAGATTTTTTTATATATTGAGTGTGGATATGATCAGTTCAGTAGTTGTTATGAACTTATGTCTTATTTGCTTTTCATTTATCTACTGCGCTGGTTTGTGTCTTTGATTTCATTGTCATTATTTTTATTTCTAACAAATTGGATGTGGCAAATAGTTTATCTGTGGTATTCTAAATTTATGCAAAACAAAATTTATTACTGTGAATTATTCTTTTAACAAAATTGCTGTATTATTCGTTTCAAATCTCTTCAAAAATTATTTGCTGTTGCCGATTAAGTTCAGCTTCTCTTTTGTGGACAATAGTTGTTGTGTTTATATTATTATAGTTTATTATCTGCTCAGTAATTAAAAGCTCTAACAAATTACTACAAATCATTTTGAAAAGAGTTTTTAATGAAAATATTTTACATACAGTTTTTATCTGCTGAACAATACTAATATGTGGTCTGTTCCTAGTTAGATTTAAAGGTTTTAGTCAGAAATAATGAGAAAAACAATGAAATGTATTACAATTATCATATAGAAACAAAACCATTACATATTTATAAAAAGCCCGTTCTTGATTTCCCCTTTTCGATAAAAATCTACAAATATTCTAGAAAATTGGGCCAATAACTGGATATATCAGTTGTTTTTACCTAAAAAAAATCTGTCTCTCGAATATAGTCCAATCAATTTTATATTAGTGGGCATGAATCAATTCAAAAATTCGCCATGTATTTTTATCAAAACTCGTTCAGTAGAAATGTTTACTGCCTCAGAAATTTAGAGATCTATCAATCTGCTATCATACATAAGCAGATAATGAACGTTTTCATTATGCGTTTGCTCCCATTATCTCAATTAAATCATATCAAAATGTTCATAAATTATTTAGCATCAGAATGCTAAAGCTATTGCTCTCATAAAAACAGAACAATTTGTCGATCTTTATCGTCATATAAGAGGCCACATTTTGTGAACTGTCATTCGGCGATCTTACATAACCAGATCAAGCACGTTTTCATCACGCGTTTTCTCACAATACCTCTATTCAATCTACACTCCTAAAAAGCTAAATTGCTCTGATAAAAGTTTAATTTATCGAACTTTTAGTAGAACTTTATTGTGAGTTTAATCGTAAGTTGCCCGTTTGATATATGATTCAGAAAGCTGAAGCAAATGTACTTATTCAAAATATTAGGGCAAGACCTTTTAGTTTATTTAATGTCTCACTAATGCCGATGCGAGATTAAGTCACAAGACTATTGAACCTCAACAAACAAGAATTGGGCTGATTGGCATTATAGATTGTACGTTGTCATTATTTATCGATCAGGATTTTTTAAGTTGTTTTTTAATATATTGACTTTCAATTTGCGATTATTTACATCGGAGAGGAGTGTTACACAAAATAGATTTGTTCTTGATATCATTTTTATTTTGCCTAAAAAAGTGTTACATTTTCCAAAAATTTCAATATTATCATTGTTTTAAATTAGCTTCACACGATTAGTTTGTACAATTTCTTATTTGTTTTACCTCTTAAAAATTGTCAATAGCAACTGCAGCAACATCCAATTCAAATTCAAATAAATATCAACAATATCAGCAGCAGCAACAACAACAACAACAGCAATTGCAAACGATGAATGTAAATCATACATCATCGCAGCATCAAAATCAAACTCAGATACAGCAACAGCAGCCACAAGCACAACACCAACAACAACATCAGCAACAGCCACAACAGCAGCAGCAACAGCAACAACACCAAATACAACACAGTGTTGCTGCTATGAAAAATAATTCAAGTAATAATGCTTCCTCCTCCTCTTCATCATCATCCTCTAATACAAATACAAATAGCAATATCACTAGCCATAGCAATAGCAATAATCATAATACAAATACAAATAGCAGTAGCAGTAGCAATATGAATTTGAATAACAGTAATAATATAAATAATCATAATCATAATAGCAATAGTCATCATATTAATAATACAGCTAGCACGACAGGCTTTGATCAACATTTAAATAAAACTAATAATACTAGTAGTAGTAGCAATAATAAGGCAATGAGTATCACCACAACTACCACCACCAATACCAATAATACAACAAATACCAATACGAACAATACAAATCATTTTTCTTCTGCCTCCATAGCGTCCTCCATAAAATCGTCATCGTCAGCAATGACACCAACTACTAATAACAGTAATAGTAACAATAACAATGAATTTATGGTTGGCGGAAGTGGAACCGGAAATGGAACTGGATTTGGCAATTTCATTGATATACCAAATCCAAATTGTCATAATCAGCAACAGCAACAACATCAGCAGCAGCAACAACAACAGAATCACCATCATCCAAATCAAAATCAGCAACAACCACAACAGCAACAGCAGCAGCAACACTTACATTCGAATAACGAACAAAAACATCAGCAATTATCTTGTGGTGGCACTTTACACTCTTCCTCCTCCAATACCAAATCTGTTTCCACTTCTTCCATCCAACACCACCAAACACACAATAATAGTCAAAATTCACAACCACAACCACAACAACAACATCATCATCACAAACATTCAACTTCAAATCTTTTGTATGGTGGTGGTGGTGGTGGTAGTAGTAGCAATCATAATATTGTTGCTTCCTCCTCCTCCTCTTCATCATCTATTGGCCCATCTGCTCCTCATTCCTCCTCTAATACAAATTTTTCTATATCCTCTAATCTATTTGCCACATCCTCACATAATCACAATAATCACACTCAAAACAATCCAAACTCCTCCTCCTCCACCAATAACATGACCGCCACATCATCATCTTCATCCAATAATTCATCTAATTCTATTATCCATCACCGTTCAAAACATGTACAACTAGTAATACCATGCGTTACCGTAGGTGATAATGATCATGACGAAATGCGACGGCGCAGTAATGCCACTCATGCAGCCAGCAATAGTCCTAAGCAACATCACCAACAACAGCAGCAACAACAACAGGCTCAGGCATATCCCCAGCCAAGTGTCAAATACGAACCGGGGCAATCGCAGAAGAAACGAATTTTAGCCATGGCCCAAAATGAATGCTACATGCCATCATCTCACTCGAGCACCAACAGCAGCTCACAGACATCATCCAGTTTACCGCACTTACCCACTAAGCAGGAACCAACCGAATTCTACGACTATCCCTCACAACAACAGCAACAGCAGCCTCAACATGTTGACAGCAAGCGCTCTTCGTGGGCGGCATCGTCTGGTGGCTCTCAACAACAGGCGCCACCACTAGCACTGCACAAACGTGAGGCACCCTCAGTGGCCCCCTCCTCATCCGGTGGTTATGTCCAGCAACCAGCCTCATCTGGCACTTCGGGCAACGTGCATCCACCCATGGCGCACTCGAAGAGCTCCTCGTCGTCCTCTTCATCGGCTGCTGCCTCAGTGGGACCACCATCTTGGGGTCCTCCTCAAATATATCGTCAACCATCTCATACCTCTCAGTTGCAACAGCAACAACCCACATCACAATCTCAACACCAGACCAACACAACAACGCCCATGGGTAATTCACCCTCTTCAGCTGTTGCTGCGGCAGCCATGCTGCAACAAGATATTTACGCTGCTGCCGTACAGAATGACATGTATCGACGTCCCACTGTCTTTGTTTCGCAAGCTGCACCAACTTACACATACAATCGTGCAGTTGTAGCACCGCCACCGGCTCACAATAGTTCAAGTCGTCAGGTAAGTTATCGTTTGTCTGATTATCAAATGTCTTAATAATTTTAATTCCTGTGTTCTTCAATACTATACAACTTGGTCAGAATTCCAGTTTTAAGATTGAATTTACCACAACATATTCTTTATTTATCATGTTTTTATTTATTCTGTCTTGAAACCTCCAAGTCTGATAAGTAAGGGAACATTGTTAATATTTTATGTGTTTTAGGGCAAATACTTTATTAGATTTACGGCCCTTTTTACAATGTTAAATTCAAATTTAACTGGAAATTTAGCAAATCATTCCACAATGTAAAATTATCACTTAACAGAACCATTGTTAATTTCGTTATAAATTAAAATATTTAATTGATG
This sequence comes from Calliphora vicina, assembly GCF_958450345.1. NCBI lineage: Eukaryota > Metazoa > Arthropoda > Insecta > Diptera > Calliphoridae > Calliphora > Calliphora vicina. Next base: position 71,319,469 of record NC_088782.1, read on the forward strand.
ACATAGTAAAATGGGTTTAGCTACATTAATAAATTATAAATCATTCATTAAACAAAACTATTTCACAAATATTATTGATTTTTAAACAAATTTTTAACCACTCATTCTTGATATTAATAAACATTTTATATTTAAGCCAATTTCCTATTAAAAAAAGAAACAAAATTAAAAAAAATAAAAACATACTTGTAAAACCTACCTTTAGGTTATACCATCCCATCCATTGCCCGCTCACATACAATTTCCAACGCAGTACAGCCAATTTGGTCCCCTAAGTCCAGCCCAGGTAGCCGCCAGCAAACATGCACATTACGCACCGACAAATATATGGTATGGGGGCGAATAAACACTGATTTAAACATAACGAGTGAGTCAAAGCGATAAAAAGCAAACCAACATAATCTTTAACAAATATAAATGATTGATTGTTCCCCTTAAGGGAACTGATAAGTAATTTATTAATAAGAAAGAAATCAATTTTATTCTAGATCGTTTATGCATGATTGCAACAAGCAGCTAAATCTACAACAAGATGAAAACAAAAACACAACAAATCCTAACAATTACAAACGTAATAATCATAATCGCCGTAAAACTAATAATGATGATAATGATATTATTAACCTGTATAACTTGCAACAATTGCTACATTTAAATAATGGAGACACTGACATTGGTAGTAGTGGTGGTGGTTCGGATGTAGTTGATGGTGTTGAAAAGGTGTCTGCCACCACTACAGCCACTTCGACCACTGCGGCAGCAACAACAGTGGAAGAAATACAAAATCTACAATTAACACAGTGGTGGTTTTTAATGATGCAACAAACCATATTCAATTTTAAAACCACCTTTGAGCAGCAACATCAACAAATAGCAAATCTTAGTAGCAATAATCATTTTCCTAGTAGTGAAGAAATTGTTGCAGCAACATCAGTGGCTGGTTCTACAAATCATTTTGACTTTTTAAATTTCATTAATGCTGATGTTAATGATAATCATACAATAATCGATACTACTACTAATAATAATAATAATACTTCGTCATTATCAGCAGCAGTTGCAGCAATAGAACAACAACAACAAAAGTAAACCATTAATTAATTATTTGAAGATTACATTTGTTTAATTTTATATTAAAAAAAAAATACGAAAATTTACCACAACCATTTAAACTGAAGTTGAACTTACGCGCATGTAATTGATTTATTTTTTTAATTTTTAATTTTAAATTTTTCTTTATTTTTTCTGTTTATTTCTTTTTTAACATAAATATTAAGAAAAAGTGATTATATTGTTTATAATTTTAACTATAATATAAATATATACATACACCCTATACATACATAATACATTATATACCTACAAATACCTATATACAACAAACAAACAAACATAGATACATAAATATTAAGCAAGACTTAGTTTATTTTGTTTCCCTCTTTTCCTTACTTATATTGCTAAGTTTAAACAAGAAAATGGAAATGTGTTTTTTTAACAAGAATTATTTTATATTTTTATTAATTTGTTTGTAAATATTTATTAATTATTATACATATTTTATATTAAACACTTATACTATATTCTATATATATATATAGATATTCATAAAAATGAAAATCTTAAAAAAACAAAAGCTGAAATATTCATACGAGTACTTTTTATAATAGAAATATTAAGCGAATCATGCTTAAAATTAATGAATTAATTGTAAAATTACTCACTTTATTTCTCACTATATATCCCTTTCTCTCTCTCCCCCCTTCGCTCTATCTCTCGTTCTTAATTAACATTAATTTCTTTACACTGCAACTGTGTAAATTAGTTTAATATTAAAGAAACCACAAAAATATGTAGAAATTTATCGATAATAGTCGTTTTTATTTTAATATTAATGTAAACATCGATTATTTTTCTCATTTTATTTCTATTTTAAATTTACTTTAGCAAAGATTAAAGAAATTTTGATCTTTTGAAAAGAGTACGGAAAATAATAAAGAAAGGGTTCATTAATTTCTAAACAACTTGAAGAGAATTAAGGGTTTTTTAAGAAGTTATGTATGTGCAACAAATATAATTGGTAAAATTTTATTCAGCATAGCTCTTAACAACAGTGCAAACCTTAGAATCTTTGAAATGAAAATTCAAATGTTCGCATTGAATTTAAGTAAAAAGAATATATTTTTTAAATTAATTTGATATACATAAACTTCGAATTGAATTATGGACTATTAATTTAGATTTTAGAAATGTTTAACTTGTAAAAGTGCGATATACAACAGATCAAAATTAACAGTATTTTTTTATTTAAATAATACTACCATAACACACTTAAAATACAATACGATTTTACAATTATTTAATGAAATAAGAGTCGGCTAATAGTGATTTGTTCTTAACAGATTTTTAACATCTAAGGCATGTTCTTCTATGTCGAGGGAATGTTTTCAATTACTTTCTAACGAATGAAATATGAGATTCCGATTGAAATCTCTTTAGAATTTAAATGGAATGCCGAAATTTGTCTGCCCTTGATTTGGGTTTAATTGAGTCAAACGAAAATTCCTTCTCGGACGATTTTTTTTCAATTAAAGACATATTTAATCAAATAATCATGGAACTATCATTGAGTTCCATTCGTATTACTCTCGTTTTACTAATAGAAATTTATAATCAGCCCAAAAAAATTCCCCGGGAGTTTGTTCGCTGGAAGTTTTTTCCCATTGAATTTGAATAGGAAAAATGAGAAAAGGGAAAAAACTCCCGAGGAGTTTTTATTCATAATTGGGCTGAATAATTCTTTATATATTTTTTTTGGGTTTCTCAAATTTTTTAATTAATTTCTATACAAAAAAAAACAGGCAAAGTAAATACAAAATCAATTGGAATTTGAAAAAAACTAAACAAACATCGATCGGAATAATAACGGAAACGAAATCTTTGCTAACTTTGACAAATATTTGTCAAAGAAACATAGTTATTGTTTTACACAGTCATATACAATTCCTTGTAGATCGAATGACTTAAACGTAGCCTTACATAAATGTTATGGGTCGATTATGGATGGCAACCGGACTTTAGTTGCGTTTGGCAACATAAATGATTGCTGCCAATTGCCATCTGTAATACCATTTAGGCAACTGAAGCTCGGTTGCCATCCATAATCTTTTTACAATACTAATAACATTTCCCTCCACGGAGAAGTCTATACAATTTCTTGTTTCATCAATGGAAATTAATAAATTTAAAAATTTAACTACAACGAATTAATTCTTATTAACAATTTGTTTAGAAATTATCGAACCCTATCAACTAATTATTTTTATCATTAAAGTTTTAACAAACTTTTATAACAACTATTTAAATGTGCAACATTTTTTTAACATTTTGCTTAATGTGAATTTTTTTTAACCTTATTACAAAACATTTTAATTTTATTTAAAAACAAATAAACTTTAGAGTTTCACTGAATGTTGTTGTAACTATTAAGCAGGCGAAAAAGCAAAAATAAAACTTCAGCTAAATGAAGAAATGAAAAATTATGTTTATTTTAACTAGAAATAAAACGCAATATACAAAGAAAAGCCCCATAAAAACGGAAAGTTTTTTTTTTAAAAGTAACGTTTTTTTAGAATTAAACAAAACACAAAATATTTACCAATATAAATAGGTATATGTAAAAAAATAAACTTAAATTTAGAATTTAGAGTACCTACGGAAAAACTAAAAAAGAAAAACTGAAAACTAAATGTTTTATAAAGTTAAATAACATTAAAAAAAAGAATAAAGCAGCACATGAAATTTAAAAGATTTTTTAAAATAAATAAATTAAATAAAAACTTTTTATATATATGTATAACAAAAATAAAAATCTATATAAATATTTAAATTACTCCCTCCTCTCTCTCTCTCTCTCTCTCTCTTCCCACTTTCTAACACTCTTAAAAAACTTGAAAACAAACAAAGAATTAAAATAATTGTGTTTTTTATAACTACAATTAACACAAATAAAAACAAATACCAATATTCCTTTTTTTATATAAATATATAAACATAAAAAATAAACAAATAAATATAAAGTTTAATACATATACACATGCATACACTAAATGTAGTTTGTACCTTAAAAAAATAAAACAAAATAATTATAAAAAAAAGAAAGATTGAAAACAAACAAAGTAGTTTTAACAAATCCTATTTTTTCATAACAAAGAAAACGGAAAACAAACACGAAATTTAAAAATATTTATATACATACAAATTAAACAAAAACAAACAAAAAAACAACAACAAATTTAAATTATGATAACAGCGTTTGCTTTGTAATGTTATTTAACATTTCAAAGTTTAGCTTTTTTGTTTTTTGTTTTCTTAAAAAAAATATAATTTGGATAAATGTTTATTTAGTGATTTAAAAGGAGTTTTGAAAATATTTCATTTTTTTATGAAAGACAATATTGTATATTCTTAATTATCTATTACTATTATTATTACTACCTACAATTATTATTATTATTATAATTTTCTTAATTAATTTATATATTTAAGCTTAAAACAAAAACCAACCTCATAAATACAAAACTGAAATATTATTAATCATAATTTTTTTTATTACTACTACTATTACTATATTACTTTGCCGTGTTTTTATTAATTTTAAAATACTAGGAGCTTTTCACTTATGAATTAATATATTTATATTATAACATTTTTTTATTATTATTATTATTGCTAACACACTTGGGTTTATATACATACAATACTATACGTTTATGGATAAATTTAATGTATAAACAGATACTATGTAATACAAATATGTGTCTTTAGTTTTATTAGTATGTAGAGAAAAACAAATGACCTTAAAATTTTATTAAATATTAGCTTTTTTCTATGTTAGTTTCATTTATGTAATTGTTTTCTTAATATCTTTATATTTATACTGCATTAACAAATCAGTTGTATTCTGTAAAAAAAACGCTTTACTTTGACTTTATTATGTCAAAACATTCAGAACATTTTCAACTAATTGATTGAAACCTTTTTGAAATATGATTAAAAATAATTAAACTAATTTGAAGCCAACAAATTTAGAATTTTCAAACATAAACTTATTCTATTTTATACCATAAGATAATCACTTTTTATATATTTTTTCATATATACCGATGTTAATTTAAAAAAGCTAGTGAAGACTTTGCCTTTTTTCGCATACAAAATGAAAGCCAGAAATTGAATTCACAAGTACTTTTGTGTTATCAGAATCCAGAGGAAAAATCTTTAAAATTTTTATGAATTATACATTGAAATTCAAAAATTTTTTCTATTGAATCCAAATTTAAAATAATCCTGAATTTGTTAACAAATTCTTTGGCATATTCTTAAAAAAAAATATAGTAAAACTTAAAGAGAACATGCGATTTATTACAATTCAAAAACTTAGTAAAATTTTAAAAACCTAAAAATTTAATCATTTGAAATTTGAATTTATATAAATATCTCTCTTTTTCAACTCATTGCAACAGTTCGCTTGAATTTATTCACATATCACAGAATTCCGTTGCGATCATAATGTTTCATTATTTGGTTCCTTCGGAAAAAAAATAAAATTAAAAACTTTCAATTTTCAAAACATTATTTTTATATCATTTTGCTACTGTCAGTTGCAAAAGTTTTCAAGGAAAAAAACTTTTTTTAACAATTTTACCTGAAGAAAACTTATACGTTTTAACTGAATGATTTAAAAACTGTTTATGGATTCCAAATATACAGAAGTTAAGCTCCGTATGTTGTATTGTATTAATATTTAAGGATGTTTGTAAGGAATTGCAAAATGTGTATTATTCAATTTTATGCCAGCAGATTTTATCACTGCAAATATTAAAAAGTTATTTTGAGTACTACATAAACTAGACAATTAACTGACAAATTTGAAATTTATTGCGTAATACTGCAAACATTCTTAAATATTAAACTGAAAAGGAGGTCAACTCCTGTAGATTGCAAAACCTTAAACGTTCCTGAGAAAAAAACTTGTCTTGTTGTGAAAACCTAATAGTGGAAATATCTCGAAAACTAACAGTACGATTCTAAAATTGTTTGTGTTATGCTGATAAAACATTAAATATGAATTTGTTGTTCTAAATAAATTCGTTTAAATAGCATGGACCACATTGTATATACAAATTAGTTTTTGCTTTTATATAAAACGTGATCAATTTAGTTGGTATAAAATGGATTTGAGTTTCAGCTATAGTAAATTTAAAAGGGATTTAAATATTTAAATAAAATAATAGTTTCCTTTAAATAGAATATATTTCCTCTACTTGGATTATGGTTTTTTTTTAATAACTACAAACATATTTAATTTGTTTTTTAATAATACTACACGCTTTATAAGTGATTTATATCAATATATACAAATATTTCATTGTTCTTACACAAACTTAATAATTATTATTAATCATAGTTTTTATGTACTCATATACATACATATACTTTTGAAACTGTAAGACGAAAGAAAAGTCCACTTGTCAGAATAATAAATTGCTTCAGAATAAATCAGTTGAGAAGACTATACTGGGTAGAATTTACAATTTAAAAAAACATTGTGGATTATTAGTAATTTAATTAATATGGGAATGAAATTTTAAACCACAATATGTTTCTTCTTCAAGTCTAGTTTCAAAGAATATTATCCACCAAACAAAATGTGAAAATAATAGATTTTTTCATTTGATGTTAAATGTAATTTTAAAAAACTCCAATAACTAATTGTAGAGAAATTCACTATATTGTCATTATATTACATTTTATATACATTTGAGAAAGGCTTTGATTTCGAATCATTCTCAATTTGAAACTCTAGGGTTTCTAGAACAAGTTTTTGATTATTCCTTGAGTTGGAAATTTAAATTAAATTTAACAAAACAGGATTTTAATATATTTACTAAGTAATTCAAAACTTATAAACAAATGCCTTCGTTTCCAGTTCCACAATAATCGATCTGATTTCAAGATCAACATAAATATGTCATCGAAATGGAATATTTTGAAAGTATTAGAAATTCCACGCCATTTTCAATTGTATTTCAAAAATTTCGAATTACATTTCAAAACTAGGGTTGTGCGATGAATCGAATAGTAAAACATTCTGATTAATCGATTCATCAACACTTCTGATTAATCAATTAAATAGAGTTTTGTTTTTAAAATTGGAATATTTTTGTTCAGATAAATTAATAAAACACAAAATAAAAAAAAAACAAAAGTTACACAAAATTCAAATAAAGTATTTGAATTCATTTAAATTTCTAACTAATCAATTATACTTTGCTTTGAACAATAAAATTATTCAATTAATTAGGAATATAAATAATCAAAATGTCTGATTAATCAGGATGTTAGATTAATCGCACATCGCTATTCATTTTCCAAAATTTTGTTTACTTTTTGTATTAAAAATGTCCAAAGCCAAAGGAAATTGGTAAGAACTAGCAAGTAAACAAACAAACTGATATACAAAGGAAACATTCTGAAATACAAATCAAAATATCGGGAATATAATTGGAAATGTTTTATAATCCATAGATTGGGCTTTTGATGTACGGAATATAATTTTTTAATTTTGAATTGAATTATTTAGTAATTTCAGTGGGTTATTCTGTAATTCTACAAATTCGAACATTTGGATTTTGTAATCGTATTACAAATTAACCAGACAGGAATTAAATTTGATATTAATGTATGTTTTTTATAACTTTCTATTAAATTTTTAAATATGATAACAATTTTTATTCGGTTTCAATTAAGAATTAATTAAATTTTACGTTTTTTTTTTAAAAATTTATATTAACATGATTTTTGTTTTCCTAAATAATGTAAAAATAATAAAATATATAATACATATAGGTACATAAAAATGATAAAAGAAAAAGAAAACAATTAATATTATTAACAAAAAAAATTTAGCTTGTAATTATTGTGATGTAGTTTATAATTAAAAACAATTTAACAATAATAATATTAATATTAAATAAATAATTAAAACAAATACAAAATATATAATATACATACTAATTAAAAAAAAGAATGACGTTAATAATTTTTAATACAATATTATTATTATTTAAAAACAAGCAAAATTACTCTATGTAACCAATAAATTTTATTAATTATTTAATTATACATATAATTTTTGTTCTTCTTTTTTACTTACTACAAAATACTAAAACAAAATATCAAAGAAACTTTTTTTAAACAATTTAAACAATTATTATTAATATTACAAAAAACCAACTACTATTACTATATGTATGTATTTGCAAACTGAAACAACAAATTATAACTTATTAGTTTAAGTAAGCTTTAACAAAAAATTACAAACAAAAAACACAATAAATAAAGCAAATATTATTTTCAAAAAAAAAACACAAATTTCACTTTTTATTACAGTTAACTATAAATGAAAATAATAATAATAATAAAAAATTATTTAAAGCAAAAAATAAAACACACTTTTTTATAAACTCAAGAAACAAAAATGGGATAAATTACTAAATATAAATGTTTGTATTTTTTAATTAAATGAAAAAAGAAAAACAATATAAAAGATTTAATACAGAAGCTAAGAAAAAATTAAAAGAAACCAGACAAATACAAGAATAATAAATAACGAGTTATTTGCAAATCTTAGTAAAATAAAAAAAAAACAATTTTAGTGGGAAAAACAAAAATTATTTATATACGCCAAAAATTAAGAAGAAAAAAAAAACAAATAATTTAAATTGTAAGCAGAGAAAACAAACTAAACTATAACTATAAAAACAATAATTATTTATATTAAATTAACATAACAAACAAAATTAATTCAATTTATATATATATACGAGTATAAAACCAGTTAAAAGTGTTGTGAAATATATTTCATTTTATAATTATTTTTTTATTTTTTTTTTGAATTAATGGTCTTTTTCTAAATGTTCATTTCCATGTAAATGTTTACAAAAAAAAAAAAAAAAACATAAGTAGTGTTTTTGCAATTAATTTCAATATTTAGAAACATATTCAATATTAATACAAAAATATATTTATTACTAAATGTTTTTGTTTGTTTTATAAATGTAACAAAAAAAAAATACTACTACTACTAATTGTTTAATTTTTTACGTTTGCAAAAAGACATGGTTAAACTACATAGGACTTTTAATTTATCAAAATTTTAACCATAAATTTAAACATAGATGAAGTTTATTTTTTTTATTTGAAAAAAAAATGTAATTTATCTGTAGTTAAGCCTTAACTATGGTTAAAATTTTAATGAATAAACTGTCCTAAACAGTAAGGGAGTTTTGAACAAAAAACAAGTGTTGTCTTAAAAAGTTTAAATTAGATTTGGAAAAACTTGTTTAAAGTTCCATAAAACAATTTAGACATTTTGTTTGTCAAAAGCAAACCTTAGAACTATGATATAATTTTCAATCCGGAGGTTCCTTATAGGGTTCTAAACCATAACATTGTGTAACTTTTACTGAATTAGTAGATAGGCCCATTGGCTACAAGTTGGGCATAAATTAAGAAAGGCCAGACATTACCTCCACGACAATTAGATCTTTACTCAGTCAGTGACAGTTGTATCAGCCGTAAGTTGTTTTCCTAGGGAAGAACTTTCAGCGAAAGCAGACTTGTTACTTGTATCTGTACTCTATTATCGTACGTACATGTTGAATTTTCACACCTTTTTTGCATTCATTTCGTTTTAAAAAGGGTTTGTTGCAATTATTATAAATTATAGAGACAAAAAGTTAGCTGTAACAAGTTTTTGATACACTCAATTCAGTGGGTTCAGGACTATTGAATATTGCTAGACCATTTAAGGAATTGAGCAAAAGTGCAATAGAACATTTTATAGATCTAATTTAAACAACATTTTTAATAAGGATTACTTCGGATCAGAGCTTCGAATTAATTAATAGAATTTAGCTTTATTCACTAAAATCTTTATTCGGTTTATATATAATTCAATCAATCCATTAATCTCATTATACTCATGGAATTAACTCATAATTATTCATAATAAAATTCATTCAACCTTTGAATTATTTAATTTTTCAGCCCAATTATGAATAAAAAATCCGCGAGAGTTTATTCCCTTTTGCCATTTTACCTATTCAAATTCAGTGTTAAAAATGGGAAAAGAGAAAAATTTCCGCGGAATTTGTATTCATGATTGGGCTGTTTGTTAACTCAAATCAAATACAAATTGAATGAAAATATTGTTTTTAATCATTTAAAAAAATAAATTGTCTGAAGCGATGATTTTGTAATTGATTTGAATTGAAGAAAAATTTAATCATTGAATACATTTTTAAAGCTATTTTGTAATGGACGCATTAAGCCTATGAATTCATTAAGGGAATGGTTAAAAGAAAAAATTAATTTGATTTGATTTTGAAAATTGAATTAATTTTATTATTTTTTTCAAACCTTTGCTTTGAATGGGCTTAATTGTTCGAACTCCTTGCAGATATTGTCCTTAATTATGTTGTTTTGACTAGAACTTCTGACCATTGTTATTATTCTAACACTTCTGGGAATAAATTCAGCTTGTTACAGTAGTCGCCAAGTTAAGAATATTTTGTCGAGTGAGTCATGGGTCATTGCGATGCAAAGATATAATCTTATGCCCCTTTGTTATTACCGCTTGCAGTCAGTATCCAGCAAAAAATTACATGATAAAGAAGTAGTTCAAGCTGAGATTTAACTGATGATAATAAAGTGGTTCGATTTAGGGGAATCATGCATGATTTTTTCATAATCATATGTATAGGGCTTTCCATTGATAGTAATGCTTAAAATCAATGCAAGTTTGATGAATCGACTACGTTTTGTATATGAATTGAGAAAGATATTTAAAATTATTAAAAGCAACATCGCCAAAACACTGTTTTCAAAATTTTTCGATTTTCACAATATTAAAATGATAATAATAATAATAATCAACCCCTTACTTTTGCTTACAATGTCGCAACAACACCATAAATATAAATTTACAATACAATAGTGGAAATGATACAAATATAAGATATAGTTCGATTATGGATGGCAACTACACTTCAGTTGAGTTGTCAGTTGCCTAAATGATATTACAGAAGGCCCTCTAGCAACACAACTGAAGATCGGTTGCCATCCATAATCGACCAATTAATATATTTAAATAGCAGTTGTATTTTTGTTTTTCCAATGTTGGGATTTAAATATTTGGTGAAATATTTAATATTTCTGTCTGAGAAGACAAGGTTAAAGAATTTTTAAAAATAAAATTTAGTGTTTCATCACGTATGAAGATTTTTATTTTAGAACTAACCCCCAGTAACACGAAGCCTGGTTATGTTTTAACTAATAGTTATACTGACAGTTGTCATACAAAAATAATTGTAACCGACAGTATAACTATTAGTTAACACCTAACCAGGCTTCGTGTTAATGGGTGTTACTCTCATAAAAAATGATAAACTTTTGAAAATGTTTAAATAATTTTAATTTTATTATAAATTTTATACTTTAAAAGCATCAAAAACATCGAATTTTTTATATCTTCAAATTGGACAACACTTGTTTTTTTGTTTCATTTAAATACTAGTGAATATATTTCGGAAAGATAAAATGGGACAATTTTTTTTAATAAATTAAAATCAAATTTATTATATAAGACTGCTAAATTTGTGCAGCATTAGTATGTAACTACAAAAGAAACAAAAATATTTTAAAGTAAAACATAAAAATAATGAAAAAAAAGAAAAGAATTGAACTAAATTAAGCTGTTTAAAGTGTTTTATAGAAATTTATGGACCATAATTAAAAAAATATTTATTAAAAGAAAAACCTAAACAATTTTAAATTTTAATAGAAAAAAAAAAACAAAAAAAAAAGCCAAAAGCTTATCATGAAAATAATTGTATTCTTACAAAAATAAACTAAAACGTTCAATAATTAAATGTGACTACAAAAATTATGCTTTATTTGTATACATAAATTTAAAGTTTTATAAAAATTAAAAAAAGAGAAAATAATGTAATAAAAATAACGTTATAAACAAATTTATGTAAAACATTCTTGTCTGTATTTCTGTTAGCTTCAAATAAAAATGGAAATTTTTTAACAAACAGCTAAAAACACAACTTATTACATAAAGTATATACAAAATTAATTACTACTATTTATAAATTGTAATATTGTATACAAACAATATGTATGTATATTTAATTAATTAGTGTAACAATTTTATTATTTGATTTAGTTATAGAATAGTTTTTTTATTTTTTAATTTTCATATTAATCGTTTAAATACAAATTCTTTATTATTTTTAATTCTAATAATCATTACTATTATTATTACTACAACAAATATATTACATTAATCAATATGATTGAAAAAATTGCATAAAATTTATTTGTTTTATTTCTGCAAATTATGATTTCTTTTTTACATGTTTTGAAAAAAAATTAATAAATCACTGAGTTATTTAGCTATGAAGTAATATTGTATGAAAAACCATTTTAATGAAACGCTAATGTTCTAGTACATTTTCTAAATATGTAGTTTGATTGGTGAGAAAACATTTTTTCCGTTAGTTTATTATAAAGTAGGGTATGTTCGTAAATGCAGTAATATTGAATAACTGCAGAAAATTAAAAGTTTAGCGTTTGAAAAGGCGTATTTGCCAACATTTGTTTACGTCAAACGTTTTGAAATAAAAATTGTTGGCACCGATGCCGCAAATTTTTCCAACCAAAGCATCATTTAGTTTTCTCTTGCAAAACTTTGCAGGTCGTTGTATCAGTGATGCACTCATACTCTTGCATTTGGAGTAATAAATCTGAAAAATGGTGATTCTGGAAACGTTAAGCTGGCAATTTCAGGATCAAAACTTGTAGTTATGTATACAAATTGTAATACAAGTTCATGGGTCAAATATAATCATAACCTTTATAACATAATTAATCTGTTATTTTAAATTCGTAACTTTCGTATAATATTCGAAGATCTGGTAATTTGGAAATGTACAATTATTTATAAGTTCTAATACTTCAAATCACAACTTCACTGAACCGATTTAAATCATATTTTTAGAGGGATGGGTCCTGAAAACGGTTTTCCATTTTAGACATTTTTTTATAATACCTATAGATTTTCTTTTGGTTCACCTTAGGACCCTAGTTATCGCATTCGTGATCATCGATGACCTACGTATCGAAATTATAATAAAATGTAAAAAATTTCTTGCTCGATATCGAATGAAATCATTAGCTAAGGTTTTCTTTAAGAAATTAAGTTCATTGAAAATTTTAGAAAATCCAAAAACGTAAATTTAGATTTTGTTTACATATATACATCTGCTCAAGGGTTTTTGACCACAATATACTGTTTTCCATATTTACGAAATACAGTGGTTTAGAAACGATTTTTTTTTTTGGAACTAATTCGGTATATCCGGAACTATTACAGATATCGTAACGAAATTGCACAAGAGCTGAGGTGTTTTCTAGTTGATTTACAGTTGTTTAGCTTCGAAAGCAGAATGGAGGCCACTCAAAGTTGGTCACAAATTCAAAAGATGTTTACGTTCATTTTTTTTTAATTTTGCTCGACTTTTTTTGGTTGTTTAGATATGGCAGACCTACGGAGGGTCTAACAATTTCTGTAAATGTAATTGGAGGAACATGAACCATGTTTGGATTCCAAACTTTGGAGCTATTAAACACGTATTCTAGGTGCATATCAAGTAGAGCCGTTGTCAGTGTGTTTTTCTGGTTGTAACACTTTATATGAACGAGTGTAGATTGGAACCTTTGATGATGTCTAAATTACTGCATCAGTTTATATTAACTAATGTTTATTTGGCTTTCAATTCCCACTTTATATTTGCAGTCATTTACATTCAATCACACTTGCAATATAAAAGTACTTTTTATACAATAAAATATTCAGGGCTATCACAGAATTCCATTCCGATCGAAGGTGGAATTAATTCCGTAATTAATTCTTCAGAAAAAGTTAAACGAAAATTTCTTTCGGAATGAAACCTCTTTCAGTTTTCAAAGTGGAATTGATATTTCATTGTAACTATTTGATTTTCTAAAATTTTTAATATAAAAACGCTGTCAAATTAATATCAGAAATAAAGAATTATTAAATATTTATGGAATTAATAAATTACACGAAATCTGAAGAACCTAAAACGAAATCGATCGGAATAAAAACTACGGAATTGAAACCATTCCGAACAAAATATGTGACAGGCCTGGGGCCAAATTACCTCATTCGTGATCGAATGAGCTATCGTATCGCAAAATAATTTCGATATCGAAATTATGATAAAATATACTAAATTTCTTCCTATAATCTCGAATAAGAAAATTGCGATAAATTTTACTCGATATCGAATGCGGTAATTCGGCCCCTGATTGTAGTTCTAACATGAGAGGTAGTAAGTTGATACAAAACTGAAAACTTTTAATAATAAAAATTTAAAAAAAGTAAATTTTAAGTTAGTGAAAATATTATAAAAAATATGATTATTAAAATGTGTCATTTATAAAATGCTTGAATGCCCCTGGTAGATACGAGTGCCGACCACTTATTTAACCTTCGCTCTACCAATACCCACCCGGGTGACCTCTCGGCTTTTATTAGTTTAATAATGTTTTTCATTTTGTTTCGATTTAAATAAAATTTAGACTCACTGAACAAATTTTAGAGTTCTTTATAATTTAATAAAAACATTTGAACCTTTTTATACGGTTTTTTCGATTTTTTAACATTTTGTTCGTCGGATATACATATGTATAGAAGTGCTGTACCACCCGGGTGGGTATTGGTAAACCATTTACATAAAAAACCTTTGGTAAAGCGAAGGTTAAGGCAAGTATACAAATTTAACAAAATAATATTAAAATATCAGGAAAACGGTCTTGTCACACATTTCGTTCGGAATGGTATCAATTCCGTAGTTATTATTCCGATAGACTTTGTGTTTGCTTCTCCAGGTTCCCTTTGATTTTGTTAATTCACATAAAATTTTATAATTCTATTTTTAAAATTTTTTTCAGGTTTTTGGTAATGAAATTTATAAACAGGCTGACTTCATAAACGCAGTAATGCAAAGCAATTGCAAGGCAAAGCAATTCTTTGTAACATTCATGAACGCATAAATGTTTTGTAAAGGATCGTAAATAAAAATAGTTCACAAATTTCACAGATGTTGCGCATTGAAAAGCATTGCCATACAATAATGAACTTGCGACATTGGCAAAACAAAATATATTGCGTTTATGAACATTATGCATTGAAAAATTTAGAAAAACAAAATTTTAAAAAACTGAAGACTTTTTCTGAAGAAGCAAAATACGGAATTAATTCCATTTTCGACCGGAATGGAATTATGTGAGAGGGGGATTATAAGTAAGTGTTGCGAAAGTTCCTGGCAAAGAATTTGTTTAATTTATTGTATTGATTTAATATAAAATATATATAATCTAAATTACATTTTAGTAACAGTGATTTATTTCATTTAAATAACACGGATTCTTTTAAATTGCAAATAAAGCATTAAGTAGTTTAAAAATTGTAACAACTCTTTATGTATTCAAATTTACAGAACAGTTTAAATATCCCCTGTTTTTAAAAACTCACACTTATATTACACATTGGTAATACGGTTTGATGTTGACTCAAGCAGTGCTTACGATAAACTATCTGGTTCAGAAACTCATTGTCACTATTTATAACACCAGTGGCATCTCCTGATGATATCCAGCATCTTCTAGCAGATGTGTTATAAATATTGTTTATAATTGAATATTAAAACCAGAAGTCAAAAACCATTACATTCGAATTGATGAATGCAAATTCGTAATAATATATTGCATAAACAAACAATTTTGGAAAATAAGATAATATTAGGATGATGGATTCAGTAATTTAATTTTTTGTTACCAGTATGTTTTTAAAATCGCGCAATTTTTAACATATTTTGTAAATAGTGCCGCTTTATGTAAAAATAAAACTGGCGACACGAATAAGCATGGTCAACAATAATTTCTTTCAATAGTTTCTTATCGAATAATTGATAAATATAATTGTTTTTCTATGCCACTTATATGATTGTTAGTTTTCTAAATTAATTGTGCGAATTAAAAAATATATAAATTGTTTTAATTAGTTGGATTAGAGAGTAAATATGTATGTCAAACAAAAACAATATTAAATAGACTTGAATGTTTTTAAATTAAACTGAAAATAATTATAAATAAAAAAATATTAAAGTTATATTCAAGCTTAGATGATTGATTATATAATAATTAAGTAATTGTGTATGATGTATGTTATTGTGGTTTCATTACATTTCTTAAAACATCGAGTAGATATAGCAAATAAGATAGTTTTTAGAGCATACATACATATAACAACAAATACATACATAACTGTATGTAAGGATATGTTTAAACATAACTACATCATAATCTCACTCTCAATCACAACCACATTCATTAATTAATTCATTTTAGTTATGAATAATTTAAACTGTATGTATTCGTATTCATTCGTTTTGGCATCTTAAAACTAATTGAAACCAATCGAATTTTTAACATATTTATTATTTACATATAATTAAGCTGATATTATGTAAAATGAATTATATAAATAATGAAAATATATAAATATTCGTACATACTTACATATTTATCCCACCAATTACAACAAAAACAAAAAGAAAACCGAATAAATATATTCTAATACAAGAAAGACAAAATAAAAAAACCAAATCCAAAGAAATGCACTTAAATCAATATATGATTTCTGAAATAAATAAACAAATGAATAAATTACAAAATAATGACCAATTACTTATCAACAAAAATACAATTTAAATTACAAAACACAATTAATGAGCTTTTAATTTTAAAATGTAAAAAAAACAAAAATACAAATAATTTAACGCTTCATTGTATTGTTTCAATGGCAAATATTCTGCATTTATTATTAACAATTTAAATACAAAAACAAATTATGTCTGTTAATTTACTAATTGCTAAAAGAAAATCTTAAACAAAATACAATCTAAAAAAATAATTTATAGAAATAAATAAACAATAAACAAAATAATAATAATAATAAATAGTTAAGTACTTGTGTATTCCGCTCTACTAAATATTCCTTTAAGAAATAAAATGAAACACCAATTAAATCAAAACAAATTATCAAATTAATTATTATCAATAATTTAGAAAGTTATTCAAGCGACTAAATAGAAATATGTACAACAAAATAAAAATACACAACCTAAACTAATTCTAATTTAGTTTAAATTGCCACGATTATTATACATATTAAATATTATTTAGTTTTAGTTTAAAAAACCGTTTTATTATCAAGTTTGAATATTCTGTGAAAATAATTAGCATACTTTAGGGATGATGTAAAAAACAACTATTATTTGCACAGGAGACCAACTCCCTCCCACAAACTAAACAATTTGTTTATAATAATTTTTCTTTTATTTATTTTATGTATAAAGTCTACAAATAAACAAATATGTATTGCATAAATATTTATTAAAAATCATGTAACGATTATTATGGAATCTTAATAGAAAAAAATACATACATAAAAATACAAGATTGATAAAAACCCGTCCAAATAAAATTTGATTTTATTGAACCAAAATAATAAAAAAAATTATCATCAATCATATAAAAATGCTCTTGAAATTTATGAAATGAAAGAAACAAATAAACAAGATTTATGTAACAAAAAACAAGTAATGGAAATTAGGGATAAAAGGATTAAATATTTTTATTAATTTATTTTTAGATTTTGGGAATACAAATGAATGCAACTCAAGAACCTACACTGATGTTTTTTAATGTCCCCTTCGGCATCCCTAGTCACATAAATAGATGAAACATTAATAAGCCGGGTTTTCCAGTTTGTCATTTTTCCGATGCTAAATGTAACATTTGCATATGATTTTTTAGTAGAAATTTGCGATTATTCAAATATATTGATTATTCAATTTGCTAAATCAAATTAAATTCTATGTCTTACCCCCCATTAACAATATAAACTTAACTTAAAATAAGAAATAACTATAGGTTTTAATATTAAAATGTTTGACTGAAATAAAGAATTTTTTTTGTTTGGAACGGTTTTATGGAATGAGTTGCTAACAGTTTTTAATTCTGAACTAAGATTTTAGTAGATTAATCTTAAATTGAGTTAATTAATTTGATGCCCTGATTAATATTCGTGACTAATTAAACAATTTTGATTATGATTATTCAAAATCTATATTTAATTAATTAATTAATAGATTAATCTGAAATTATAATAATTTGAATCTGAAAATGTGCAATATTTTTGAAAGACTGAGTTTTAAGTGACATATTTTTGAATCTAATTGAGATATTGACTTGAAATATTATTTTTAAGACCAAAAATTAACTCACCTTTGTCATTGTAAATGACAAAATGTAAAAAAACTTGTCAAAAGGCGAATCCCGCCATTCTTAAAAATTGGAGCGAAAATTCCAAAAATGGTATTTTTGCCCATAGGGCTAGGAAAATACTTTCTGGAAAATAGAGAACACATCAAGGTTTCCAAGGCCACTATCCGATTTCTGATCCCAGCTTTGGGATTTTAGAACATGTGGCCCAAATTTGAAATTTTAATAAAATATGGGTCAAATTCCGAAGGGCGTAAGGCCGACATATTCAAAAAATAGGACATATTTTTTATACCAAAATATTCTCCATAAAGATACCTTACAGAAAAACATAAAACTGTTAAATGTTCTTAAAGAAAGTTTTTTGTTTAATAAAAAAAGGGTTAAGTCACCTTTTCGCCCAAAAAACAGCAAAAATCTACTATTTTTTGAATTTTTAAATTGAAAATCGTTTATTTTTGGTTTCATAATTGATATTGCTCTGAAATCTTTTGTATATTATTGGTAATTTAGTTGTCTAACTAAAATTTTTATATTTTTAAAAAGGCGGACTAAGGTAAATATTAAATGTGAAATGCCTATAGCTCGGAAATTATAAGAGATAAATAGAACACGCGCGCTTTCCAAAAATATAACAATATTTGAAATCGGATGGGAAGCAAAAAAATGGCACGTGTTTAAAAATTTTATATTTCGAAGGTACCTTACTTTGAGCCTAAATAGCGCCGCCCCTGCAGCACTGATAGGGCCCATTTTAATAACTTAAACTCGAATACTCCTTGGCTATGCCCATGTCAAATTTAATTTCGAATGGATCAGCCCTTTATAAATGCCAGATTTATTTTCAAAAAATTTCAATTCTGCCCCACAGTGCATTTGTGGAAAAGAAACTGATACAAAAGTAGTTATGTGTCTTTTTCTTCGGAAGTTCTAGTTCTAACACTTTATTTGAAAAGATCATGTTACTTTAATATGGCATTAATACAGGCGCGGATCAGGTCAACCATTTGCGGGGGGGAAAATTAAAATTTGTTCTACATTTTTCTTTTTATTCCTTTTTTTATATGAAAACTTTTCGGTTTTTGGGGTCGGGGGAATTTCTTATTTCACCCCCTCTGGATCCGCGACTGCATTAATACAATATTGTTGGCTATGCCAGCATTTTTTCAAATATGTATCCCAAACAATTAGGCTCGATATTATACAGGACATCTCGTTTGTTTTATAATAAATTTTGCACAGATGAAAATGATCATGATCGATGGGGGTATCGCACAGTGGTATAGAAAAAAAGAAGGAAATAAACCTGTAACTTCTAAACGGTTAGTCCGGCTTGAATGAAATTTCACATGCGTAAAGAGGAAGTGTTGTCTAGTTTAAGTTTTTAATTTGGACCTCAGAGGCGTGTCCACCTCGGATTTCAAAACGATCCCTATTTCCTCGTTTGTGTTCCGATTTCAAAAAAGTTACATACATATATAGAATCTCCTCGTCGAACACTACAATGAATTTTACATAAAAAATAGACATTATTTGGATGGACTGTGTGTCGTAATCTTTGTTATGAACCGAAAGAAAAATCTCTGACATTTCCTTTTCTGACATTTCCATTTTACAGGGCGATTAACGTATTAGTTTCTAATCGGGTTTTTAAATTGTTCAGAAATTTCAATTATATGTAATGTTAATGCAATTTTACCAAAGTGTAATCAATAAAATTGTATTACAATAATATCAATAACAATGATATAAATTGAGAAATATAATAGTTTAATTGTAAAGGTAGGCTCACACATGGCAAATATTTACTCAAAAAACCTAACCACTTTTTTACAAGTGTTTTGTAAGATCAAGTAGCATCAAATAAAATAAAACTAAGTATTTGTTTTGAATTGTCCTAAGTAAAAGAAGTGTTTGATATAAATATAAGAATTAAAATATATGTTAATTAGTGGTTACGTCTTTTTCGTCAAATATTTGCCATGTGTGATCATACCTTAACCCATTTCTTACCGCCGTGTGTTTGAACACACGTTTATCATTTCTTAACTTTGAGTAAATATAAAACACAGATAAATATAAATAATAAAATGTATGAGGCGTTTATATTAAGGTTTGGTCTCTTACCAACAATAAAATATTTTTGGAAAATTTTCTCAAGCCTCCCCCATTTCATAAGTGGTGATTGAAAAAGGGTCCAAAAATGGACTCTTTTTAAATTAATTATATAATATATATAAAAAAATCAGAATTATTATATATGTATTGCCGTGTGTTACTAAATCTCCAAAAAGGAACCTAAGGCCATTTACCCAGCGTACTGGTGAATATACAAGCCGCTAGGTGGCAGCAAATACCGGCGTGTGTTTCACCACACGTTGGTACTGATAGTGACATTGGTAATTAAATATTTTTTGTAATTACGACACAATCGATCTAATGGTAACCTTGGTTTACGTCTAACTACTTTGAAACATTAATTGCTAATATACTTTCCAAAATACATACCATAAACAACATAAATAACTAAAAAAATTGTACCGAACAAAAGATTTCAAAACACTTAATAGTACCAACGTGTGGTCAAACACACGGCAAAAACTATGCGTCAAAAAGAAAATTTTTTTTTCAAAAAATATTGAAAATGATAACATAAGACGTTCCTGAAATTTTCATCAAAAAATTCCAAAGTTTAAATTTCCGGTAATTAATGAGTTAAGTATAATCATTAGATTGTTAATAAATAATCAACAGTCAAATTAATAAAATCGTCCAATTTACAATTCTGTAAATGGAGTGGTTTGAAAAATTAGAGCTCAAGACGATTTGAAACTTAGATTCAATTTTTAATATAACATGGAAGTTGTTTCCTATAAAATATCTCCCACAGGAATAATCCCATATTTAGGTGTTCAGAGTTGCATTCTGATTTCATAACATAAAAATACCCTTTTATTAAAAATATCTAGAAAAAAAAATTATAATAATAATTATTAACATAAACATCTTAAGCAAAACAAACAAACAAACAAATACAAAACCAACATAATTATTAGAAAATGTTAAATTTTTAATAATTTATTGCTTAATTTCTTAGTTAAAGTTACAAACAAAATAAAATTAGTATTAAATCAAATGAAAACCATGAAATTAATTGAAATGTTGATGTGTGAAATTTATAAGACTAGTACATTTTTTCCTACCTAATGTTTAACTAAAACAAAAAAAATAAATAAATTTAAAAAAAAAACAAATATAAAATTTAAGTACATATTTAAGTAATATTATAAAATAATATTGTATGTAATAATAGTTTACATTAATATACATTACATAAATAAATAAAATAAACATTAAATAATATATATATACAAATATTAAAAATTAAATAGAGTGTACCTTCTTTTTGGCAAAAGTATATAAACAATAACAAAAACTATAAATAAAAGAAAATGCAAATAACACACAAAAATAAAGAATATTGAAAAAATCGTAGTGATGCAAATTAAACTAAATAATTAACAACACAAATAATTACAAATTAATAAAGTGATTAAAACAGCAGTTTAAATCATTTTGAAATAATGTTTTTAATATAAAATAAAATATTAAAATACCACAAATTAATTTTGCAGATAAAGTTATTTTTGTATGTAATTAAAATCAATAATAATCGATTAAATTAGCTTTGTTGGAGTTCAACACTTTCGTATTATTATTTCTCTTGGAGTTTTAAATTCAATTAATGTGTAGTTAAAAAGTCAAACGTTACAAAAAATACAAATTAAGCATTTAATTCTAGACAATTTTACTTTAAAGTTAGGTTATGTGGGTTGAAGAGATAATGATTTGCCTCCAAAATTCTGATGAATATTTGACTCCTGTGAATATTTGAGTACCGTGATAACCAAACGGTACTTCTAATAAATTTGATTAGAATTATTATAACACATCTCTGAGACAGTCCAGGTCATGGAAAAGAGCTTTACAAAGATGAAATAATCTACGCTCTTGCATGGCCGGGCACTCATATAGAAGGTGTTGTACTAATTCTTCCACCTCCTCATCTAAACAACTTCTACCCCCATTCGTTCCGACATTTGTTCAATCATACAGTGCTCAGTATTCCTACTAAGAAACAAACGATTATTGGTCCTATCCTTTGTACAAGTGATGATATTTGTCCAACTCAGTTCGGTCTCTCCCAACGCCCATTCATCTATCTAATTAGATACAATCACGAAGGGAGTGTGAATATCCCTTTGCGCAAGAGTTACGTCCAGGGACGGCCCGTTGGTTGCGTATTCATCAGTTACTTTATTTCCCCGGATGCCCTCATGACCTGGAACCCATATTATCTTGACATGATGTTGTCTTAGTTGTGCCAGTGAATGAAAACAATTGAGAAGACATTTCAACATAATTAAATTGGAGTTAAGAGCCTTGATTGATGCAAGGCTGTCCAAGTAAATAAGTGTTATTGAATTCAGTTCCCGGATTCTTCTCGCGGCTGTATCAATGGAATAGATCTCTGCCAGAAAACCACGCACTCATGGGGCAAAGGAAGAAATATCAAAAGGTCCAGTTCCAAGCCAATTCCAGCCCAATAGTTTAAAGTTAATTCTGTATAATTATTTGTTATATAAAATTTCCTTCTCGGAATTAATCTTCTGAGCTATGGTAAACGAACATTTTAAGAGTGTGTATACAACTCTGAGATTGGTTACCCTAGGTCTCCACGTAGCAATTTTTATTGCTAAGCACAAGTAATAACGTCGGCAGAACAACAACACAGCGATTGCTGATTGCTTTAGGTGGAGAAAACGTTCGTCACAAATACAAAATTTTCAACGCGAGAAGTTCTATGAAAAACTGATGTGTATTTTGCTTATATTTTGTGTTGAATGATTTTTTTCACTAATTTCTTTGTTTTTTTACTTTTGGTACTTAAATAAATTAAATACGTATGAATTAATCACACTAAATCATAGAAAGAAGAAATTTTACATTAATGACAAACTGAACTGACAGTTTATTGCATAGCAATAATTGCTCAGGCAATCAGTAAAGCAATCATTGCGCAATGGATGGCTACTTATGGCAATTTGCGGTCGGGAAGCATTCGTGCAATTCGACAAAATATTTATTGAAGGACATTTTTAAATAGCGATTTTCAAACAAAACGTGAGAGGTTCTAGTACTAATATTTTATATGAAAAATACCTGTAAATTAACATGGTAATGTTGACACCTTTTAGGCATTCTGTGACAGGTCACGTAACTAAACCAAAAGTATCTGTCAAGTTTTGATCATAAAATTTGATTATAATTAATTGATGATTGGTAAAATTTTTGACACAGTTGGACTAGTGAAGTAATATGACATATTTACGTTTAACTATAAGTTGGTACAAATAAAGAAACTGATACAGAACTATTTATGTTACTTTATATGAATGGGACATGTCACATCAACTGTTCGTTGGTCCAAGATTGAGACCACTTGACAGGTCAAACGCCCATATTGTATTAATGGACATAAAATTCGATTATAATTTTTTCAATTTTAACGAATTTGTTTAAAATTCATTGACAAATTATCAACTTTTTGACATAGAAGAACAATTTAAGCGACATGTCATTTTATCACAAGCCACAGAACCCGCAACCTGTCTGCGTCAGATGTTTTTCATATATGCAACTCGTTTGTCTCAGAGTAAACATTGAACTGAAGGACCATGTATTTTGATATATTCAGCATGGTAGGTAATTTCTACATTTCGTGCTAAATTTGGCCTCCTCGGGTATGAAGACACATCTACCCTGTAACCCTCGCAAATATTAACCGATCTAAATTCAGCTAAAGAAGGATGCAAACATTTCACAACACAATATTTTATGTCACTGATACCTTAGGAGATATGTATTTGAGAAAAATAGTTTTTTAATTCTTAGAGTTTTCAATAAAACATTAAAATTTCTGATAATTACAAGACTTTGTTAACAATTTCTTTATCGTTAAGATTAATTTAAGAGTTAATTTTTATTTACATACACTGGACTTCAGGATATACTTTTCTAACGTTTCATAAAAATTAACCGAATAATTTACAATATTTCGTCATGTTTCCATAACATATCCCAAATATTGCAAATTTAAGTAAAATCTTCTGTGCAGATTTTTTATTTAAAATGTATTACAGTAAAAAAAATTATGGCTAATTTGTCAAAATAGTTCAAAATATATTTTTTTTAGAAGTACCCAGAATTCAAATCCAAGGTACGACTAAATTGTTATTGAAAACATGGTTTAATAGTTTTTATTCAAATATTATAACATAACATGTAACATAACTGTACATGTCAGCGTATTCATGCAGCTTGGCAATGAATTTTACAATATTGTTGAAATTTGAGCAGTTTGGAAGACGGCCGCACAATGGTATAAAAAAATATAGGGAAATAAATCTGTAAATGCACAAAGAGTAAGTCTTATCGATTTCAAGCTTTGAGTTTGGAGCTAATGGACCCACCAGGGGATCCCAAAGTAGGTCACCTCGGGTATGTTAACTTTTTAAAACGATTAATTTTTCTTCTTTTGGATTCCGATTTCAAACAAATTATATATAATGAATCTCCTCGCCAAGCTCAATAAAAAATCAATTATCTCTTTTAGCTTAGGAGATATTCGTATTTGAAAATTAAAATTAGTTACCTTGTTATTTAGTGTTTGCTTGGTTGGGTTGTGCTAACAAAGTAATATTTATACCATGACACAACAATATAAGGTACACTCATTAGAAAATAAATTCTCAATTATACAATTGTAACGTCAAAGAAAAGAAAATATGAAGAAAATCAAAATCAAAGTTTGACATTATAGGGGTAAATATTGAAAACTCCCCCTTCTCTACCTTCTAAAATTATTGTATCATGCTTTATACTATACTCTTTGATAAATAACGTAAGTAATAAAATGGTTAGATTACTTACTACTGTGACTGAAATATGTTTTATATAATGTGTTTCTCTACATAATATTATGTTATTTTGTAAGGATGCCGCGTGTATTCAATGAACATTAAATTGAAGACCTTCGGATGGGAATATGTCTGCAGTCTTGAACACGACGAAGAAGAGAATTATTAGGAGTATGTCGATCTGATGAAGATGCTCGGTGATATACCTTCGGGGCTCCAGTTAAAATATGATAAAATTTGGCTAATACTTCTGTTAGTGACTTATCTACCGAAACTGCTGTGGTGGAATCAAAACGGTGAAAAAATTTTAGATTGGAAGAGCCGGTTGATTATACAGAAAGTGGGTGTATACAAAATTATATAAAATAATTGGAATATAGTAGGTGAGACACCTACACAGCAATTTCGTTTGTTTTGTTCAGAAAATTTAGTCAAAATTTATACGCTACGAAAATTTTTATTATAATTATTTTATAATATTAATAAACTAACCACCTCCATAAAAACCTTTTGCTGTATTTTTATTTTTTTATACCCTTCACCATGAATGGCAAGTTTGTAATTTCCACATTTTTCATTTGCGACCCCATAAAGTATATATATTCTGGATCGTTATAGATAGCGGAATCGATATAGCCATGTCCGTCTGTGTGTTGAAATCAACTTTCCGAAGCCCCCAAATAACTTACATACACGATTCGTACATCAATATCTCCGAAATTCTTCCGGCTCGGTCGCTAATAAAAATCGAGAAAATCGGTCAACAAATGGCTGAGATATATTTTTCACCTATATCTGGATTACTAAGTCATTAATATATACTATATGGATATCTAATGATAAATATTTCAAAGGCCTTTGCAACGACGTATATAAGACCATAGTAAGTTGGACATACAATGGGTCAAAATCGGAAAAAAATATTTTTTCACCAGAATTTTTTTTTCATCAAAAATTTTTTTTTTGTCATAAATTCTTTTTCCAAAAAAATTAATTAAAGAAATTTAAAAAAAAAAATTTGGACAAAAACTTTTTAAAAAAAAATTTTGAAAAAAAAATTTTAAAACATTAAAAAAATTTTGATTTTGTTTAAATAAAAATATTTAAAAAAAATATTTTTAAGTATAATTTGGTGAAGGGTATATAAGATTCGGCACAGCCGAATATAGCTCTCTTACTTGTTAAATTTCGAAAGGGTAATGTCCGAGGCCTTCAGTTTTCATCGGTTTCAACGTGCGAGTGATGATTTGTGCGGCCACCCATAATAATCGATGTAGAACGCTTAATCTGGGATACTCTTAACTTCAGAACAGAGTATCCAAAATTGGCTTGATTCGTTCTTGGCCTCAAAAGATTAGCTATTCTTTAGGCTCGCAATCCATATGTTGCGAGAAAAGGTCGTAGCTAACAATGACCAATAAATATGAATAAATTTACATTGTTCAAATGTTTAACAAATTTGCATTTTTAAGTTATACACCCAATTAAATTTATCAGTCATGTTCAAAACTCTCAGTCCGTTTGAGATTTTTAATTTCTAATTTATATTAATTGTTTAATTTGCCCTAATAATCAATCTAATTTATTTAGCACTAAGTAATCAATATAAAAAAAGAAAACAAAATAAAAAGAAAATAATAATAATGAAATCCTTAGGTAACACAACGAAATAATTTCACAATTTGGAGGAGCACATTATTAACACTGTTGTAAATTTGCAAATGTCCCTTCCTCTCTAACTCTCTCTCTAAATAAATCTCTCACTCTCATTATTTATTTCCAAATTCTAGATAATTTTTATTAAAAACCAAAATTTTGCTATTGAATGAAATATAAAAAGAAATACATTAAAGTTTTTATATTATTTATTTCAATGTCTCGTAATTTACATGAATGTATAAAATGTGCTTTTTAAATTGATGAAAAATATTTCATTTTTAATTGATTTATTACAACTTAAATAAATCTGTATGTTTATGTCACTATAAATTATTTAAATGTCATTTTGAGAAATTATTAACAGAAAAGCTGACTTTTGTAATGGTAAATATAATAAATTTTAGAAATTAAATATAAAAAAACGAAGCACACCGATAATTATAAATTAAATAAACAAATAAACAAAAATTATATAGTAAATAAATATATTCACGTACCTTTATTAATATAAAAACTTAAAATTTTCAAAAAAGAAAAAAAATATAAAATAAAATACATTAAAGTTAAAATGAAACAAATTAAATATAAAAAAACCAATACAAATTAGAAATATTTAAACAAAACACACGAAAACATTTGAATTTATGGCTGTTTAAACACTTTAGAAATTAAAGAAAAATTATATAAAATTATAAGAACAAAAAGTAAACAACAACAAAATAATATTATTATTAATAATATAAATAACTAAACATTTTTTAAAAAAGAAAATTATAAACATAGTTTAAACATTTAAAGTCTTTTTAATTTTTTTTTACATTTCCAGTTTATAGTATTTATACATGTATGTATTTAACTTAATACTAATAAAAACTAATATATTTAAAATATTTAAATAAAAAAAAACAAACAAAAAAAAATATTCTACACAAAATATTTAATAAATAATTTAATAAGTATTTAACAGAAATTCTAAAACAAAAATACAAATACAAATACATACAACAAAATAATAATAATTTAAAAAAGGCCGTCGTAGTAACAAAAAACAAAAATAATTTGTATTATAAAATAAAATAAAGTACATACAAACATATGCATAAATCCATTACTTCTAAAAAAAACCACAACAATAATACATATTTAATTATCATAAAATCAACTTAATCAACTCTTTCATTTAACATTTAACCCAGTAACGATTTTACTATATTAGTAGAAATGAATTTGAATTTACTAAATGTATGTATTTATGTCCGTGTATATACAGATGTGGTCATAAAAATAGCACAGCAATATTTACACTAATATTTTTTGTTAATAATTCACTTTAGTATGGTTCTGCTTAAAGCCAAAAAGATCTGGCTACACGACTGTCGACGAAGACATTATTCGTGAAATTTTGGTTATCATTAGACATTTCTGAAGATTCGATATTCGAAATAAGGCTCCAGTATTTAAACCATTGGTAGGAGTTCATTTTGTTGAGATTACGAACATTTCCGTAAATTTACACGTACACAACCCGAAAGTAAACAAAACAATCAGCAAGAGCGTGAAAAATACAAATAACTCATTTAGTTACAAACAATAGAGCGTAAAAATACAAATATTTCATTCTGTTGCTTGATGTTGTTGTGGATTTTTTATATTTAACCCATACATGCACACAAACTACAATTTCTCTTTTTGCGCTTCCCTGATTTAAACGAATATTATCCGAACTGCTAGTAAACTGAGTTTCAATCCTAGCAAAACTGAACTTGTATTGTTAACAATGAAATACATGATACCTAGCTTCTCGCTGCTCCGGTAATCAGAAGTATATTGAATCATCCAGATAACATTGATTATTGCACTCCCAGACTCGAGAAACTTTGGTTTTTCAATTCCGAACAACATGGAATTAGTGGAGGGTCCTGCTTTTGATGCGACAAGTCTTTAGGATGGCCCTAAAAAGGCGATCGAGTTGGCGGTTGTGTCTAAATTAGGGTGATCGGTCCGGTTTTTAATAACCGGTTATAACCGCTTTTTTTTGCTAAGGTCGGTTTCGGTTTTTTTGAAAAGCTCACATTTCGAATATCGAAGAAACCGGGGTTTTCTCCTCGAATAGCCGGTTTTATCTAAAAGTGTGTTTTTCTGAGTTTTAGTGTAAAACTTTAAAAAATATTCAAAATCCAAAAAAAATATAAAACAAATATTTCAACTATTTTAGAAGAAAATATATATTTAGAAAATGTCACAAGTGATCTGGAAAGCCTGAAAACTTACTCAATGCTTTGTTTTCTATAGGTCCTACAAATACACCAAGTAAAAGATAATTTTCAATGTCTAGTTTTATAAAAAAAAATCGATATACTCCAAAGTATTTAAACTGTGTTTTACTTATTCTTAAGAGATTAGTTTACCTTCACAAAGTCTTCAAATTTACTGACGTTAACGATCTTCGGGTCAAATTAGAATTATATTTTTTAAAAAAACCTAATGTAGTTGTTGACATTTGAAATTCATAAATTCACTCATGACATTTGAAAGTCATAAAATATCAAAAATATCAACCACTCATTTTTAGAAAAATTCAATTTTAATTTCTAAATGGGTAACATTTTACCCGAAGACCTTATGAAGGATAAGAAAAACAGTAGTTCAGCATGTATGAAAAGAGATATATATTAGAGCTACCAAAAATATATTGTAGTGCTACCAAAGCTCTGAAAACATGTAACTTAATTGTACGTAACTTAACATTAAGTCCAAACAAGTTTATAGATATCTTTTTTGCCAATGTGTTTTTCTAATAACCTAACATAGTGGTTGACATTTGAAATGAAATAAAATTCAATGTGTTTTTCTAATAACCTAACATAGTGGTTGACATTTGAAATGAAATAAAATTCATAAAATATCAAAAATATAAACCGCTAACTTTTAGAAAAAATTAAATATTAATTTCAAAATGGGTCAAATTTGAACCGAAGAACTTGTGAAGGATAAAAGAAGTATCAAAATAGTTTTAATCACTATTATTTTAATAAATAAAACTTTTATTCTTTTTATTTCTAGGTGTTTAAATATTTTTCCAAAAAATCGGTTAACCGGTTATTATAAAAAAAACCCGAAACCGGTTTATATTATATTGCAATTTTTCGAAGAAACCTAAAACCGGTTTCTAAAAAATGTCGAAGAATCGATCACCCTAGTCTAAATCCAAGAATTTTGGATAATGTTATAGTTTAGGATTCAGACTGAAAAAATATAGCTTTGAATTAAATCAATTTGAGTTTAATTTACTAAAATCTTAATTCAGAATAAAAAATTTCAGCAATTCATTGCATTAATCCATTCCCAAAAACCAATTCTTTAGCTACATTCATAGGCTTTCATTTTAATAGAATTCATTCACTGCTGGATCAATTCACAATGGAATTAATTCATAACAGAATTCATTCAACCTTTGAATGATAAAATTTTTGTTAATTAAAATCTAATCCACATTGAATGAAAATATGTCTGCTTCATTCAATTTGTTTATGTTTTTAATCATTTACCCCCTGTCTAACTTGACAAATATTTAATGACTCACAGTGGTATAGAAAACAAAATAGAAGGAAATAAATCTGTAACTCGTCCGATTTCAGTCAAATTTGACATGCGCAAGTGTTGTCGAATCCAGGAGACCTCAAAATAGGACACCTTGGGTATGTTATATTTTTAAAACGATCATATGTATTTCTTCGTTCCGATTTCCAAAAAATCACACATAATGAATCTCCTTGTCGAGCACTATAGAAAACCTCGTCGTAGCTATCAATTATATTTTATAGCTTAGGAGATATTTGCGTTTTAAAATTAAATTTTAAAAATGTTTAACCACCCTACTCCATTTTTTTGATAATACCGGGTCCAAATATTTTCCGATTTTTTCCATTTTTCTTTTATTGGACTAACAACAAACGTAAATGTTTAACAGAAAATGAATTGTTTAAAAATCATAACCGACTTCAAAGTTATATGCATTTTAATTTAAAAAAAGCCGATTTTTCCCTAGTTTTTTGGAAAAAAGTATTTTTCAAGGCAACACATAATCTTCGACACTGAATAAATAAAAAATAATATCATTCGAACGGATTTATCACAAAAATCAATAAATTCTATTATTTTATTAAATCTGGAAAATATGCGTAGTTTGTTTCGAAAGAGAACATTTTCAAATCAGATTGTATACAAACAAATTTAAATTACTATTACACAGGTCAACAGCAAAAAAGGCTTGAATAACCACTATGGCTACCTAAGTACAAAAGCGGTTAAATTTTTCAATTCTATGGAAAGATTTTTAAAAAAAAAAATTTAAGTAAAATTATAAATTCATGAAATTATAATTCATGACAACTCAAAAAGGGTTAGTCCGATATTATAAAAATAAACTTAGCAAAATTGTTGCGTTTTAATCGGCTCAGAAGTTTCGGAGTTATAATAATAACAAATTGAAGCAAAAAATAATTTTTTACATGAAAGTAGCAAATTTTTTTTGTTTTAAAAAAAATCATGAAAAATTTTAAACGGAAAATTTGTACATAGCACGGGGAAAATGTTTTCAAAGCTCAATCAATCAAAAGAAGAAAATTAACAACTCAATTTTATGTATGTATATCAAACAAAAAACTAAAATTCTGTGAAAATTAGCGAATTCACTTAATTGTGAATAAATTCGAAAAAAACGATATTTATGATCGATATCTTATTTTATTCATATTGCTATGGACTTTGCGATAAAGTAATAAATCGGAATATTTTTTGACGTTTTCGATTTTTCGTGATTTTTTTAAAACAAAAAAATTTTCTATTTTCACGTAAAAAATAAATGTTTTGTTTAATTAATTAAAAAAAAACAAACGATATTTATTATCGATATCTTATTTCATTCCTATTGCTATGGACTTTGCGATAAAGTATTAAATCGGAATATTATTTGACGTTTTCGATTTTTCTTGATTTTTTTAAATCAAAAAATTTGCTATTATCACATAAAAAATAAATTTTTTGCTTAAATTTTTTATTATAACTCCGAAGCCGATTGAAACGCTATATATAAACGGATTAAAAATTATGTAAATCACAACTTTTCTAAGTTTATTTTAATAATATCGGACGAACCCTTTTGAGTATGTGAAGAAACGTCTAAAAAAATAATAAAATTTTTTTAAAAAAAACTCTCCCTAGAATTAAAAATTTAGACCATATTTGTACTACTGGAAGCATAATACATCAAAATGGTTTTAAATTTTTTTCGATTTTGTTGCCTTGTGTCACTACAAATATTATATCCTTAGAAGTTGTAATGTTAGGCGACTTAATAATTCCTTTAAAAACTTAAAATATCAATTTGATTCGTTCGAATATCCACAAATTTGGCCATCATAACGAATCTAAATATTGTAGCTTTAAGAAGAAAACGTATAAAGAAATTTTCGACAAAAGTTTTCCCAAAAGGAAGGAATATTCTGATGGTTTAGCTTAATACTAATTAAAATTTTAACAATTTAAAAAACAGCATGAATTATTTCTAAGACTACATCTGTATTTTACGTTCAATTAGCATATTAAAATAAACTTAATAAAAATAACAAAAAAATAATTAAAATAGTAATAAATAATATTACAAAAGCATTACAAATAGGAGGAGAGTCTTAAATATATATAAAAAAATAACTTTTTGTGAAATTCAGTGTCTTTTTAAACACATAATTATAATAAACAAGAAAACATATAAATATAGAAACAAATACAAATACAAATGAGAGAAAATAATTAATTAACAATAAAAACAACAATTTGTTAAAATAAACAAATACAATGTGCATTACATTAGTTTATTTGTATGTGTAACAAAAAATTACCAAAAAAAAATATATAAATTAGAATTTTTATGTATGTAATAATACAATATATACTATACATTATACCTAAACATAACTATATTATTATTATTATTATTATTATTAATAATTAACTATTGCTCTGTATGTAAATGTATAAAAAAATAAACAATATTTATAGATTACAACAACAAAATATGTACAATATTATTATTATTATAATTAATATGAATTAATTGAATTAATACACATGAAAGAGAAAAGTAAATAAGTATTTAATAATTATACATATATATTTATTCATTTATTTATCTATGTATGTTTTACTTTAGATAGTACAGATCAAATCTATCTACTAGATATTTATTACCAAAAGTACTCACTCATCTATGTGTAATAGAATGTAGTAGATACTTGTAATTGTACTTATGTGTAAAAAATAAACAAATAAATACAACTTATACTTGGTTTATATACAGACGATGACAAATATATTTAAATATGTATTAAACTCTTTGTATTTGGATGAGTATATGTATGTATATGCCTCCCTCTTATTGCAAGCACTAAAACCACACACTAATCCTTATATACTACATACATAGATACATCCATAGATTCATACATACATATATCTATAGATACAACCAAATACTCATTGATTGCATGCAACCGTTGCATGTGCAAATAAACTAAAAATTCAAAATTTAATTATCCTTGTGTATGTATGTATACTTATGTAATTTAAGAATTTAAGCAACAACAATAACAAGATATACATACTTATGTACATAATTGTCAACAAATATATAATTTAATGTGTGACAATTAAATTTGCAATTAATTTCATAATAAATAATAGTATGACGAAAACCAAAACAAACAATGTAAAAAGAAAAACAACAAATAAATATTAAACAAAAATATATATTACAATAAAAAAAATACAAAACAAACACAAAACAAAGAAAATCAAAGGCAAATAATAAACAAAAGTAAATATTGAGAAAAAAAATACATACTTACATATATGAATGTTGTGTTTTATTTAATCATGAGGACACTTTTTCAATTGAGGACACTTTTTCAATCGAATTTAACTAACCCAATGCACAGTGGAACATTTTGGTCATTTTCGGATCAAAAATCTGTAACATTGGAATGGATGAGGACTTTTTTTGTTAAATAGGTGGGACTTTAATCTTTAATATGTATTTTTAATCATAAAAATCGAATTATTAAAAAAAAGTTATGAACGGTGAAAAATACATTTTTGATTTTTTGTATAAAAATAATAGTACTATAGTACCTCTAACTCACATATTTTTAGACCGATTTCAAAATTTTAAACAATTATGGAGAGGCATCGAATTAGTCTTTCATAAATATTTTACAAAAAGTTTCGCATTTTTTATTTTTTTTTTGTAATTTTTCAAATTCAACAATAGTTATTTTAATTTCTATTTTTTGCACTGCGTTTTAAAGATAATTTTATATAGACAAAAATGAGATATTACTTGTTAAAATTGGTTTATATTTGCAAAAGTTATTAAACTTTTTTGAAAAAATTTACCTTGTAAATTAAAAAAAATATTAAAACACTGTTTTATTAAGAACTAAATTTTCTATACATGTATAATATACATTTAGGGTGGCCCCAAAATTAAAGTTGCGGATGTTCCCACCTAAAATGAAAATTTGATTCATTCTAAGACTACGTTTTGATTTTTTTTCGTCCTGGGGTCAATATTTGGCGAGCTGGATCGAAGGATAAAAAGGTCCTTTTTTGAGGTTTTTTACATTTTTTCCATATTTCTTCCAAAGGAAGTATATGTAAATTTGGTATCATATGAAAGGTCTTTGAGAGACGCATTCAATTGGTTAAAAGAAATTTAAAAAAAAAAATTTTTAATTAAAAAATTTTAAAAATTTTCGACAAAATTTTAGTTTTTTTTAATTTTTTCATAGAATTTATTCAAATACATAGATGAAATTTCTTGATCATAAACATCATGTAATTTCACCGAAATGGTTTTTCTCGTTTTTTAAAATTCAGTCCAGTTCAATGTTTATTCAAATTTGTTTAAACCCAATTTCATCCCTATCTGACAATCTCTGTATACTCAATTCATAGTATATGTAATGGGCATCAAAATAACTCAAATTTTATAAGCTTTCCATCGATGTATAATTTCGTATACTTTTTTTTTGTTACACTACGAATATTTAAATTTAAGCTAAAACATTTACTATACATCGCGCTATAATGATTATTTTAATGTTATTCCTTTGGAATGTTGTTGTTAATTTTAAGTAACATGTGAAAAACTGCTTATTACATATATTTTTACATTGTTTAGTATATTGTTTGCTAAATGAGAAATATTAATAACAGTTAAAACTTAAAAATATAAATTCATAGAAAATATTCTATTAGCAATATAAGAAGGTCGATTTTTTTCGATTACTGATAGCATGGATTGACTGACAAATGTACAAATCGTTCTGTATTTTGTGAATGACATAGAAAATCTGAAATTAGTAATATATTATTAAAATATCACGATTTTATACATAATAGCTTAACCAAAGATAAAATAATTTTCTAGTAAAAAGTTAAATTTTATTATTTTATTTTTATGAGAATTTATAATGTTTTACCTGGAATATCTATAATGTTGCTTGAGTCGTTGTATTTCATTAATTGTTCTGTTGAGTAAAATTGAATGCAAGGGGTCTCTGAGAAGGCTACTTCTTTCCAATCTATTAAATCCGTATACGATTGACAATTAAAATTGAGTGTTGGAATTGTGAATTGACGAAGTATATAATAAATAATAAGTTTATAATAAATATGTAGTATGAAAACTATTTTTGTTATAAAAATGATTTGTTATTACATTTATTATCTCCCAACCTACACAATCATGTCTGATATGCCCTTTGAATTTTTCTTTAATAAAATTAAAATAAATAAAATTGGTATTGTTGACAACAGTGTTCTAAAATGTGCTATGTTGCAATGTATTATTTCCAATCAAAATGTAAAATTTTATTTTGTTGGTTGTTATGACCTTTTGATTTTAAG
Organism: Calliphora vicina; assembly: GCF_958450345.1. Taxonomy (NCBI): domain Eukaryota; kingdom Metazoa; phylum Arthropoda; class Insecta; order Diptera; family Calliphoridae; genus Calliphora; species Calliphora vicina. The sequence continues at coordinate 71,355,576 of NC_088782.1, forward strand.
GTGACCATATACAAGATTTTTTGTAAAAATTAAAAAAAAAAAAAAAATAGAAAAAATTTTCTCTTAAAATTTTACTAGTTGTCAATGATTTTATACAAATTCTTCATTACTTTAAAAATAAATGACAAAAAACAACAACATTCAAAAGCAAATTATTATTATTATTATTATTATTATTATTATGGAATAATGTTTTAGCTTAAATTTAAATATTCGTAGTGTAACAAAAGAAAAGTATACGAATTTATACATCGATGGAAAGCTTATAAAATTTGAGTTATTTTGCTGCCCATTACATATACTATGAATTGAGTACAGAGATTGTCAGATTGGGATGAAATTAGGTTTAAACAAATTTGAATAAACATTGAACTGGATTGAATTTTAAAAAACGAGAAAAACCATTTCGGTGAAATTACATGATGTTTATGATCAAGAAATTTCATCTATGTATTTGAATAAATTCTATGAAAAAATTAAAAAAAACTAAAATTTGGTCGAAAATTTTTAAAATTTTTTAATTAACAATTTTTTTTTTTAAATTTCTTTTAACCAATTGAATGCGTCTCTCAAAGACCTTTCATATGATACCAAATTTACATATACTTCCTTTGGAAGAAATATGGAAAAAATGTAAAAAACCTCAAAAAAGGACCTTTTTATCCTTTGATCCAGCTCGCCAAATATTGACCCCAGGACGAAAAAAATTTAAAACGTAGTCTTAGAATGAATCAAATTTTCATTTTAGGCGGGAACATCGATACCTTATTTTTTCTCCATACAAACGGGGCCACCCTAATGTATATAAATCAAAAAAAGTTGATAATTATTTTTTAAATTTCTGAGTTGCTCAACATTTGTTCATGCCATTTGTTTATAGGCACAAAAAGGCAGCTAATTTTGATATATCTTTATAGATCGGCGGCAAGCGGTTAAAATACTAGTCAAGGTTGCGTAGGTAAGCCAAAAAACATTATAAGTATATTTTAAATGAATAAATTTCAAATCAGCTAACAATGTATACAAAACTCATTACAAAGATATAATCTGGACAAGATACCCTTTCCAGTAAGGTATAACAATTCTAAAAAAATAATTATAAATATTAAAAACTAGTTGATCGTCCCGGCTTCGCCCGGTAGCATTTACTAATGTTAGTTCTTCAAGTTTCTCCAACCCAAGTACACCAGCCTGTTCTTATTTACATATTTGCAAATAAAATATCTAAATTTGTACTGCATACTTTTGGGAGTTTCTTTTATTACAGTTGACAAGACTCACAAAAAAAGAATTTCCGAGTTTTACCCGGAATTTTTAAATTTTTTTCTTTACAAACCATATCTTGAAAATTTCGAATCGAATAACAAAAAATCAGCCAAATCTCTCCAGCTGTTCTCACGTGATGACATTACATACATGGACTATTTCATTACACCACCATAGTGGGGAGGTTATTATGCGTTTGTGCAGATGTTTGTTTAAAAAACCCACCTTAAAGTACACCGATCGACTTAGAATCACTTTCTGAGTCGATTAAACGATGTCCGTCCGTCCGTCCGTCCGTCTGGTTGGCTGGCTGGCTCTCCATGTAAACCTTGTGCGCAGAGTACAGGTCGCAATTTTGAAGATATTTCGATCAAATTTGGTACATATTACTTGGCCCAAGGACCAAGCCTATAGAAACTGGCTGAAATAGGTCCATTATTTCACCTAGCCCCCATACAAATGTCCCCTCGAAATTGGACTTTATCGGTCATAAATGTTTAATTTATCTATGTATCTACACTAATTTCGCTCCAAATAAGTTCTATATATACAAAATTCATGTCACTAAATTTTGTTACGATCGGTCCATAATTAGTCATAGCTCCCATATAGACCCGCTTCCGAAAATCACTTTAACGTGCATAAATCGCTTAAAAATTTTGGTATACACACAAAATTCAACATAGTTAACTTTAATATAGACATAAATCACACGACCTAATTTTATGATGATCGGTCCATAATTGGTCATAGCTCCCATATAAGGCCCACTTCCGAAAATCACTCAAATATAAAAATTATTGATATTTTAAAAGAAAAATATTTTTACTCATTTACTTGGTGTAGGGTATTATATGGTCGGGCTTGACCGACCATACTTTCTTACTTGTTATATATATAGATATGTCCTTGACTATGTTGTAATTTTAACTCCCCAAATATTTAAAGTAGTGTGTTCTGTCGCCATTTTCGAATACTACTGTTGACATAATAACTATAATTTGTGCAAATATCTATTGCTTGACATCTTAACTTTACGATAGTACTTGTTTTATGGTTAATTTCAATCATTTGGAAAAATCAATTATGAGATGCATACACCTAATATAATCCACTGTGCGTTTCTCTGTTCAGAATTTGTACATATATAAAACAAAAACAAATTTTTAAAATTTTTGAAATTTTGTTTTTGCTTTCCACATAAATATCACTTTGGTGACGTGATTTACAAAATTAGGGCCTTAATTATCACAACACCAACCTTAAAGTATACTAATGCTCAGGATCATTTACTGATCCGATGTCCGTCCGCCCGTCAGTCATGTAAACAGGATAATTCGATAAAATTTGGTAAAAGCTCTTCTATTGCTCCAAGGACGAAGCCTATTGAATTTGGTCCATTATTTTTCCTAGCCCCCACATGATTACCCTATCTGAAAATAGTTAAGCTCTCATAAATATCTTAGTTATATAGATACCAAACCAAATTCAGCAAAAATAAATAAGTTTATATAAGTCGAACACGACTCACCAAATTTTGTGACGATCGGTCCATAATTAGTAGGGTTTTCGAATTATTCGATTTTTCTCTTGTTCGAATAATTCGAATAAGAGATTTTAACTTGTTCGAATAATTCGATCACACGTTTAAAATTAATCGAATTATTCGAATAATTTAATTTTTTTTTAAAAAGTAAAGAATAAAGTTTTGATGTCGGTTTTTTAATATTTTAAAAACAAAAAATAACGTTAAAGTTAACAATTCAAGTATTGATAATGTTAAAAAACATTCGAAAACAAAGTCCATCATTAAATTTTCATCAGAAATATTCTGACGGTCCAAAGTTTGATATCATTGTCAATGAACGTGGCTAATTTGAAGTCAGGCAGTGCATGATGTTCAAAATCATTTAGAAGACGAACTCTATGCTTTTCTTGCAACAAAACGTTAGTTTGCAATATTTGTGTTTATCATTCGATTTATTAAATATTTTCCAACACGGTTAATAACATCACTTATAAACATATATTTTAAGATCATGGCCTTCATCTATTTCAATGTAATCATTATAAATGTCATCCTCAATATCACTTTCGACGACCGTTTCAAAATCACATTCTCCATCACATTCAACTACACTTTAATCTAAGTTAAAATTTTGATTATTAATTTCGATTCTTCTAATATTTTGCCAGCTAAATAACAAATATTTTATTCCGTACCTTATATTTTCATTGGTTTGTTTTTAGAATTGTAACTTCTTGCAGTACTGTTTATATATTTATAGAAGGAGCTATCGGTGAATTTTTGTGAGTCATTATTACTTATTTAAATTTGAAATTATGAACAATTTTAAGCAATTTAATAAATTTAAATATATGGGGCATTTCATGTCAAGTGAACCAACTTCTGAAATCGATGTCTTCCGATCGGTATGAAATTTGCACCAAGGTTAGTTAGTTCTATTGGAGAGTAACTCAGACACAATTTCAAACAGATCGGTCAAGAACTCTCTGAGTTAGAGGGGGTCAACATTTGACATTTTTGCCAAGTAGGTGTTTTTTTCTTATCCATGTAACTTATTACCAAGGCAAGGATTTTCATGCATTAAAAAATTAAAAATATGCTCTTAAAATATGCACTAAAAATTACAAAAATATGCAATAAAACCAAGTTTTTTATTTGAAATATATTTATTAATAAAAGAAAAATATAAATTTCACTAATCGTAAATAACTTATATGGGGGCTAGTAGAAGTAATGGACCGATTCCAACTAAATTCAATAGACTTCGTCCTTGGAGAAATAGAAAAGATTGTACCAAATTTTGTGGAATTATCTTTGACAAAAAGACACGATTTCGTTACATCATATGTATACATCCGAAGGTAAATGCAGACTGTTCTGCAGGTGTTATAGAATTACTTCGTTAGTAAAAGTTTAATGATTTCTTGCAAGCATTAATTTTCTGACATTAGGGTGGTAAGAAGAAAGATCTGGTGGATAAATACTAGAACGGAATAATTGAGGTATATTTGCCCTTAGAGCAAAACATTGGTCTTCCCGAGAAAAAATATTGATATATCATATTTTAAGATCCGACTGTATATGGCAAAGATATAACGAAAAATTTAAAAAGGCGACCCCTACGTTCGGCAAAAAAAAATTGTTCGTAACTGTCTTTCAGAAATACATTATATTAGGGGGTGTACGGGGATTTTTTTTTGAGGTACGGTCTAATGAACAGTGTACACTGATATAAAAATATATCCAAAAGAATATTAAATATGCAATAAAATGAAAAAATATGCTTAATATATGCATTTAAAAGAAAAATATGCAAAATATGCAACAACAAATCGATGCCATTTTGTTGCAAATTCTTCGATTCGGAAAGATAAATTGTCAATAGTGATTTTGAGTTACTGACTAAAAACATGCATTTGCATAGAAATCCTTGCCTTGCTTATTACCTATTGTTCTTAACAAAATGTGCCCCAAATATCTTAGATAGCTCTTTCTTCAATCTTTCGAAAAAAAATATTTAAAAAAAGATACATGTATAAGAAAAAACACCTGCTTGGCCAAAATGTAAAATTTTGACCCCCCTCTAACTCAGAGAGTTCTCGATCCCACCCTATTAAACAGGCTGTTACATGAAATAGTGTTAGGTTATAAGTGACTACACAGAGTTCGAGTTAAATTTCTTTTGAAAAATAAAAGTAAAATTTTATTTGCAATGAAATTTAACCCTCCGTTAGTCGCAATTATTTTCAATCGAGACGAGTCGCAATGTATCAAATTGATATCAATAAAAAAGGCGCGTTTGAAAATAATCTCTTCACTTTTTATTTCGAAAACATAAAAACAATATTAAATGCAATGTATTTAAAAGAGTAATACAAAAAATTGCAGTAAAAATATTATTTTATCAAAAAATATCTTAAAATTTAGGGTGTTTAAAAAAATTTACAATAGACAAATTTTTGTCTGTATCAACCAGATCAGTTGCGAGTAACGGAGGGTTAAACTTCAGAGTGATTGTTCAACATAAAACAGTCTCGACCAAAGCGCAGCTGGATGACCATAATCCTTCTAGAGTTTTCTTCAGGTACTTTCCATCGTGGATTTCCGTAGCGATGTATTGGTATCTTGCCCACAAAGAAAAACAAAAAATAAAAATATTACATAAATATCGTTATCTTAATATAGAAAGGCGCTAACTCGTGTTTTTTGGTAAGTCCAGATTTTCGTTTATTTCGATATATCATATTTAGCCAAAAAATCTCGGCTTAAAAAATAACAGTTGGTGCGTTTCTATTTTCAGGTAAATATATGCAACAGTGGGTAAATAGATCTTAAGTTCATATAAATACATTATGATCATATAGAAGACTTTTTTAATTTACTTATGACTTGGATTTTGTTAATTTTTGGCAGTTGCTTATGCTAGCTAATGCATATTGTGGTTGGGCCTTAAACTGTTTATCTAAATTTGTGTACAAGTATAAATATTCTGGGTCCTCATAAGATTCTAAGATATATCTATGTTCGTCCGTTTGTCTATTGAAAACAAGAGCCCAAACGCAACGAGCTAGCTGGCTGAATATCCCACATTATCGGTCCAGGATTTCACTTAGCCCGGAATACTGTTTGAGAAGTCAGAAATATGTTGATTATGCGGAAATCATGATAAAATTGAGCAGAAATTAATTCTAAGTACTCTGAAATTATACTAGTCCCCAAAATGACTTAACATTCATAATGATCATGTAGTAATTACCAGGGAAACCGGAAATATGCTCTAAAAAAGCGTTTTAGGCGCTTTAAATATGCAGTAAATATGCTCTTAAAATTTAAAAAAATATGCTCTTAAAAAACAAACTTTTACATAATTTTTAACCAAAAAAAATTTACTTAAATTTTCAAATAAAAATCGTTGTCTATTGGATCTGAAAACATTTTTAAACATAGAAAATGTTCTTTCGACATCAACTGATGTTACAGGAGCAAATTTAAAAGACAATATTTCTTTAACACTTAGAACGGTTAAGTTTGAATTAGAACTAAAATTTGATATTTAGATGGAGCTATTATTAAAATAGTGCTTAATTTATATTAAAACAAGTAAGAGAGCTATATTCGGCTGTGCCGAATCTTATATACCCTTCACCTAATTATACTTCAAAATTTTCTATTTTTAAATTTTTTTTTGGTGAAAAGCCATCTATTTTTCAATTTTGAATTTTAAACAAAGGAAGTAAAAACCTGTAACACAACAGCGAAAAATAAGTAAGACAAAATTTTTTTTTGATAAACTCAAAATATGCTATTAAACAGTAAAATATGCTCTAAAAACGCAAAATATGACATAAATATGCTCTTAAAACAAATATATGTTAGTGCATTATGCAAAAATAATCACTAACAAATCGATGCCAAAATTCTTAAATAGTTCTGAAACGTGTAAATATCTTATCTCATTAGACTCACCAGAAAAAACATGCATTTGCATATTTTGGTTTCCCTGGTAATTACTGTCATGATTGAAATGGACATAAACATGTTTCCTATGAACCTTAATCTTTCTAACAACTTTTGAGTTCCATAATTTACCCTATATAACCCTACACTAAGTAAATGAAAAAAAACATTTTTCTTTTAAAATATCAATAATTTATATTTGTGAGAGCTATGACCAATTATGGACCGATCACCATAAAATTAGGTCGTGTGATTTACGTCTATATGAAAGTTATTTATGTTGAATTTTGTGTGTATACCAACATTTTTAAGAGATTTAAGTATGTTATAGTGATTTTCGGATGCGGGTCTATAGGGGAGCTATGACTAATTCTGGACCGATGGTGACATGCATTTTGTATATATAAAACTTATTTTAAACGAATTTTGTGTAGATACATATATAAATTAAATATTTATGACCCATAAAGTCCAATTTCGGGAGGACATTTGTATGGGGGCTAGGTGAAATAATGGACCGATCGTAACAAAATTTGGTGACATGAATTTCATTTATATAAAATTTATTTGGAGAGAAATTTGTGTAAATACATATATAAATTAAATATTCATGACCCATAAAGTCCAATTTCGGGAGAACATTTGTATGGGGGCTAGGTGAAATAATCGTCCGATTTCAGCCAGATTCGAAATTTGATCGAAATATCTTAAAATTGCGACCTGTACTTTGCGCACAAGGTTTAATCGACTCAGATAGTGATTCTAAGTCGATCGGAATACATTAAGGTGGGTGTTAGACTAATTTTTTTGGGCATTACAAACATCTGCACAAACGCATTATACCCTCTCCACTATGGTGGTGTAGGGTACAAAAATTTGATTATCAATAAATAATAAAATACCCACATGTTGACTCTTAAATACTTGGTATACTAAAAATCGATTTAAGATATTTGAGCTTATTATAGTAAACTTAAATTTTTACCCTCTGAACCTTCGAATTTTCAAAAATACCTATGTAGATAGGGAGACGGGAACGTATAGTCCAAATTTCATGTATCTACCTTTTGGCGTTTGGGCTGGGTGATATTGAACAAGTCAGTATAGATAGGTATATACAGGGGTAGCTGATTTAACCTTTGAGTATTTTCTTTGTGAATTTTTGAAAATACAAAATCCTATGGAAAACAAAACAAATGATTAATTTTATTATACATTTTTTATTGTTCTTGTTTTTAGTGGTAAATTAAGTAGTATGTATTAGGACAAATATATAATTAACAAAGTGGGCAGTGTTAGGTATTGCTTTTGTTAAAAAAGAACTTCTGTAAAAATAGCATGAATTTAAAATAAAATCAAATAATTAAAATAAAAACGAAAATCTTACAAATATGTATGTATTCAAACTAAATCAAGTGAAAAATATATAAAATTCATTAGAATAGAATTAGAAGTGGAACGTATATGGAATTACTACAACTTACATTTAGTTATAATTGATATCTCGAATGATGGTACAAAAAAATTGTAATTAATCGTATTAAATTTATATAAAACTACATATAAAATAGTGATTGTTGGTAAATTCTAGCATTTACCATTGGAGGGTGCTTTGGGGCGACAGATCTTGCTGCGACCATTTGCACCATAGACTATGTTGCAAGAGAAAGTGAAATAACCGCAGGTGGATGATTTGGTGTAATAGGTGGACTGGAAGTTCTTGCTGTCTTGAGGAGGATTCTTCGAATTGTCCATGCTGCCAGTTACAGATTTTGTAACGGTGACATAACTGTCAGGAGTACGTGACTTGTGTTCGGATTTTTCATCGGCAGTTATGTTTAGCTTGTTTTCGGTCTTATGGGGTTCTAATGATTTGGTGTGGAATTTCTTCTCAACATTGACGGTGCCACGGAAACCACTGGGTACAGTTTCGGTGGTTGTGCGCGAGGGATATGTTTGGACGCGTCCATTTTGGTTTTGTACTACATTATATTTTTTGGTTGGATCGGCAACAGCCACTTGTTGAGTTTGAGTGGGTGATGTTTGGGTGTGAGTGCGATATAACGCTGATGACTCTTGGTTTTTATCATCGTCGGTCTTGGAAGCCATCTTAACTGGATTTTCATTATAATAATCTTCCTCATCTTCGTATTCATCATAGGGTTCTTCCTCATCTTCTTCGTCGGGTAAGTTCAAATCATCATCTAATTTATTTGAGTTTGCTACTAAAAAATGAACATATTGTTTTTGCTTACGTTATATGCTATCGAACAATTAGGTTACCTTCTTTAGCCGTTTTGGAAGCTTTCAATTGCAAATCGGGAATGTCAGATTCAGATGTAAGGGCTGGATTGTAGACAGTATCAACACGATCAGTTACCCTGTAATTAAAATGTTTAATTAGTTCCTTGACTACAATTCACAGAATATTAACAATATTACGCATCAGTGTTTCCAAATTGGCTGATTGTGTTAAAGAGATCTCTGTTTTGTTCACGATATGTTGCAACCTGTTCCTTTGTACCAGAAGCAGATTGAGCAGCACCATGATAAGAAACGCCATATCTACAATAAATCAAAGATTAATAAATTATTTACTCCATCATTTTTCCGAAAATAAAATTTCTTATTACTTGGATGTTCCTTGAATTTGAGACTGGCTGTTTCCGGAATGTGCACCTGACTGAGCTGAGGCTTGTCCACCGCCTGCAGATCGTACAATTTCACCATCTTGACCAGGCCTAAAACCGATTTGGGCTTGAGAAGATGTTTGTCCAGGACCACTTGACTGAGCATCAGCCAAACCACCTTTATCGTTGGCTTGTACCTACATTAAAAATATGTTTTTTTTTTAACATTTGCCTTCATAATCGATAACAGCGAAATATTACCTCGCTCTGGCTTTGGTGAATTATTCCACCACTTTGAGATGAAGCCTTTGTTCCTCCAGTTTTTTCGTTGACTTGCACTTGTGCTTGAGATTGAGCTGCTCCGCCTTGACCTTGGGACTGACTCATGGCACCTTCTACTCCTCCGGTAACTTGTGAACTTGCTGACCGGTCACTGTCTGATGTCATAGCGCTAGCACTGAACGACCCACTTGAACTGTAAGTACCCTGCACTTGCGTTTTAGCTGTGCCACCATTCTTTTTACCTTGAGCACTTGCTGCTGCTTGTCCATTACCAATTGAAGATTCAGCCTGGGAGAAAGCATCTTCAGCACCACCAACACCCGCTGCTAAAGAGAATTAATTTATCGAACACTCAGAATTTATTGCGATTACAAGTTCTTACCTAAACCTCCAGATCCTGCAACTCCCTGTTGTACTCCAGAAGGCTGTACACCACCTGGAATGAATGTTGATCCTGGTTGAACAATTTGTTGTGGACCTTGACCGTATTGTGTTACGCCGGTACCGGTAGGTTGACCATAACCAGTTTGAACTCCTGAACCGGGTACTTGAGATCCAGTGCCAGTTGGTTGTCTTAATCCACCTCCAGGCTGAAGTCCAGTTCCTTGTGATCCATAGCCAGGTTGACCATATTGAGTACCATCACTTGTCTGTCCATAAACAGTACCTGGCTGACCACCACTAGTTTGATCGTAAGCACCACCAACTCCAGGTTGTTGACCATAAGTAGTATCGTAACTTGGTCCATAACCAGTACCTTGTTGGACACCAGCACCTTGCTGAACACCAACACCTTGTTGTACACCAACTCCTTGCTGTACACCGGCACCTTGCTGTACTCCGACACCTTGTTGTACACCAGTACCTTGTTGTGCACCACCAGCGGGCTGTAAACCATCACCATGTTGAGTATAACCAGCACCAGGATATTGAGTAAAGCCAGCTCCAGGTTGAGCACCACCTTGTTGACCAACTCCAGGTTGACCAGTAACTTGCTGTCCGAATCCTGTACCAGTTTGAATTCCAGTTCCTGGTTGACCATACTCAGTACTGGGTTGTACACGTCCTGGATGCACGCCAGTACCTGGTTGTACAAATCCTCCACTTGGACGCATGCCAACTTGTTGATCAGTACCGGGTTGACCGAATGTAGTTCCTGGTAGGTAACCAGCACCTTCTTGACGGCCTGTTTGTGGTTGTTGTCCAAAGCCAACACCTGTTCCTGGCTGAACTCCTGTGCCTTGCTGTCCGTATCCAGGAACATAACTAGGGCCTTGTTGAACACCAGTAGGTGTTTGTTGCATTCCAGATCCAGGTTTTGTCAAACCTGCACCAATCTGAGGGCCAAATGCTGATCCTGGTTGATAACCGGTTCCTCTTTGACCGAAACCAGCACCTTGTGATACGCCTGCACCTTGTTGAATTCCAGCACCTGGTTGGCCATATCCAGCACCAGGTTGACCACCAACTCCTTGTTGAGTATAGCCAGTGCCGGGTTGTACACCTGCTCCTGGTTGTCTATAGCCAGCACCTGGTTGAACACCACCTTGTTGAGCGCCGGCTCCTGGCTGAACAAAAGTACCACTTGGTTGAAGACGTCCTTGTTGAGGACCAGTGCCGGGTTGAACAAATCCAGCACCAGGTTGTGCACCGGTTCCAGGTCGACCAAAACCAGTTCCTGGTTGAACTCCTCCCTGTTGAGTTCCAGCACCTGGTTGAACAAAACCTCCTGTCGGTTGGCGTCCTTGTTGTACGCCAGCACCTGGTTGGCCGTAGCCAGTGCCATGTTGCCCAAAACCAGCACCAGGTTGTACACCAGATCCTGGTTGTCTGTAGCCAGCACCAGGTTGAACTCCAGCACCAGGCTGTACATAACCAACACTAGGTTGAAGAGGACCTTGTTGAACTCCAGTACCTGGTTGAATAAATCCAGCTCCAGGTTGTCCACCAGTTCCAGGTCGACCAAAACCAATTCCAGGTTGAGCGCCACCCTGTTGAACTCCAGTACCTGGTTGAACAAATCCACCAGTACCTGGTTGAGCACGACCTTGTTGAACTCCTACACCAGGTTGACCAAATCCAGCACCAGGTTGATAACTGCTTTCTTGACCAGATGGGACACCAGTTCCTGGTTGACTATAACCTGCACCAGGATGTGTTTGATAACTTGGATGAACACCAGCTCCAGGTTGTTGACCAATGCCAACTCCAGTGCCAGTTGTTTGTCCAAAACCAGTTTGTACTCCTTGTTGGACTCCACCAGCTCCGGGTCTACTAATTGTTCCTGCTGCAGGCTGTTGCATAATTTGTTGGGGACCTGTACCCGGAAATTGTTGTCCTGGTTGGACAGCTCCACCAGGTTGTCTTCCTGCTCCTCCGTAGCCTGGACCATAGCCGGGTTGTTGTGGATATCCGACGCCTTGTTGTTCAGTACCGTATTGTGGTATTTGCTGTTGTCCGGGAGCAAAGCCAGAACCTTATATAAGAAGAAAAACATTACAATTCGTTTACAGGATTTGTTGAAATTATTGATTACTTGGTCTATAGAATGTTCCGGGTTGTGTAATTTGTTGACCAGGAGTCTGTTGTCCGGGTTGTTGTCCATATGATGGGATATGTTGACCAGGTTGACCAGCAACACCTGTTGGTTGACGACTGTCGCTGCCATATGTTGGTACCTGTTGACCACCTATTCCATATTGGGGAACTTGTTGTTTACCTGTAGGTTGTATCTGTTGACCAGCAGGCATTTGAGGACCATAGCCAGGCATTTGAGGACCAAAACCTGTACCAGGTTGTTGACCTATAACATATTAAGGAAAATAATAATCTTAGTAAATTATGCTTAAATTACAGAATACCCTTCATATTCAGAAACGTTTTTTTATTAAACCCAATTTCAATACAAAATTTGTTTTTATAGACCTTTGATAAATTTAAAAACTGTTTATGAATATGGGGGTACATTTTTATTAGGCCGGGTCGATTTTTTTCATAAAACATCGTATAGCAGAGACGCATTCTACGGAAAATTCTAAGAAAGTTTCCTCAAGAAACCATAGGTCTAAATATTAAAAAAAATATATACTGAAATATCATTGGATAAAAGTCGAAATGCGCAAGATAGGATTTCATTTTAGACCTATGGTTTCTTGAGGAAACTTTCTTAGAATTTTCCGTAGATTGCGTTTCTGCTATATGAATATTTTAAAAATGTAAATGTATGTATATTTTATATAAATAATCAAAATTCATAAACATAACCAATATTAAAATACTACTAACTAAACATCCCTGTGTACCGTGCAAATCTGAGAATCGACTCTGCATTGTCAGAATCAACTGTGAAAAATACAATCGTTGCTATGCCATTTCAACAGAGTTGATTATTTTTGTTTATATTGACATTGATTGCTAAAATACACTGTTGTTATTGTAGTTGGTGTATCACTGATAGCATCTTGTGAATTCACCTTGATATATTGCTTCAATTGGCAGCTGACTAAAAACAAACAAAATCAAATCTTTCATTGATTACATGAAGTCAATAATTAGCGTTCAGATATTTTGTATGTCTCAATCTCATTTTAGATTTTTGAGCTTTGTCATATTTCAGACAAATAAAAAGTTAAATAAGTAATAATCATTTGTCAGGGTTTAACCATTAAAATGTAACGATTCCCTTACTGAAAGAAACCTTTAATTGTCTTCAAAATTGCTATTTTCACAAGAAAATGCATGTGGAAGCAGGACAAAATGGTACAAATTTCGATCAAGTCTTGCCTTTGCACAATGTTCAATGTTGGAAAAAACCATCAACATCAAAAAAGAACCAGGAAGCTGATAAATACGTCATGTATGGTCAGCACGATAATAGAATCCAGAACTACCGAATCAATATACATGTAAAGAAATAATATTGGCCTTTGTGGTGTAATACATTGAATTCGGCAGTTGTGATTGCTTGAAAATTGCATTGCTTGATTGCAAAATATAAAGTTGAGAAACCTATGGATAAAAAACCAAAAAATAATCTTCGTGATTGTTGAAAGGAAAGAAACTAGCGATGATGATGATGTTGACGATAAGTAATATCGAATTCAAAAATCGTCGTTGTCAATTGAAGGGTTGTGATAAGCCCCTAATTTATACATACATATGTGCGAGAAATGCAATGTTAATCTGCACACAAAGGCCCATAATCATAGTCAGAAATAAAGTATATTTTAATAGAAATAAAGTCGTCTTTACTTAAGAGTGGACTTTAGGTCTACCATAGACAAGTTAAAGTATATTTTTGACGTTAAAGTCGACTGTAAATATAAAACAAGCTGAAGCTGTTATTAACTCATTTAACAACAGCTGTTCTTCGCCATGTAAAAAAGTTCGGCAATAAGTAAAAAAAATTAAGTTACAAGAATTTGGCAGAGATTTTGCAATTATTGAACAGTTATCAATAAAATTAGTACCAAAATATTCTAAATATGATATTAATCTTATCTTTTCCATTTTTCCACCACAAAAAACTTTTTTTCTTTAGTTGTCCCGGTTATTTTTATTGTTTACCTTTTTTGGTTTTTGTTTTAATTTTCTATGTCAGCTGTTCAGCGGTGCCACTTGTCTGTATTTTGTTGTATATTGTATGAAAACATTTTCTACATTTGAGGTGACACCCAGTTAAAGTCGGTTCAATTTAAAACACACTTTAATTTTGACTATAGTTGCAAAATAATTAAAAGCAGGTTTTTATTTTAAAGTTGTTTTTAAAAAGAACCGACTTTAGTGTTTGACTATGATTATGGGCCAAAATGTTTCAAGCTAAAACATGAATAAAAGCATTTTTTTCGCAACTTCTCTTTCGGCTATTCTTTTTTTGCGATTTATCTCAAATAGTATCAATATAAATTCAAGTAAAAACCACAAATCTTATATACCCTTCACCAAATTATACTTCAAAATACAAATTGTAAATATCTTTAGGTAAACAAAATTTATTTTTTATGCCAAAGTTTTTTTTTTATTTTTTTGAAATTAATGTTTTTTTAAATTTAAAAAAAAAATGTTGTTTTTTAATTTTTGTCTATATTAATGATTTAGTAATCCAGATATATGTAAGTCAAAAATCGAGGTTGTCCTGGGTTTTTCCTCATATCTCAGTCATTTGTGACCGAATTTGCTGATTTTAATTTTTGCATGTCTGACCGAATTATTGAAGATTTGGATCCCGAAGATATCTGGGATCTTCAGAAAATTGATTTCAACAGACAGACATACGGACATGGCTTAATCGACTACGCTATCTATAAGGATCCAGAATATATATACTTTATAGGGTCGGAAAATTACTTTATAGGGTCGGAAATTGGAATCGGAATGACAAACTTATCACGATAATAAATTTTCACAAAATTTAATAACTTTTGTACCATTTGATTCGAAAATAATAAAATAAATTAATAAGCCAAAAACAGAAAATAAATCCAAATGTTTTAATTGCATACAAAGCTGGCATATAGGATAAGCGGGAAATTTCGAACAGGCCTTTCTGGGAAAAACGAAACAGATTTTGCAATCAGTCCTAATTACACTAAAAAAGTATTTTTAAAAAAAAAAAAAAAAATGCAAAATTTAATCTCGGAGCGAAATGGATTATGGATGTATGCAAGATTGTCTAAGGGATTTCAGTTTACTGTCAGCAGAATTTATGTTTTTTGAGTACTACAGAAACAAGACAATTTGGTTATTAATATTTTATATTAAAGTTGGTAAAATATAAAATATGTCTTGAAATTATGGTTTCCAAAAAACCGAAGAATTTAAAAAATTTAAAACCGATCGGTTTCGGACGGTTTTTTTTAAAATAATTTATTAAATATCAAGTGTTATAGAGACAAAATCAGTTAGGAAAAGCTAAATCAGAATATGAATAGCTAACAAATTTAAAATTCAAACTTGACGGGTGTTCAAGAGAGGTGTTGTCGGTTTCGGTTTTAGGCCTTGAAAAACCGAAAATAAAAATAACTTTTATTTTCGACCGTTTTTTTTAAATGAACTTTCGGATGAATCAAATAACTTACGAGCATAAACATACATTAATATATCGGGTATGGTCTCGAAAAGGTTGCTAGGTTGCTATTAGGACTAAAAAAGACAAATAAGTTTAAAAATCATTTTTATAATAGATTGCCAAAGTATTTTAAATTAAATTAGTAATAAATACAACACTATTATTTACTTTATTTAGTGAATTTTAAATAATACAACCATAGTTTGGTCATACAATCAAAATACACCTAAAAGTTGTATAAACCTTTTTATTAAAATATTAAACATTTAAAAAAAATAGAAAATGTTCATTTACATATACATACGTACTTATATATCATTGCAAAAAATAACATTTCAGAACTAATTACAAACATTTCAAAATCCATTAATTTCGCTTCTATTTGAAAATTTGGTTTCGGTAGCAAAACACTACAACAATATAAATATTTAGTTTACAGATTCAAATTAAATAATTCGCAAAAAAAATAAAAAAATATAACGGTAATGAGGTTTTTAATTTCTTTAAAACACAAACGATTTTTTTTAAGTTTAATAATTTCAATGTGTTTTTGTATTCAATGTGTACTACTACTGCATTCATAATATTCGAAATTTTAATTAAAAAAATTTATAATCAATAGTTTGAGAAAAGTATATAGAAATTTTTTCCTTAAACCATGCACAATTTTCTTTGATGGTAAAGATCTTCGCTTTAAAAAATTCGAAAGAGCCGAATTTATAATTCTTACTCGTTTTATGTAATTTACAATTTGGTGAAACTAATGGCAATGTACCTTGAACTTGTCCTGGTAGTGCGGGAGGGGCGATCAGTTGTGGTTGTCTCTGTCCTTGTTGTCCAATGCCACCCATGCCAGGTTTGCCAACGCCTGAAATGAAAATGTTAAATTGTTAAACTATTTTAGAGAACAAAAATGCTATAATATGTATGTTGCCAAAAAAAACTTTTTCACAGTGAGACAGAATCACAATATTTCAGATATAAATCGGCCATTTCAAACTGACTGTTTCGGTTGACGTGAAATTTGACATGACAGAATAGTTTTTGAAATTAAGTTTTGACGAAACCTTAGTCTTGGATATTTTGAAATATTTTACATTTATGACCGATTTCAATAAAAGATATTTCCAAAAGTAATTGTTTTTATTAAAACAATTTCGTAGTTTCGAATTTTTTCGGTCGAAAAACCTGTATAGTATTTATTCCGAAATTTTAACTAAAAAATATCCCATTTTTGGAATAATTTTTTAAACATTGAAATTCCTTTCTATCAGAACTATCTTATCGTTTTACAATAATGCATTAAACACATTCAAGACAGCAGGCTACCAACTTCAATCTGTCAAAAATAAAATGCACACGTTTATATGGAGACGATTATTTTAACGACAGCACAGCTACACGGCCACACGACTACACATGCCGATGTAGCCGAATTAGGCTAATTTCTATTTTTGTCAACTACAAAACAGAAATAGTGTTGCTAATATAATAAAAAAATGTAAATCAAATTAGTGCTTAAAAAAATATATTTTTTTACTTAATTAAGAGAAGTTTTTGATAACCATATTGAAATAAATTAATAACAGGTACATAATTAATTATAACCATATATATATTTTTACTCAAAATAATTGTTTCAATCTTAATTACTTTGGAATTTTGTACGGTTATTTTTTATTAAAGTGGCACCACTGAATTATAAATCAGCTGTTTACTTTGTAGCTGTCGTCTTTAAAATAATTCAGTAGCTGCCACACGACTACAACTGTAACCAGCAGAATTTATGTTCGTGTAGTCGTGTAGCCTGCTGTCTTGAATGTGTTTAATGCATAACGAACAATAAATTCCTATTCTGGAGATACGAAAAACAATTATGCACAGTCAAGCATTAAAAATTAATTTAAATATTCAGAATCCGATGAACACACAAAAAACTGCCAACCAATTCTGTCGTTAAAACTCCTCGTTTACGTTTATTGGAAACGAGGAGTTTCCCCATATATCTGTGGTCACAAGCAATAGCCGCCTAATTCAAAAAACATGTTTTTGAGAAAAAGACATTTGGCTATTATAACAGCACTGTTTTTTATGAAAATTTATTTCGTGAAAAATATACAATAACAACTAAAGTCATTATAAGCTACAGTAGCGATCATAAAAAATGCAATGTGATTTTCAACAGCACTGATTTTGCTCAAAAAGATATCCAATTGTCCACATCTGCTGTTTTTATATTCTTATTGATCATAGGCAATTATTGTATGACATTGTGTCCAATATTTTTTTACGTAAGGATAATTATAAAATTTTTAGTAAAAACAGTGGTAAAATTGTGCGAGCAAAAAAAATGCAACTCTACGAAAATTTACTTAATTTTTAAAATGTTGAAAAAAAATAATTATAAAAAATTGCTAAAAACTATAACAATGTTGCATTACCATCATTTACTATTAATACAAACACATTTAAGGACTTTAAAATTCAAAAGGATAAACATTTGATAAACATTTGTCTGATAGTTTTGATCTTGTACTCAGGCCATCTGGTCACAGATATTTCCTTAAATATTACATTAAAATAGTAACAAATTGCGATAGCTAGTAATCACGTAAGCTAAATATAGGATTCTATGAAATAGGAACAGTGTCAAATTTAATATTATTTACAGTTGTCTTTCGCTGTTTTGAAATTCGTTTACTTACCAAAATAAATGAATATTTGAATATGATTTCATTATTTGTAATTTTTAAAGACTACATGATGTCAAATGATTGTGAAAATATTATTTTAGCATTAAATTTCAGCAACCTTCTAACATTAACTAGTCATATCCTTTTGATCTTGAGTTCTTATGCACTCAGATTTAGGCACACCACCACAATTATTTGATTTCCTTTTCATAGAGGATTTTAAATTGTTAAAAAAATTAAAAAAAAAAATTTTAAATTTTTCTTGGCTTTCAAAAAATTCACCATGCTGAACAGAAAATGAATCATACGTTAATTATGTTATCCTTTGTAGATTTCATATCCTTGAATTTATTAGTATTAACAGTAAATTACTGTATTGTAATAGTATCATAGTTTTTAGCAATGTTTTATAATTATGTATATTTTTCAAAATTTTAAAAATCAAGTCAATTTTCTTAGTGTTGCATTTTTTTTGCTCGCACAATTTTACCACTGGTTTTACTAAAAATTTTATAATTATCCTTACGTAAAAAAATATTGGACAAAATGTTATACAATAATTGCCTATGATCAATAAGAATCAGTGCTGTTGAAAATAACATTGCATAGCGTTGCATTTTTAATGCTCGCTACTGTATTTAAACAAAATAAAATATAATTGAATGTTTTATTAAGAATATTTTGGCGCTTATTGGTCTTAAGCCAATATGTTTCTAATTAATAACTTTTTAAATATGAAAGTTGGAAGTTAGGGATTTCATGTATATATACAGTTATATGAACAGAATAATGTAGCATATCAAATCTCAAATCTTTCTTAAGTCGACTTAGGTGGTTATTGCTTATGACCACAGATATGTTCATTGTACATACAAATATATTTCAAAAATATTTTGATTCTGCCACACTGTGTGCTGATGTGTTATTATAGATTGAAGACCTTATTCATAATCAAATTTTTTATATTTATCACAGGTTTATGAAACTAATTTTGTATAGAAATTTTGTTTAATAAAAACTTTTCATAAATTTAAAAATTGATTTTGAATAAGGGGAGAATTCGAGAATATTAAAATAAATCAGAAACACAATTCAAAAAGTATTTGAAACAATTTGCGATTTTTCTATATGTGTTTCTGAATTAGCCTCTTAATATTTTGAGTTGTAACTGTGTAAATATGTATATTTTTAATACCTGTTGGCTGAACTCCGGATCCTGGTCCAAATGTCGTTCCTAAAAAAAATATTATATTTATTATACCCCAAACAATGATTGTATATCGAATATTAGTACCTGGAGTTCCTTGTTGTCCAATACCACCACTACCAGGTGCTGGTCCATAACCAGGTCCATATGATGTTCCTTGAGAAAAAACATTAAACAAATATATAAATATAGGTTTGTTTAGTAATTACCTGGTGCTCCCACTTGTCCTGCACCACCAGTACCAGGAGCGAATCCAGTACCAGGAGCGAATCCAGTACCAGGAGCAAATCCAGTTCCTGGAGCATAAGCACCATCTGTGCCGGGTCTTCCGATTTGTCCTGCACCACCAGTACCAGGAGCGAATACAGTACCGGGAGCATAAGCACCTCCTGTGCCGGGTCTTCCGATTTGTCCTGCACCACCAGTTCCAGGAACACCTGCACCTGGAGCGTAACCACCACCAATTCCAGGCTGTCCTGGTGCAAAAGATCCACCTATGCCGGGTCTACCGACTTGACTCACACCACCAGCACCAGTGTCAAAAGCACCACCTGGCAATGCTCCCGGCATTCCAATCATTGATGATGGTTTACCATCTGAATAAGATACGACATTTGCGCCCAATGTAAGGGGATCGGGTGATCCAGTAGAATATTCTTAAGAAATTATTAAACATTGCAATAAAAACATAAAACATATAGTATATTAGGTTGGCTCTAATAAAAAGTTGCGGATGTTCCCAACTAAAATAAAAGTCTAGTTAAGATACCGTTTCTTAATATTTTTTCCTGGCGTCAGTATTTGATGAGCTGGATCAAGTGCTAGAAGAGTGAAACAAATCACAAAAACCTGTTCTTTGATCCAGCTCACCAAATACTCAACCCAGTACAAACATTTTGAGAATAAACGTTCATTTTAGTTGGGATCCTTATATTTCCTCCATACAAACGGGGCCATCCTAATGAATACATAGAAACATGTAAGGAAGTCCACGTTCAATTTAATCCCTATACGAATGTTATTCAGCAAACTCATTCAAACTCATATTTATTTATTCTTTTATCTGAAATACCTATCCAAAACTGAAAAATTTTAGCTGAATGATTTTCTAATAAACAGCTGGGAAGAATATAAATTAAAAACAAGCCATATTCAGCTGTACCAAATCTTATATACCCGATTTTGACCCATTGTAGGTCTTATATACGTCGTTGCAAAGGTCTTTGAAATATCTATCATTAGATATCCATATTGTCTATATTAATGGCTTAGTAATCCAGATATAGGTCAAAAATAAAGGTTGTCCTGGTTTTTTCCTCATATCTCAGCCATTTGTGGACCGATTTTGCTGATTTTAAATAGGAAAATTCTCGAAAGCATTTCTGACAGAATTATTGAAGATTTGGAACCCGAAGATATTCTGAAAATTGATTTCAACAGACAGCCAGACGGAAATGGCTTAATCGAATCCGCTATCTATAAGTATCCAGAATATATATACTTTATTGGGTCGAAAAATTATATTGTGGAAATTACAAAAGGAATGACAAAATTATGTATATGGGGCATTTCACGTCAAGTGAACCAACTTTTGAAATCGATGTCTGTTAGTTAGTTTGGATAGTATGTTAGTTCTATTGGATAGTAATTCGGACACCATTTTTCAACAAGATCGGTCAAGAACTCTCTGAGTTATAGGAGGTCAAAATTTGACATTTTGGCCAAACAGGTGTTTTTTTTATACATATAACTAATTACTAGGGGGCGGATTTATATGCAAATGCATGTTTTTTCTCGAACGTCCAAATACAATGTAGACCAATTATCTATACGAATCGCATATTTTGCTTTAAAATGGCATCGATTTGTTAGTGCATATTTTTGCATATTTTATTGATAATGCATATTTTGTTATATTTTACTTCAAAATGCATATTTATATGCATATTATCCAAGTTTTTAATAAAATTATAATTTTTTATCGACAATGGGCAATATATTGTCGAGACACAAAGTTTTATTCGAATTGAGAAACTCGCATTAGGTTCTTTATTTCTCTATCAGCAATTGACGATTATCATATAAAAAATGTTGCTTCAAAAAAGTCTAGATTTTGTTCTAAGTATCAAAAATTCATTAGATATATCGAAACCATTCATAATTGTTTTCATTGCAATTCCGAGTTATATGAGATTTCGTTATCGAAAGATTTTTTAACTCCAAATACACAGTTACCGCTACTTACAGTCATTTCCCAGCAGTTATAGGAGACTGTCCTGAACTAGTGATTTTCTTATCATTTAGGGTGACAACCGGTTACAAAACTAGCTACGTGACTAGTTATTTTAACACGTGCATATTGTAAGCTGGGGATTATTTGACCCTTTTGGATAGCTTACAGACTAATTTTAAGTAGAAATTTATAATCGGTTATGGCCAATAGGCTAGGTTGTTGAAAATAAATAAATGAAAAAAAGAAATGCAGTACACAATTTAAAGTGACTACACTACAGATTACTTAGGGACACTTAAGTGACAATTGTCTTTACGCTAGATTACATATATGTATGTATGTAAATTGGAGTCAGCCAAGTGATCAGATATTAGTGACAATTACTGTCTATAAGGGAAACATTTACTACTTGCTTAACTGCTGGGTTATTGTGAGATCAAAATTAAGGTTGGATGCTACTTTACATCATGATCATAATATTACCGAGATTAATTAATTACTATATTAATCATAGTTAATTATTTTATGTTTCTGTACTAAAATATAAGTGCATATTTTTTAAATTTTTAGGTCATATTTTGAGTTTTTTGAAGCATATTTTATTACCTATTGTTCTTAGCAAAATGTGTCCCAAATAGTTTAGATAGCTATTTATGCAATCTTTCTAAAAAAATTAAAAAAATTTAATAAAATATTTTTGATTTTTTTTTTTTAAATCAAAAATATTTTTGACTTTTTTTTTCAAAATGGGCCCTTTTTATTTTTTTTTTTTTATTTTTTTTAAGAAAGCTTAGGTCTTTTCCTAAGCGACCTATATGGTCGCTTAGTGGGATGCGAGTGGGATATCTATCAAAAAAAATATTTTGTAACTCAAGATTTAAAATTTTTGTCAGTCAACAAAAACTTTGTTGACTTTTTTTAAAAAATGGACCCATTTTATAATTTTTTTTTTTTGCTCAGAAGAAAGCTTATGTGTTTTCCTTTAACACCCTTTTTGTCGCTTAGTGGGATGCGAGTGGGATATCTATAAAAAAAATGTTTTGTAACTCAAGACATAAAATTTTTTACTTTTTTTTGAAAAATCAAAAATTTTTTTGACTTTTTTTTCCGAAATGGACTCTTTTTTTATTAATTTTTTTTTCTCAAAAGAAAGTTTAGGTCTTTTCCTTTAAAACCTTTTTGGTCGCTTAGTGGGATGCGAGTGGGATATCTATCAAAATAAATGTTTTGTAACTCAAGACAAATGTTTTTAAATTGATTTTTTTCATATTTTTGTGTAAGTGTTTCTAAAACCTTAAAAATAAAAACCACAACAACTGACCGATAATAGCCACTGGAGGGATGCAATATGAGGCCGACCGCTATTAATTTTCCACCCCCAAAATTTGTCTGAGTTTTGTATCTTGCGGCTTTTTTAGTCAATCCTAGAGGTAGTTTTCAGCGCACGTGATTTTCATTGTTAAAATATCAGGTGCCCCAGAAACAAATTTTTGGAATCAAGTGGAAATATTTTATGGCTCTTCTCCGAAGTACCAGTTAATTTATTATTTTATGACATTTGACTTTAAGAAGTGGGTGGAGAGGTAGAAGTTGACAGGTAGGTTATGGTTTATTTTTATTATTATTTGTAACATTTGGTTAAACTAGGTACTTTAGTATGTAAGCCCTTCTTGACCCTAATAAAAGATTTTAGACTCATTCATTAAAACGTACTACCTATATGATCTTAAAAAACTATTTATTGTCATTCTGAAGACATACGGAAATCAGTTTTTTAGAAACAGCGTTAAAGTTAAGACGTGTGTTGTTTACATAAATACTTACAAAATTCAAAATGTCTACGACTTCTAAAAAGGCTAAGGTTGAAAATGAAATTTATTCGTCTTTTTGTTTTAATCCCTTTAACAAAATGAAGCACAGATCATCAGATATGCGAAATATTTCCGACGGCTTATTAAAAAAATTCCCTACGCTGTCAAAACGATTGAAAATTTGTGGATCATGCAGGAAAGAGCTCGGAAAGTTGAACGAATTACCGAATTTGAATAGTAATGAGCCTTGCGTTGAAGTTATTCCAGATGAAGACAAAAGTAATTCCGAGAACGAAGACAGAACTGTTGATGATGATGGTTATTCTAACTTTTCAAATTCAACGAATGAGTGTCGAAACCAATACCATAAGGATGCAGTAGAAGTTCTCAAATAAAAGAGAAATACAAAACGTCACAGAGTGAAGCTGAAAGAATTCAACTTCTCACGCTTGCTCCAAGAACATGGAGTTCTGCAAAAACAATGACTGAGTTTGGAACGTCTCAACGAAAAGCAAGAATTGCTAAACAATTGGTTGCTGAGCATGGGATTCTCACACTCCCAAACAAAAAGAAGGGAAAAACTTTGGAGTGCGATACTAAATCTCTAATAACTCAGTTTTATCAGCGAGATGATATGAGTCGCCTGATGCCAGGGATGAAAGACTGGATGTCTGTACGAATCGATGGCAAGAAAGTTCAAATGCAGAAGAGAATGGTTCTCTGTAACCTGAATGAATTATTCGCTACATTTCAATCTGAATACGAGGATGTCAAAATTGGATTCACAAAATTTACACAACTGAGGCCAAGGCAGGAAGCAGCGGAACTCACACAGTATGTGTTTGTATTTACCATGAAAATGTTAAATTGATGTTGAAGGAAATCAACTTAAATTACTTAAAAGATGATTCATCAGAAGATTTACACCATTACCGCGATTGCCTTAAATTGACTATGTGCCCTAATGCTACAACTTCTTGCCACTTAGGTGAATGTTCGAATTGCCCGGAAACCACATCCATGAAAGAAAATTTAATCAACTATTTTGATCGAGAATGTATTGAGGAGTTAAAATTTGAATCTTGGCTTCAGACTGAAAGATGCACACTGAAAACCATAATTTTAAATGTGGATGATTTTGTGGAAGAACTGTGTAGAGGATTGCTAAATTTGAGAACCCATGACTTTTTAGTCAAAGAGCAGTGGTCATTCTTCAAGGACTTCAAAACACATTTGAAGTCTGGTGAATTCATTATTTCATTTGATTTCAATGAAATGCAGCGAAGTATAGCCTCCAGTGCTCTCATCAAGATCGCATCTTAGATGCGACTGCTTTATTCCATTGGGCAACGAATTATTGTAAAGAAACTAAAATAGTTTTTAGTAGCAAAGAGGATCATGAGGAAACATTGAAAACACTAAAGAGCAGATTCGATGCTGCGGTAACAATCGATGGCACTGCTCAATACCATGCTTTCATACCGCTTGTCGATGGAAGACTCAAATTAAAAAAGTTTTCTGCATCTACTCAATGCGATTTCTTTCCAAAGCCAAAAAAGAAGCCAGCAGCGAAATCAGTAGCTGAATCTAATAACGCCAAGAAAGGATTGACAAAAAAAAACAGCTAATAAAGGTGACAAATAAGGAGGATAAAAGTATGGATATTTGAAAATTTAAAAACTTCATAAATTAAGTGTAAAAATAGTTATTATATAAATTGATCTATTGTGATTAAGATTAAATTTTACTAAATTATTCATCTTTTTATTATTATTATTATTATTATTATTATTATTATTATTATTATTATTATTATTATTATTATTATTATTATTATTATTATTATTATTATTATTATTATTATTATTATTATTATTATTATTATTATTATTATTATTATTATTATTATTATTATTATTATTATTATTATTATTATTATTATTATTATTATTATTATTATTATTATTATTATTATTATTATTATTATTATTATTATTATTATTATTATTATTATTATTATTATTATTATTATTATTATTATTATTATTATTATTATTATTATTATTATTATTATTATTATTATTATTATTATTATTATTATTATTATTATTATTATTATTATTATTATTATTATTATTATTATTATTATTATTATTATTATTATTATTATTATTATTATTATTATTATTATTATTATTATTATTATTATTATTATTATTATTATTATTATTATTATTATTATTATTATTATTATTATTATTATTATTATTATTATTATTATTATTATTATTATTATTATTATTATTATTATTATTATTATTATTATTATTATTATTATTATTATTATTATTATTATTATTATTATTATTATCATTATATATTAAATTAATTATTATTACAAATAAATAACAAAATTAAATTATTCAACATTTCCATAGAAAAAAAGTGATTTTTATTCCTGAGGTTAACATATTATGGTTATTACAGTATCGAGGCTATGAAATTTTAGTTGGGTATGTTACATACCATCGGAAAGGCTAATGTGTCTAGTTTCTCTGCGTAAGTTTAATTTTTAAGGTTTACACACAAATATGAAAAAAATTAAAATAGTGCAAATTTAAAAACCTTTGTCTTGAGTTACAAAACATTTATTTTGATAGATATCCCACTCGCATCCCACTAAGCGACCAAAAAGGTTTTAAAGGAAAATACCTAAGCTTTCTTTTGAGAAAAAAAATTAATAAAAAAAGAGTCCATTTTGGAAAAAAAAGTCAAAAAGGTTTTTGATTTTTCAAAAAAAAGTAAAAAATTGTATGTCTTGAGTTACAAAACATTTTTTTTAAAGATATCCCACTCGCATCCCACTAAGCGACAAAAAGGGTGTTAAAGGAAAACACATAAGCTTTCTTCTGAGCAAAAAAAAATTAAAAAATGGGTCCATTTTTTTAAAAAAAGTCAACAAAGTTTTTGATTTTGCAAAAAAATTCAAAAATTTTAAATCTTGAGTTACAAAATATTTTTTTGATAGATATCCCACTCGCATCCCACTAAGCGACCATATAGGTCGCTTAGGAAAAGACCTAAGCTTTCTTAAAAAAAATAAAAAAAAAATAAAAAGGGCCCATTTTGAAAAAAAAGTCAAAAATATTTTTGATTTAAAAAAAAAAATCAAAAATATTTTATTAAATTTTTTTAATTTTTTTTTCGAAAGATTGCATAAATAGCTATCTAAACATTTTGCTAAGAACAATAGGTAATAAGTTATATGGATAAAAAAAACACCTGTTTGGCCAAAATGTCAAATTTTGACCTCCTATAACTCAGAGAGTTCTTGATCGATCTTGTTGAAAAATGGTGTCCGAATTACTATCCAATAGAACTAACATTGGTGCAAATTTCATCGCGATCGGAAGACATCGATTTCAAAAGTTTGTTCACTTGACGTGAAATGCCCCATATATGTATACCCTTCTCACGAAGGTGAAGGGTATAAAAATAATTTAGAAGTAGCCAATAATATATTTGAAAAGAAATTAAATTAAGCGTGGACAGTTGTTATACAAATTTAGTTACCATAGACAGGACTGCCAACACCACATCCACTGCAGTCTCCACTTGAAAATTGACTTTGCGCTTGTCCCATGCCATGTGTTCCAGCTGTAATAAAATTCAAATTATTAGTGTAACTTCTAGTTGTTGACAGATATTATAAAAATATACATACAAACAGTAGATCTGGAACCACTTTGTGTAGCTTCAGCTTCTGCTTTACCATCTAGTTCAGGTTGTCCAAAATTTAAGTACTGAGATTGAGTTTGACCACGTGCACTATAAAGTAGTAATGAATAAATGGTTATAAAAAAAATAGAAAGGTCCTTCAATCAGATTGTTTCCAAACATACACGAAATATCGATCCATCAAATTAAGGAACCAAATATCAAATGGTCATGTTTCGTATGCCGAAATTAATGAGATATGTATTAAATTTAATTGTTTTATTCTCAAAATAATATCTCGTACAGCTGAGTGCCCTGGTAGACGGTTTTCAGATCTTACAATATTATCTGGAAAATTTTCAGAAAATGTCTAACATCCGTATGTTCTTACAATTTTTGTCTTGCAACGATGTCAGAAAAAGCACACTGTAAGACTATAATATTGTCAGACATCTGAAAATCGTGTGACATTGTCATATTATTGTAAGATCATTTTCAGGCACTTTTTATTGTCAGATGTGCGATGTTTATACATTTGACCTGACTTTTCCAGTCGCCAACAAACTCTGAAGCTGTAAAAAATCCTACCGCTAAAAGGTGGAATTCGTGTGGTCACACGAAAATATCAAATTTATCGAAGAAGTTAAGGCACGGCGAAGTATATGGATTTTATGGAAGGTGTCGCGGAAGCCATCCTGGTATGTAAATCTCTGCCACTCTTTCAATTGCCAAGTCAGGACAAGTCACTGCTAAACAATTCCAAATTGTTTGCTTCAAATGATTTGAAAGTTCTAGTAATGTCTAACAAGGGATCTTGCAATTTTTGCCATACTACCGTGTTAACTGATAATTTTTGTTGGCAGATAAATTGATTGTCTGACAATCATCTGGCTATGAAATTGTAAGGTTATATATAAACTTAAGTATTGTCTACTTAAATTTACAACCTTGCGGGACGCGGGTTCTTGCTATCCGATTGGCCTTAGACTTTGCATCAGTTAGTTTTAGCTAACTGATCCCTGAAAGTAGTGTTGTATTATTCGGAAATAATTATAATTTTTCTCTATCCTTAGTCCGATTTGAATGAAATTTGACATGAGCCAAGAAGTGTTGTCGAGTTTAAGTTCCCAAAGTAGAACACCTCTGGTATGTTCAATTTTTAAAACGATCCTATTTCTTCTTTTCCTCGTCGAGCACTACAAAAAACCTCGTCGTAGCTATTATCTCTTATAACTTATGCGATATTTGCATTTGGAAATTAAATTTTCAATATTTTTACCCACCTTACTCCAGTTTTTTGATAACAATGGGTCTAAATATTCCCGATTTTCTCCACTTTTCTTTTGGAAACAACAAATGTATTTGTCAAACAAAAAAATAATTGTTTAAAAATCGTGACTGAATCCATAGTTATATGCATTTAAAATTTTGTTTAAGATTTTTTGCTAGTTTTTAGGAAAAAATTGTTTTTTTTTCTTTTTAAGTTAATTTATACTTTTTGAAAAGCTACCCAGCAAAAATTTTGTGAATTTTTGTAATGACAACTAGTTATTTCATGCATTCTTTTGTAAGGAGTGGTGGTTACCCAGCACATTATTTTATTTACTAGAATAAGTACTTATTTTTATACAGGCTGGTAATGAACTTTTGCATTTAGCACAGCTATCTAGTGTGTTTGACTGGAAAACGGGAGGTTAGTGGTTCGCCACCTGTCAAAGCCATTAATTTTTTTGTTCATTTCATATTCATTTATATGTTGATGTTAAAACTATTGTTAACTTCCAATAAAATAACTCGTACATGGAGCAGTGAGTTAGCAGCTTGACTATCAAACACAAGCAAATAATGTGACTGTTCGATTCCCACACAAGGCAATATTTTTTGTGTTTTTTTTTAGCTACATATTCTTGTTGTGAATTTACTACTTATTTCTCAACTGATTGTAAGTACATTTGTAAGCTTGACCCCTGAATTTTTTAAAAATCTCGAACAACAGTAAGTAGTGTTTCAGTGAAATAATAAGTAGTTATCGCTTTGCTCCAATTATACTTTCTGGCTTACTAGGTAAGTAAAGTATTTGCTGGGTAATTTTACACTAAATATTTTAAATGAAATTTTTGATACCGAGGGGACCAGATCCATCCAAAAAAGGCCTATTTTTTATATAAAATTCAACTTTAGGTTAAAATTCTCAAATCACATAGACGATATGAAAATATAGTAACCCATTTTAGATTCTATATATTGTTACGTTTTAACCTTTTCAAAATGTTTGTTTATTTCCCTTAAATAAACCGGATACTTTTGATTGCAAATAAAAGCCGTTTAGTAGTTTGAAAATTGTAACAACTCTTTATTTATTTAAAATGTACAACAACATAATTAAATAGTCACTCAATGTTTTTTATATACGTTTATAAATTCGCAGAAATACAGACACACTTTATAATGTACACGAATTCACTTGAAAAACACAGCACACTTTAAGGCACTCTGTTGATGTTTATTCGAATAGCGTCTCTGATAAACTCACTAACGACTGCGACCTCTGCCACTATTTATAACACTGTCATCTGCACTCTAGATGGCTCTTTAACTGTCAAAGCTCGTATATTCTAGAGATTTCTAATACATACGCCATCTGTGGTGTACTTTCTACAATGTTCTTTAACTAAATATTCGAATTTGAATATACGGTCGCAGCAAACAGCGTTGCCATACATACGATCAATGGTCAACTGAAAGCTTTTATTCAATGTTAATAATGCCCACAGATATGTTACAGTTTGCTATTACAGCACTGCTATTTGAAAGCATTATGCTACTTTTAAATCAGCCGTTAAAATCGTTATATTTGAATTCAAGTACAATTTCGTAACAATATGTATTTTTTTTTTAAATCGGAACACAGACTAAGAAATAGGATCGTTTTAAAAATTTAACATACCCGAGGTGTCCTATATTCGGGACCCCTGAAAGCACCCCTGGTGGGCCTTCATTGCACACGTCAAATTTCATTCAAATCGAACTAAGGGCTTAGAAGTTACAGATATATTTCCCTCTTTTTTTCTATAACACTGTGCGTTGTTATATTTCAAAATAGCATTTCTTCAGATTTTTATTTGTATCGCTTAAAAATAATGGATCTTAAGGATCAATCGGCTCAGAAAGCGATTACAAATTTTTTGATTAAACGTACACGCTGTTCAGTTAAACCTGAAAAAAATTTGGGAGGGCTTCTTTAACCAATGATTGTGTTTTTACTAATGGATTATGAACTGTCAATTTTGTTAGCACTGCTGAACTTTTCAGTCAAATCAGATATGCATTCATCAAAATTGTTGATATAAATATGTCAATACTTTAAAATTTATAATAAAAATAACAAGTAAGAGTGCTATATTCGATGTAATTTTACCCATTTTCAATTTCAGACCATTTCTGATCCAAAAAGAACATTTGTGGGACATTTCTATGTCCTTTCTCTATTCAATATTGTGTCTTCAACAGAATGAAGGACAGACGGTCGAGCATTGCTAGATCGTTTTAGAATTGCATTAGGATCCAGATTTAATCTTTTGTGGGTGTTCGACAATTATCTCGAAGTGTTACAAACACAATGAAAAAATCAATTACAATCCACTTTTTTGGTGGTTGATATAATTATAATTCTTTTTATGAGAATTTTAAAAGACAACAAAATTTAACACTGGTGGTTTTCTATACGGATTTTTGTTAATTCGAATTTTTCATTATTTTGGTTATGTGATGATTTATCATGTTTAATAATTGATAATTGATTACTACAATATCAATTATTGATTTCAACTTACAAGCTTCTTTTGGATCTTTGAACTTCATCCATATATTCAATATTTTCATCATTTCCAGCAGATTTCTGAAAAGTAATAAAAAAAAACACACATTATTTTAAAAATCTGTTGAAACATTCATATTTCTTTTTAATTATAATTCAAAACAACCTTGAATTATTTGTATTACATTTATTTATGTACAATAAATATTAAATAATAATTATACTGCTTACTAAATTAGACTACTTGTATGTTTGTATGTTTATTAGTCTCTTAGTTTTCAAATTAATTTCAAAAATATCTGATTAAGTGTTTCAAATAGTAAGTTCATCTTTAATGTCAACTTTATCAACAAGAAGACCTACTTTTTCAGTTGTTCACGGATTAATTACACGCATCACTGTGTTTGCTGTGCTTTAAAACTGATTCAATTTTATTGTTTTTTTTTTTTTGTATTTCTTGTTCTAATTAATTTTTTTCTAAAATATACATGACCTTGGTCTTTCATTTCTTTCGACGCAGCAAACTATTAAACTCTTATCATAGATCTTTGTAATTTCCTGTTCAATTTCAAATTGAGTGCGACCGCAATAGAAACGGATGTTTTGAAAGGCAGAAATAAATTGAATATACGGTGCAACCTCGCGTCGGCTATTGCCAAATTTTGTAGTATCTAACTTAGCTTTGCATTCGTTTCATATCTTATATTATGCAAATTATTTATCAAGGAGGGCGGGCTACCGATTCCAAACGGATAAACGTTATCGCTAATTTGAATTATGTCGGTAACGGTATTTGCTGTTATTTATGTAACGCTAGCTTAGCGGTAACAGTAATATACATATGTATCAAATTTAGGGTGGATCAATTATTGTGGTCCACAGGCGTATAGCAAAAACGTAATCTACGAAAAATTCTAAGAAAATTTCACCAATAAACTATGGGTCCAAAATCAAAACCTAGCTCCCGCTGATCGGCGCAAATATTTGAATAATAAAATCAATATAACCCCATCTTTTTGATGGTGGGTATAGAAATAGAACCATTACTGCTTCGAATTTATAATTCATGATTTTTGTTCAAGATGAGCTTCTTTGCTGCATTTATGTAAGCTTTTGCAGCGAGTAGCTATAATAGAAGCATTGCATTGTTTCCGTAAATTTCTATTGCATCCCAATGAGAATTATATTTAGAATTTTATCGCCAATATAGCTGATATTTTAAAAATAAATTTCGACACTCCGTAGGCCCGCCATATCTAAAAAACCATAAAAACATCGAGCAAAATTAAAAAAATAAATCAATAAACCTGAATATCTCTACAACTAATAGAGATAACCTATACTTGTAAGCCTATTTTTTGTAGAACTTCTCTGGGACTATTTATATTTAAAATGTCAGCTCATTCGGATCATAAATGGATTTTTGAGGAGGACGCGACCAACTTTGAGGAGCTACGCACTGGCGCCCATTATTGCTGGAAAGCTGAACAAACGTAAATCAACTCGAAATCACCTCAGCTCAAAGCATGTGAAATTTCGTAACAATATCTGAAATAGTTCCCAAGATACGGAATTATTTCCAAAAAAAAGTTTCTAAAAAGTTCTCCTTAACATTTAGATTTTTGATAAAAACCATCTGGTAACGTTAAGCATTACAAACACATATTGTGGTGTAGGATATTAATGCCCCCAGGGGGAACGGAACTGACAACTAAACTATTTATGTGATTGTTTTTTCTGGAATTTATGGGACCTATCACTTTGATAATTTTGGCCATGGAGGGGTAAAATAAAACATTTGAGATACTCTGTGACATGATAAGGTACTATTGCCCGTAACTTCAACAAATATATAAAAAAATAACCAGCAGATAAATTTACCTAAAAGGTAACATGACATTAATTTCAAATCAATATCTACGGTAAAAAAATAGCAAATATTTTTACTCCATAAGCTCTAATAGATATCTGATAGATTACGGGCATAACCCAAACAAACAGTTGAATTAATTACATGTCAGCAAAATAACTAAAATAAAATCGCTCACAATCAAAAACGATAAATTACCCAAATGAAAAATAAGCTAAATTTATGGAAAAAATTCCATAGCCGTAAGTTTTTCCTGTATAACCGGACTTTTGTCATAAGGAAGGAGTTTCTCCTCTGGGATATGACGAAAGTTAGCTTCGTTTATTAAAGATTTATTACTTAGAAAGCCCTCAACATAAAATTTAAATTCATTGAGATTTGATTATAAAATATTTAGTCGTGTGGTGTATTTAATAATTATTTTTTATACCCATTACTAAGAAGAGGGTTATATGGATTTTTTACATACAATATCGGAATATCGGTTGAGCAATTTTAATTTGTGCGAGCTCATTTTGAACACCTACTTTAGCATAAACGCCTTTTAAAAAATATGTATATTTGTATGTTTAATGAAAGTTATACGTATGATGATATATGAGGAAAACACTTAAAATTTTATGTTTTTTCTACACACAGAAAACAAATTGGTTGGAAAACGGTTACTATTACGAAAATTTTATAAAAGTAACCAAAATATTGTTTTCATAACTAAAAATTCATAAATTCAATAGTTTTTCCGTATTTATAGCTGCGGAAACATAGCTATAATGGAATTGTTGTTACTACAATAGCAACATTAGTTATTATAATCAATTTGTATTTGGTTAAAATAAATTCAACGAAATCGGCAGACACAACCTAATTAAATTCTCCTCTTAGTACTAAATATTGGTTATTGCAATCATAAACTTGTTCGTATTCAAAGAATTTACGTTTTAACTATATTTTCAGTTGTAGTTATTAATAAATTTACGAATTGTTCCCAACCGACAAAAGATTACGTAAACCCAATAATGTAAATTTGTTTGACTTTTTTTAAAATAATAAAATATTAAAACATAAATATCTTTAAATCTGCAATTGTTAACATAAAAAATTAAAATGTGTTAAAAAAGAAATAAATGTGAATTCGGTAGATAGCGGTAGGTCTTTTTTGGAATATAAAGGGTAAATATGCTATGTATGTATATTTTTTCAAAGGAAATGTATTTTAAAAGATATTCATCTTGAAAACGGAATGGATTATGTGGAATCTGTAGTAGATTGCAGACAAAAGATGATGGAAATTTAAATGGATTGATTTACTCCCTGACGAATAATGGCCGAAATAATGGTAAATTTTAACATATTCCTTAAAAATCATTGTTTAAACAGTTTTGTAAATTCTCCTCAGGAATTCTATAAACTTTGACCCACATGAGGATCGTTATGAAAACCTACATCATTAAGTGCTTACATATGCATTTGTGCAGAAGCACATAAAGAGCTGCCTTTAGAAACATCGCGTTCCATTTTCGACAGCGTTATTAAAGGGTAAAGGTAAATGTGCAATTATGCACTTATTGAACATATTAATTCATTGTCTCATTTGCCTAGATCAAGAAACTCTAGCTATAACATTTTTACAGACATTTTCCGATAAATGTCGAAATATTGGCTGTTTGTTTACCGATACCTGTTGGCGAGTCAATACTTTACAAGATTATAAATCCATTGTGGAATGTCGTTTTGCCGACTATAGATTCTGGAATTTTTACATTGTATATACTTAGTTTGACTTAATTCCTGATAATGAAGGTCCGAAATGAAGGTAACATAACTTATGACTTTTGGGATATGCTTTAAAAAACATTCATTGTCTTTATTATTCTCGTCAGGAATTCCACATGAAGATTCTACATACATCAGCCGTTTTGAAAAATTACCTCATTTTGCCGATGTACATAAAGCTGCCATAAAATCCATGTTTGGCTGCCAAATTTTAAAATTCAGCTGCTTTAGTGATTTTCTAAATAGTCTTTACGTATTCATACAAGTATAAATATGCGTTTATTTGCAATTGTTTCCCTATTAACGTTAATAAAACATGCATAACTTTACAAAATAATATTTTTTTACTTGGGTTATATATTAAATTCGTAAGTATTCCAACCGAATAAGTTTGTTATTAGCAGTTGTGACTATCAATATATTCAGTAACTACAACTGAACAATGTGATAGTGCATGCAACCGACAGAATTCGATTGGCGACAAATTCGGTTGTGACAACGAATCTGTTTTCTCTGTGTATTTATTTTAAATCCGAACCAAGTTTTTCATACATATATGTATTTTGATTCAAAACTTTTTACCGGCTCATCATATTTTGTTTATTTTTGGACACATCGGCTTTGTAGGCCTAATTGTTAAGGTTTTATTGTGTTTTAATTATTCTTAAACATTGGACGGATGTATATTGCTCGTTTTATTTAAGTGATACCTTTTTCTAACTTTTACGTTCTTTAATAAATTAATGTATACATATTAGGTTAAATTTTTCCTTTGTTAGAATAATACCATCACTTATATAAATTTTAAGGTCATGTTCTTATTCTATTTCATCAATATCACTGTCAACAGTCAACTCTGAGTTGACATTTTGATTAGGATAATTGGTTAATATTTCTGGCAATATTTCGTATCTGGACCATACAGTGTGATACAAAACAATTATTTTCAAAGGTTTTGGAGAAAAACTTGGTTTCGATTATACAGGAAATTGTAAGGGAAAACTTGAACTTAAACCGTGATTTGGGGCAAATCCATTCGATTTGAATGAACGCCATAGAAGACATAACTACTTATTTAAATTTAGAATTATGAAATATTTAAAAAACATGAACAATTAAAATAAATATATTTTTCGTTTTATTCGATTACACAGGTCAACGCAAAAAATTGGCTTCACTAACCACTACAACAGATTTGATGCATCATGGTTACTTAAGTACAAAAATTATAAAATTTTTGAATTCTATGGATAGATTTTTTTAAAAATATTTTTTTTTCTAAAATTGTGAATTTTTTTAGATTTTTCTCCACATAATTTATGATAACTCAAAAAGGGTTAGTCCGATATTATTGAAAGTTCAAATTTACATAATCTTTAATCTGTTTATATATCAGTAGTTTCATCAAAAATCGAAAAAGGGAGAATTTGTTAGCAAAGCCGCATTTGTGGAAAAACGTTTAAAAAAATTACAATTTTACAAAAAAAAAATAAAAAAAAACTTCTCCATAGAACTTAAAATTTGGACTATATTTGTACTACTGGAACCACAATACATCAAAATTGTGTAGTGGTTTAAAAAGCCTGTAAAATTTTTTTGATTGTGTTGCCTGTGTTATTCTTCATAAAATTATTCGAAATATTCGTTATTTGAAAATGGGTATTTTTAAATTCTTCGGATAATTATTCATAATAAATTGTTCGATTAACCCTAGTAGGTAGATACTGTTGTGGCTAGTTAATTATGATCAAAATTGTTTACTAAATTCCATGTGATTCTCAATTAATTTTTCAAATATTTCCACAAATATGTATGCATAAGGATGTTTTAACTTGTGTGTTTTATTCAACTGTGTCAATTCATATACATATATTCACCACGAACACAGAAGATTTTTCTACAACTTGACCAACGTTTTTTTTTTTTTTTTTTAAATAAACATATTTTCTAACATTTATATCATTACATTTTTATTATTATAAAATATTCGGACCAAATTTTGTGTTTATTAACAGCGGATGTTCGCTGAGGTGGGTCATATATATTCCTGATCCATATATGTTGTACCTATTTGTCCAAACATTTTTGAGAAAGAAAAATATTAATAATAAGTTTCATATCCTTAGGTCCTTTAGCTCTATAGCACTTAAAATTCAGTTGATGAAAAAAATTCAAGTATTTGTCCTAAATAGTTGGCCGCCAATGTACATATTGGAAATTTTAACAATAAGTGACATATGGGCAATTCCACGAGAATAGCTACCACGACTGAAAACACAAAAACCCTTGAAACTTTTTTTCAAGATGATTTGAATAGAAGAAAATAATAAAATGTTACTATGTGTAAGTTTTTAGATCATATTACAACATTTTAAAGACAAAAATAACAGTTTAAACTGATTATATTTAATTTTTTAATGTTTATGGTTTTTTCATGCGAAAAATTTTATATGCTGTTTGACAGCTCGCTGTTGCTTTTAATTTCGTGCGAAAGAAGTGCTGCGTATGTTATTTCGTGTGGAAAAATAAGGTTGCCAGATTTATTTCACATGTTTTCCACAATAAAAACAGAGTACTGCTTTTGCGAAATTATTTCGCATATATTTCATTCCAAATATTTTATATGGAGTTTGACAGCATTTCGCACGAAATTTTGAACAGAGTACCTAGCTTTAGGCTAAAATTGCGGCGAAAACTAGGCTCCCAATTAGCTTGTAGTATGAAATGAATTTGACTCTGATTGTTTTTTTTGCTATTGTCAAATTGTTTATTGAAACCGAATGTATATTTTCTGTTCACTTTTTTTAGTTTTTGTATACATACATATATTTACAGAATATATATTGTTTTATTATCACGTGTCACGTACGATATTAAATTTTATTTATTAAAAAATCATCCAAAGATTGGTTTTATTTAATAGAAAACTATTTCGTTTAGTGTAAGAAATTAAAATAAAACATAACGCCTGTCACGATTCGAATATTTTCGCATATTTCTACATGTACCTCAAAATGAGTTCAGTTTTATGTTACGTACGTATACCCTTATTTCGCTCAATATTTTGGACAACAATATTTCGAAAGAACTTTTTATTATTTTAGTACCCTCTGAATGGAACATAAAGACCAAATTATTTTTCAGATACTCTTATTTTTGCAAATTTCTATTCCACTCTATAGGCGTACAAATGTCATGTACGATGATATGGAATTGCCCATATTGGAATAAGGAACATATTGGACTATTCACCTTACTGAATACAATAATTAATATGACTATACAAAAAATCTAAAAAGTCTGGATAAAATTTTACTTGAATTTTTCGATACCTACTTTCTACCCGATCTAATGTTAGCTACATGTTCCAGCCATACACAATATAGATATCAAAATAAACATTACATTGCACTATGGCTGAATTTTTAAATTTCGCTGCAAAAACTCGATTTTTCAACATCATATTTTTCAACATTTTGCCAATTTTGCATAAATTTATTCTAATTCGTGTTATCAATTGTGAAGCAATATAATTTGTATTAAATAAAACTTTGTTTTCCAAAATATGCATTCAATAAAATAAATCTTTGAATATGGATTTTATTACTCGAGGTGTGTTGTAAAGATATTTTGTAAATGTTTGTATTTAGCACTTATTTTGATGTTTTTACTGGGTCATCTTTTTGTGAAATTGTGAATAGTGTTATCGTCCTTTGTGGAGTAGAACTCCTGTGTATAACAACCGATAAAGGAGTTTCCTATATCAAGTTATTCGTGGGAAACTAAGGTTTAATGCCATATAATTTTGCAAATACATAATAGCAAACTCACGATTTAATTCTGCTTTTGCAAAAGTTAAGTTAATATGGGAGGCCCACAGACAAACTGATACCACTTTCATAATTTTGTCTAAGGTTTATGGAAATGTATCTACCAAATTATAAAGGGAGTGTTTTAGTAAATATAGTTCTGTAAGCCTACTTCAAAAATTGGGCGTGGACCGCTCATTATTTCTCAAATCAAATATTTTGACAGTAGAAGACTGCATACAAAATTTGGTGAGGCTAGCTTGCCAGGAAATAGTTTTTGCCGCAACTTGGGGTTTTTCTAAAATACAACATTTCACGCAAAAAATTTTATTTATTTTAAAGCTTTCTTTGTGAATAACATTTTTATAGCTTTATAATGTATTATGGATATGCAATAAATTTAAAAAAGTAGTTATTACATAATGGAAAGTTTATTGTTTTAAAACTTTATAGATATTTTAGGTACAAACTTTGTGTCTTGAATATACATATATCTAATATCAGATCGGGATGAAAATAGGTTTTCAAAAATTCTAATAAAATTTTAATAGATTGGATTTCAAATAACATAAAAATCCATTTCGGAAAAATTATTTTAAAATTTAAAAAAATTAAAAATTTTACGAAAATTACAAAATTTCGGAATTGCAACCGTCTTTCAAAGAAATATCTTTCACATGGTATTAATATTTCATATATTTCCTTTGAGAGAATTATGAGAACAATCATAAAAACCATAAAATGGACCTTTTTATCCTTTATACTGAACCCAGTTATCCACAAATTCTGAACCCAGTTAATCGGTATCTTACAATTAATTAAACTTGGGAACATAAACTATTTTGATACCAATCTAATATTTTTCTTAATTGTTAATTTTTCCTGACAATATTGAAAATAAAAAACAAATTAAAAAAAAATTGTAAATGTGACCTCAAGCTCAATAAATAAGAATTAAAAATAAACAAGTATTTATTTTTTTAAAAAAAGTAAAAAATAAAAACAAAATATAATTACAGTGAATACAGTGAAAACTCTAAATTTCTAGTTTTCCTAAAAAAAATTGTAAAGGTGTCCTGATGAGCTGGCCTCAGCAAGCAACTTATCTCAATCACAGTACATTTCATTTTTAAATTAATTTATTTAAAAAATAAAATTTTTACAAAATATCGAAAAATTTAAATAATTCACTAAAAAACTCGAAGTAATTATATTCATGTTTTCATAAATGTCTTACATACATATATTAAATTTATTTGCAAAAATATGTTTTATTAAATTTGCATGATTTACGCTTTTATAAAATATCAGTTTTATTTATTAAATTTATTTATAGAAATTATTAAATAAATAGTCTTAATCATTTCGGTGTTTTTTTTTAATAATTTGCACTTACAATTGATGCTCCATGTGTGAAGGCGATCAATAGCGCCACGCCAAGCAGGCCCCAACGAAAGGGCAACATTTTTCTTATTAATCCAAAAATGTATTTGAATTGATTAAGAAATCACTGTTTAATTCGATTAGATTTTTATTATTTTGTCGTTGCTAAGACACGACTTAATTCCACATAAAATACCAGCAAACTAAAATGAGATCGAAATGAATTATCACTTTTTAGCACAATAATTTTATAATATTAATCTTATATTTTCTCAATTTGTTTTTTTTTTATTTCTTTCATTAAAACATTCTATAATCTGTAGACATGTGATTAAACAAGTGTCGTTAATTTTTAAATCTATTTTTTTATAGCATCACTTTTTTATTTTTTTTGTTCAAAACTGTATTTATTGGTTGTACATAATTACTGTAAAGGGTTTATTTTTATTGTTTTGACGCTCTTTTTAATTGTTTCAATTTTATTTTATTTTTAAAAAGGGTTTTTTTTTGAATGTTTAATTAACACTAGTTAAAAATATATTTAATAATCTTGATATATTCATATAAAGAACGTCTGAAATAAATCCTTTTTTATTTTTTCTCACAAATTTTGTTATTTTTTTTAATTTTCTTGTACATATGTATTGAGTTACATATAATAATTATAATTACTTTTCAACGCAGGAAATTGTTACGATTCCAAATGCTTCCGATCGCGACAACTGCTGGATTCTAAATAACGCACAATATTCCAAAGAACTAAGAGCTATACTTACAAAATATTGAAATTTATTCAGAAAATAAATTAAAACTAAAACAAAAAGACACAATTGCACACAGATACTTTTCTTGATCGATCGGATGGATGGTCGTTTTTATGTTCGTTCGTTTGGTGTTTTTTTTCTCACATTCAAATGAAATTCAATACAGACAGACCAACATTGAAACAACCCAGCAGTTTTACAAGTAGTCAATGTATCCCTTAGCGACAGTAATTGTCACTAAAAATTATATATTTTGACAGAGAGAAGTCAATTGGTTACTTTATACATCCCAGGTAATCTAGCGTGAAGACAGTTGTCATTTAAGTGTCACTAAGTAACCTAGAGTGTAGTCACTTTAAACGTTTATTTTATACTGCACGTTAGAAAGCAAGCTATTGGAGAGTAGAAGAAGGAAGGTTTATTTACATGTAATCGTCTGGAACTGACTATTTGATATCAATTAGCTTCCGCTTAGAACCCTTACATGTTAATACATATACATATGTACATGTTAGGGGTAGCAAGTAATGTACCCTGTATGAGAATTCGCATCTGTTGACTACTTTGGACCAGCTACAAGACTGTCTCTTTGTAATCTATGTATGTAGGGTCAGGATACGCATATATTAAAATAACTACTCACGTAGCTATTTACGTAACTAGTTGTCACTCTAAAATGATAGGTAAAATCTCTAGTTCGGGACAGTCACCCAATACTGCTGGGAACAATGATGTGTTTAGTCGTTGTTGTTACATTCAGATTACGATTAATTTTGTTTTTGTTGTGTCTTTTACATTTTTAGTAGAATTCATGACAGCCCCACAAATATGTAACAAATACACACTTACACACTCTATAACACAGATCCATACATAAATGCATATAAATGGATCTGTGTGTGCTGTTATTCATAATTTCCATCTTGGTTCGCATTATCGCACACATCTGAAACAATATCAGCAAGACCAGCCAGCGATTCCATTCATCAGATATTGTCAGAAACTGTTAAAATGTTGTTTTTTATATTTTACGAATGTAAACGATTTAAATTGAAATGGAGGGTGCGAACATGATGAGCGCTATCAAAACACTTTGATCGCATAATAGATCAATAGGATTGCATTGAGCAGACAGACGACTTGCTATTTTAGCGTTTCTTTAATAATTAAAGATGTCATTCTATCATAACACTCAATAAATGTAAAGAATATGTAACTGATGTAAAATCGTTTGGCTCTGGAAAAAATATATGTAAATATTTTTAACAATTTTACTCAGAAGACAGAGGTTTCTGCAGATTTTTGATTATACATATACAATATATATATGTATATGAAAGTATTGCATATGTAGGTGGAAAAGTCAGAAGATTCATTTCCATCTGAGTAAAATTGTTAAAAATATTTATATTTTTTCCCGAGTCAAACGATTTTACATCAGTTACATATTCTTTACATTTGTTGAGTGTTATGCTAGAATTTATGACAGAAATTAGAACTGCAACATAACTGAACTAGTATGAGTCTCAATATGTCATGGAATTTTGTGATCCCCTAAAGATTATGCTCAGCTCCTCAAGAGGTCCTTCACATGTCAGCAATGGGTTCAGTGCCGAACCAACCAGACGCACGAATTAATGAATCTATCTTCCTGACATCTACAGTGGATAGATCCTATTTTCACAGTCCGAGCCCCAGATAGAGCAGGGCAATGACAGAGGAGATGTTTAACCGTTTCTTCCTCGTCTTCATCGTGGCAACTTCTACATAAGTCTTTATATGTAGTGTTCAGTCTCCCAGCATGCATCAAGCAGTGCCCAGCAAGCACTGACATCAGAACTCGCCACCAAGCCACATTTGGCCAGTTCATTCGCAATAGCATTGCTAGGTACACCAGAGTGACCCAGCACCCAGAATAACTCCAGATTAGAATGTCTCACCATCTCATAAGAGACACCCGGCATTCATGTACCAATCTGGATGTCGAGTAGACACTAGATAGGGATTTGATAGCAGGCTTACTGTCAGTATAGATTCGGATATTCACACCAAATAACCTATAGTACCTCATCCAGTGTTGCCTGTTACCTGAAACACACCCCTTCTGAAAATAGGGATTATGGAAGACACCACCCACCCCAACCGCAGACTTGGAGCCATCTGTATAGATGACAAATCTGTCCCTAGAAGAAGGTAACTCTCCCACCAACGACACAGAAGAACGTCTGTCGATAAAGGGTAAGGGAGTGCAGTAGTCAATGTAAATAGGGAGATAAGGTACACTTCCTAAAATAGACGCATGGCCGGTACCAGACTTCCATACTCCTACAGTACTTAGCCTAACCGCCGAATTTATGCCCTTGAGATCAGCCGGTAGCCAGTACATCATAACGAACAGAGCATGAGACGGAATGCTTCGTTGCGCACCCGTAATCATTAGTGCAGAGATTCGCAGGATTCTCTCAATCATCCCACAGTAGGTGGATTTACTTAGAGCCTTCCACCATACTAGTGTTCCATACATTAGTATGGGCTTAACCACTATGTCAAAAAGCCATTTCGCATTCCTACGGCTTATTCCCCAAGACTTTCCCAATGGCCATTTTGCAGGCAATAGATAGATATTTCAATAGATATTCGGGCTGTAGGATAGCTTAGTGTCTAGAATGATTCCTAGATACTTTGCACTTTCCGAGAGCTTAAGTTTCACTCCGTTAAGACGCGGTAATGGCAACGAAAAAAGCACAAGCTGCGTTTTCTCATGATTCTACTAGCAGTGCTTCACTTGCTGAGTGTACTAAGTGAAGTTTTTAGGCATTGTATGGAAGAGGTAGCTGACAAGTACGCCCTTCTGAACCTAGATCAGGTAACGTTGGCACATTTGTTAAAATGGAGCATGGTGAGATTGATTCAAATCAATCTTCACCACTTTAGATCCACCAAATCAATGTATTGATTTTAATATTTCTGTACGTGGTATGTGTGATAATACCATTATAAATATAATAAAGACAAACTGGGAAATGCAATATGATGCGCACACTCAGTGTCTACTATGTCCAATCGT
Source organism: Calliphora vicina (assembly GCF_958450345.1). NCBI lineage: Eukaryota > Metazoa > Arthropoda > Insecta > Diptera > Calliphoridae > Calliphora > Calliphora vicina. Next base: position 71,399,450 of record NC_088782.1, read on the forward strand.
TATCGAGAGTAGGAACAACATTGAGGTAGCTATAGACGCACTAACGGAGATGTTTCTAGCATGGGCTATAGGCATATTATCCATAGAGGTAGTAATAAACCTCCATGGTGAAATCCTGGTAAAATGCATACTAGAAAGACGTGTCGTTAACTTTTCAATGGGGTAAAGATACTAGAAAACTGGTCAGCATATAAAAACACAATGAATCACTTCAAAAACATGACAACAAATGCGAAGAGGAAAGCCTGGAGGAATTTCTGTAGCGGCGTTAGGGATCATCTGAGACTAACCGATTACATACGGCAAGCCTACTCACACTAAACCCACGGATTTCAGACCAGTTAGTCATCGATGTACACTTGACAATGGATATACCAACAGAACTCATCTCTAAATCCCGAAAAGTCCACACTAAGGGAGATCTGTGGAAACAGCTCTACATTCGCTTGTTGGCTGCATATCATAAGGAGTATTCTCTAGTTGCCATCCTGGATATATATGGTGTTTGTAATATTGTCAGATCCAGTGTCATTTTATCTGCCAGATTTTCGAAAGGATTCTTGGTAATAGGGTAATATTTGCTACGCTGGATGATGTCACCGTTTCAATACTCGTACTATCTTCAAGGGGTTCGGTACATCTTTCCGCACCCACCTGAAACACATTAATTTCTTCATCAGAGAATCTGGTTGGTTCAATATGAAACAACGAGTGTCGAATGAGAGATCTGCTGTTTAATTCATGGGTTTCACAACGGGATCAGCTTTTTGAATGGACCAAAAATTATGCGCGAAATTATCGTATGCTAGATTTTTGCATAGTAAAATATAATAGCGATATTCGTTGTATTTACGGAAATATTACTAAGTTAATTTCATCGTATGTGAAATATAATTTACTAAATCGGTTATTGAATTGCATTTAAAATTTGTATTGATGATACTAGCCAAAGCAAAGAAATTTAATAATAATAACGTTCTCCTGTAAAATATGTTTTTTGTAAGATACGATAATTTCAACAATTTATGCGAAAATTTTTGATACATCATTGAAAGCGCCTTTCAAACACCCTTCATATGGTACCAATATTTCATATGTTTCCTCAGCGAGAAATATATTACAAGAAAATATAAAAGCTGCAGTGGGTAACACTGGCGACAAAACAAATTGTGTACGAGTACAATTGAATTGATTCTATTTTCACACAAAATTCATTCATGTTCTTGGATGACCCCAGCAGTCAGTGTGGTAAAAATAATTCTCAAGTGTATTTCTTATGTTTAATTTATTTGATGTTTTGATGTGTTCGCTTTAATTCATTAACTTGTCATAGACTTTTGACCCATTTTAAAAAAGTATTGACATCCATTAAGTTTCGACTACATATGGCATTAAAATCCTTAGTAATTTATGTCCATATGTTTAAAACAAACATTATTATTGACATGAATATACTAGTGGAATTGGTATGTATTTCATAGTACCCAGCAATTTTAAAAATGACAATTGTCAACTTTACATTTACTACCACAATAAATCCTTATGTACTGAAGTATAAGTGATTACCGACACTAAACAGTTGGTTTTCAATATAAAATGCAGATATTGACTGTCAATTAGTCTGTTGTTGCAGAAAGAAATTACATTCACCAGTCAAAAGAATTGATGGGTAACTAGTAGTGCTTATTAGTAACTAATGAATTCGTAAACGCAAGACTATTTCAATGTACTGCAAAGTACTTAAATATGTAGATGATACAATTTTGCAAAACATACATAAACATTTATTTTTTGAACTTCAATACATTGCATGTACTACATATTAAAAGTTCTTATTATAGAAAACAAAAGAATTAAAATCTTTTAATATTATTGTGAGACATATATGGTCGATTCATAAGGTATCCTATCATGTCATATTGTCATAATGTTCCAATATTTCAAAATGGTTTGAAAATTTTGTTATTGCCTTTCCAGCAAAAATATTTTCTAAAATAATACTGCTCTGTATGCTATGTTTATTATGTTAACGTAACCAACCAGCATAGAACTGCGCCGAACGCCTAATTGTCGGGGTTAAGCCGAGCCACCGAGTCGTGAACAATTAGAACATTATGACAATATGACATGAATCGACCAATAGTATCAAACAGAGATGGTAACATGGCAGAAACAGGATTTTTGATCCTGACTATTGGTACAAACTAAATTGTATTACAATAATTGCATCCGATGAAGTAGCATGTCACTCTTTTTAGGTTAAGCATGGAAGATTATAATCCATTTTTTGGAAATCTTCCAATAAAGTATTAGTGATAGTTATATATAATTAAGTTATATAGATTGAATTGAATAAATTTACTTACAGTTAATAAAAATTCAAAAACTACCATTAGAATAAAGAAAGAATCCCTTGTAGTAACTTGTAGATTCTTACTGACTTAAGTTTAATTTCTTGTTGATCGTAACTACTCAGGAGTCATCCATAGGGAGGTAAAATGTATCAGAAATCTCCATTATTTCTGTAGAAAAATTTTACCCTCTATCTCCAGCCCTTCCAACCCTGAAAAAATTGCATTTTTCGCCTTGTAAATGCACCTCAAAACTTTAGCGCCATTGCGCCACCAGTTATGGTTATCCTATCATTCTAATATTTTACACAACGTGTTTCTACAATTCTGGAGGGTGGGACGTTCAAAATTAGCAATATTACTTTTCGTGAAATTTTTTGATTCCTGAGTAGTTACGAGCCTTTTTCTATCCATTTTCCTCCAATTTCCTTCTCACGAACTTTAACCCTTGTAAGGCACTCCAATTTTTAACCGATCGAGTTCAAACTTTTGTCAAATTTTATTTTATCCTAACCTCACACAAAACTGCCCTTCGTTTTTGAAAAATCGAAAATAAAACAAGTAAGAGAGCTATATTCGGCTGTGCCGAATCTTATATAAAAAAAATTATTTTTTTGAATTTTAATTTTTTTTTTGTTTTTTCAATATTTTTTTTGGTGAAAAAAAAATTCGGGTTAAAAAATATTTTTTCCGATTTTGGTTCAACTTACTATGGTCTTATATACGTCATTGCAATGGACTTTGAAATATCTATCATTAGATATCCATATTGTCTATATAATGACTTAGTAATCCTGTTATAGATCAGAAATCTAGGTTGTCTTGGTTTTTTCCTTATATCTCAGCCATTTGTGGTTTCGATTTTCTCGATTTTATATAGCAACCGAGCGGGAAGAACTCCGGAGATATTGATGTATGGATCGTGTATGTAAGTTATTTGGGGGCTTCGGAAAGTTGACAGAAAGACAGACGGACATGGCTTAATCGACTCCGCTATCAATAAGGATCCAGAATATATATACTTTATAGGGTCGGAAATGAAAAATGTAGAAATTACAAACGGAATGACAAACTTGTATATACCCTAAGCGGCGAGGTACCTCTGGACTTCTCTCCAAGTACCTCCAAAGCCGCGAAAGCCCAAGTCGTCAAGGCGGCTAAACCCCCTGTTTCGGGTGCCTCTAAGGGGGAAGCGACTAAGTCGCCCCTCACGGATGCTTCCCATATGCCAACTGTGCGCTCAGGTCTTGTGAAGGAATCCTCCTGTCCTGAAGACGCATCACCCCTGGCCAATCCCGGCTCTGAAACTAACCCCAGGCATAAAAACCCTGCTAGAAGGGCTGCTACCACCAGGCGTTCCGCTTACCGCTTTGTTGAGGCACTTGGCTCGAAAAAAAGTCGAGGACCTCACTAAGGAGCAACAAGCTTCGCTTTCCTGGGCGAAAGCCTATATTGCTGGTCTCAATACCGCTCCTCCTTCTGCTGAATTACCAGCGGGGCCTAAACGGCAACGTTCAGAGGAGGATACAGCGACCAAGAGCCAGCAACCGGGACCTAAACGTCCCAAAGCGGCACAAAGGTCGTTAGCTAAATCCTTTAGCGAGATTGTCAAAGACAGTCTTGTTAGGGCGGTTATCGACCGGAGTGCGAATGACGGATCCATATCTCAATTGAATTGGGATATGGTGAATCAAAAACTGGTAGGGGTGTTTTGGAAAGTTCTCAAAGAGAACCCAGGCACTCCTCCACAATGCGATGACGCTGGTTGGTACCAGGGTCACGTAAAACTTATGTCTTGTGTAGATGAACGCTCAGCGTTGCTACTAAAGACTGCCGTCGCATCACTGGGTGAGGTTTGGCCGGGGTCTAGGCTTGAGGTGGTATCTGTGAGTGAGATACCCCGAAAGCCTAGATCCATAGCTAAAATACCAGCTGAGCCATCTAGCCCGGAGGAGATCTTGGAGATCCTTCAGTGCTGTAACCCACAGCTTCCAACTCAAGACTGGAAAGTTGTTAAGGTTACGGACGCTGAGGGCTCTTCAAGGAAAGCGATCGTTGTCCTGAATAAGGACTCTTTGGGGCCGCTAAGGAAGGCACAAGGGAAGGTCTACTATGGATTTGGTACGATCATCCTGCGTGTCTACCGTAGCGACAACAAAGGCGATACATCCTCAGGTGATGTAAAGCCCATGCTCTCGGAAGAGGGCATGGATTGCAATGACGCCACTGATCCAGCCGACACTGAAGATACCAACTCAGTCTCCGAACTAGTTGGTACATTCTTTGAACGGATGGATGAGGTGGTGGACGAGGACGCCCTCCTGAATTCTGACCAGGAGGACGCCGACGTCACTATTGTAAAAATGGAGCATGGTGAGGGTGACCCAGATAAACCTTCACCACTCTAAAGCAGCATCAGCTGCACTGCTCCTCCGAATTGCTCAGAACGGGGAGGAGCTAGTCATGGTCCAGGAACCTTGGGTCCATCAGGACCGTATCTGTGGACTATGTTTGAAGGGCTATAAGCTCTACTTCGCTAAAGGCGCAGGTAAAATTAGATCCTGTATATTGGCTAAAAGCTCTTTGAAAATCTTCATTCTGTCTGATTACAGTAATGAAGATACAGTAGCAGTCTCATGGGAAACTAATGAAGGCTGTTTGTTATGGCTGATATCCAGCTACATGGCGCATGACCACGGGGAGCATCCACCAAACGATGATATCCGTAGTGCTGTGAAAAAGGCGAATGAGTCCAGGATACCATTGGTTATCTGTGCTGACGCTAACTCGCACCACATTGTATGGGGTAGCAGCGACACCAACACAAGAGGTGAGAGTCTTTTCAGTTTCATACTTAATAGTAGTTTGGAAGTAGTTAATAGGGGTTCAGAACCTACCTTCATTGTTTCAAACAGAAGTGAGGTACTAGACTTAACACTTGTGAGTGCTGAGCACCACAGTATGATTAACAATTGGGCTGTCTCCGACGACTGCTCTTTTTCTGATCATCTATATATTGATTTCAATATCAGTGTAACTTATAGGAATGATAATACCATTCTAAATAGGAGGAAGACCAATTGGGAGTTGCAGAGTGATGTACTCTACCGGTCTCTACCAAACCCGCCCACTATTGAAAATAGGGACGATATTGAGGTAGCAGTTGAGGCACTTACAGAAGCGTTCCAATCAGCTACTAATTTGGCCTGTAAGCCGAATATCTGCAGGGGTAGGAATAAGCCACCCTGGTGGAACCCTGAGATTGCACACGCAAGAAGGGCGTGTCGTAAATTGTTCAACGAGGCAAAGAGGCTGGGTAACTGGCCGGAATATAAGTCCTCAGTGAACCACTTTAAGAACCTTACGAGGAATGCGAAAAGGAAAGCCTGGAGGGACTTCTGTAGCGGCGTGGAAGGATCCTCTGAGACTAACCGATTACGTAAAATTCTATCAACTTCACCGGTTGTACCAAGCTATATCCAGAAACCCTGTGGTAGATGGACTCTGAATAGTAAGGAAACACTTGAGGTCCTATTAGATACTCATTTTCCAGGTTGCCTTCCAGTCGATGATGTGACTATGAATGGGGCTGCCGATTCTGTTGCTCCGGGTGATAACTCTGTTCCGATAAACAGGGATAGAATCCAATGGGCAATCAAAAGCTTCGACCCGTTTAAATCTCCAGGGCCGGATGGCATTATTCCTGCTGATCTTCAAAAGAACGAAGAAATAGTTGTACCATGGCTCATTAGCATATACACAGCGTGTATTAGATGGACCTATATCCCCACATGGTGGACGAGATGCAGAGTAGTCTTCATTCCTAAAGGTGGTAAGGCGACTCACACTAAACCAAAGGATTATAGGCCAATTAGCCTTGCATCCTTCCTGCTGAAAACCCTAGAAAGGGTGATTGACGTATATCTGAGAATGACCATTCCGTCGGAACTCATCTCTAAATCCCAACATGCCTACACCAAAGGCAGATCTGTGGAAACAGCTCTTAATTCGCTAGTTGGCTCCATTGAGGAGTCGCTAATACATAAGGAGTATTCACTTGTTGCCTTTCTCGATATTGAAGGAGCTTTTAATAATGTCAGGCCCGATGCCATCCTATCTGCGATGGATGAACTGGGAATTGATCTATGTGTTCGCCGACTAGTCGAAAAGATACTCGGTTATAGAGTCATTTGTGCTACTTTAGGTGGTGTAAGTGTTTTAAAAGTGGCCAATCGTGGAACCCCGCAGGGGGGTGTTTTATCACCACTTCTGTGGAATTTGGCTATGAATTCCCTGTTGATCAGGATGGACAACAGAAGGATCAAGACAGTCGCATATGCTGACGATGTTGCAGTTTTTATATCTGGTAAATTTCTGGATACAATATCCAGTTGTATGGAATCAGCATTAAGTACACTGAGTGAGTGGAGTATTTCATGTGGACTTAGTGTGAACCCACAAAAAACGGAACTGGTTCTCTTCACTAGGAGGTATAAGATCGATGACTTCAGACCACCTAGACTGAATGGAATCAGTCTTGAGATTAGAGATAATGCGAAGTATCTTGGCATCATTCTAGATAAAAGATTGTCCTGGAATTTGAATATTCAAAACAGGATTAACAAGGCTTATGTAGCCATCTACTCCTGTAAGAAGGCAATTGGTACAAACTGGGGTATTATGCCGAAGGGTATCAGTTGGATCTTCAAAGCAGTTGTTAAACCCATCTTGTTCTATGGAGTGTTGGTGTGGTGGCACGCCTTGGATAATGCTACTCACCGTAAGGCTGTGGAACGAGTTCTCAGGACTATTGCGATACTGATTACAGGCGCTATAAGGACTACCCCCTCTAAGGCACTTTTTACTATCCTGAACTGGTTACCAGTTGATTTGATGGTGATACAAATGGCTCTCAACTCTGCTGTGAGACTAAATGCTGGATGTTCGTGGTATGGTAAAGATCATGGGCACTCTAAGATACTGAACTACTATGGGTACTTACATAGTAATGTCGATTACTGCATCGCAAAACCATTTTTCGATATGCATTTCCATATTAGGATCCCGAATAGGGATTCATGGCAGCGCGGACTCTTACCCCCTGATGATGTCATAAGGGTATTTACTGATGGCTCAAAGAGGGGCAATAGGGTCGGTGGTGGTTTCTTTATTGAGAACTATGGGATTAAGTCCTATTTCAGGCTACCTAACTTCTGTACGGCTCTTCAGGCGGAAATTACGGCCATTAAACGTGCATCCAACTGGCTGAGGTTTTATCAAATATCTGGTGATATATGTATATTTACCGATAGCAAGGCTGCCGTTAAAGGAATAGCGGGTGTCTTTACGACATCTAGGTTAACCGAGGAATGCCGGGTATCCCTTAATGAGATAGCGAGACATTCTAGGATAACGCTTATATGGGTCCCTGGCCACGATGGTAATCAGGGTAATTGTATAGCTGACGAACTGGCCAAAATGGGGGCGATGATGGATGATGATGAGATCGACCCCTTTTCTGGTATTTCCCTTGCTATATGCAAGATGGCTGTTCAGCGGACACTATATGAATCTGCACAAAGCAGGTGGACCAATGAGTCTTCCTGTGTTACAACGAGGTCTACTTGGCCCGTATATGATGCCAGCAGGACGAATCTACTTATGGAATTTCGTCGTGAGCAAATAAGGCTAATTGTCTCCTTCATTACAGGACACTGTATAATTGGGACACATGCTAGGAGATTGGGCCTACGGTATAATGACTACTGTAGGAGCTGCCATAATGAAGAAGAGGATGAGACGGTGTCACACCTATTCTGTCAATGCCCGGCTCTGATAAATCTGAGGGAACGCATCTTCGGAACACCATTCCTATCATGCTTAGATGAGCTATCAAGGATAAGTCTTAGACGAATCTACTCTTTCATCAGAGAATCTGGTTGGTTTAGCCTGGAAACAACGGACGTATAATTAATACCAAGATGTTTACCCCTTGGGTATCACAATGGGATCAGTTTTGAATGGACCCAAGTGAGCTGCTTGAAGAGTGGCTACCCATGGAACCGAACCTAACCATATACCCTTCTCACGAAGGTGAAGGGTATAAAAATCTAATAGAAGGGCGGATATTTATAAAATAAATATGTTCGACATACCCCAGAGTTAAATTACATACTGATTTATTCTAATTTGTTTTTTTTTTAAATTGCTTCTTTAAATCATCTCATGATGAGAACTCAGATAATAATACTAGGCCTAAGCCAAAACTTAGAAAATAAAAAGTATTTTAGTTCATGATCAATTGCAACAAATCACCCGACCGCCTCTATTTACGAATTGTCACAGAGAATAATATTGTTTGTTTTTTTTTTTTAATAATCTTTTTGTATGTGTATGTAAATATTCGGAACAATTTACATTCTTTCGAACATTTAGTTAAGTCGACTTCTCTCATATTGATCGTTATCAGATGTTTGCTGTCATTGTTAATGTCCCTAATAAAATGTATTTATGTTGTTCGTTTTGTTGTTTCATTGCATTAAGATTTAAATGTCCCTGTATTCATTTCCATATTCTACTTAAAAATACTTAAAAGATCGATTCAATTTATTTGTCGCAGCTTTTTGTACTTCATTTATTACTTCATCATACGCACAGTATAACTTTGAACAATTAGAGCTTCAATGCATTTAAATTACAATAGAAACAAACAAATAAGAAAATATTATGAAATTATCGATCACCCTACTCTCTAAATTTTTGTAGACAAAATCCTCTATACATTGATATATAACATGTCTACCTTATGTTTTTTTACGTGGCAAATTAATTAGGGAAAACTTAATAACTCGCAGATAATATACATAGCACTGTTATTTACATTCATAAAAATGTTATTATTTAGGCAACATGCTTTTTTATGAATTTCTAAGTTAGGTAAATTCTCAGCGAGTTGTTAAGTTTTCCCTAATTTATTTGACACGTAAAAAACATAAGGTTATATATCAATGGATAGAGGATTTTGTCTACTTTTCAATAATGTAATCACTTTTGACAATTAAAAAATTCATGGAATACTTTTTTTGAAAAATATGACAAAAAATGTTTTTTATTAGGTTTTTTCATAGATACAAATTTTTCAAATTGTAATAAAATTTTTATTTATGCATATTTTTTAATGAAATTTTACACTTATATAGATTTTTTTTTATTGAAAATGGAAAAATAAAAACAAATTTTGAAATTTGTAATCACGAATCCCGCAATTCCCAAAAAAGAATGGAAAAATTCCAAAAATTGGATTTTTTCGTTTTTTGGCTATAATATCCATACCAGGGGCAGGGTTATCGAAACCCTTTTCAAAATAATTAAGAACATATTGGGCCATCTAAAATGGGTTACTATGTTTTGATATCAACTATGCGATTTGAGAATTTTTACCCTAAAGTTGAATTTTACAGAAAAATGGACCTGGTCCCCTCGGTATCAAACATTTTTTTTCATTTAAAATATTTGGTGTAAAGTTAGCTTTTAAAAAAGTATAAACTCATTATACATCCTTTTAGATTTTTTTTAGATAACTTAAAAAGAAATAAAGTACTTTTTTCCCAAAAAAATAGCGACAAATCGCTTTTTTTAATTTTTTAAAATCAAATGCATGTAACTTTGGACTCAGTCTTGATTTTTAAACAGTTCTTTCTTTATTTGATATATACATCTGTTGTTAATCCTACAAAAGAAAATCGGCAAATATTTGGAACCGCGGTCATCAAAAAACTGGAGTAGGGTGGGTAAAAATGTTGAAAATTTAATTTTCAAATGCGAATATCTCCTAAGCTTTAAGAGATAATTGATAGCTCGATGAGAAGATTCTATATATGTAATTTTTTTGAAATCGGAACACAAGCCAAGAAATAGGATCATTTTAAAAATTGACCATACCCGAGGTGTCCTAATTTGGGGACCCCTGGCGCAGCTCCTGACGGGCTCATGAGGTCCAGATTCAAAACTTAAACTCGACAATACTTCCCTTTTGCGCATGTGCAATTTCATTCAAAATCGGACTAAGGGTTTAGAAGTTACAGATTTATTTCCCTCTTTTTTTTCTCATACCACTGTGCATCGTTGAACATCTTTGTCTAACATGATAATAAACTTTTTTCGTATTTGTATGTGCTCAAATTTTTTAAAGCATAGCTCCAAAACGGAAACTAACGGGTTAGCTAGTCAATTGATTTGTAGATTGTTCGGGTGTTAATCTGATCAGAATATTTCTGTTGAAAATTTAATAATGAACTTTGTTTTCGAATGTTTTTTTAACATTATCTATGCTTGAATGGTTAACTTTAACGTTATATTTTGTTTTTCTTTAACAATAAAATATTAAAAAACCGACATCAAAACTTCATTCTTTATTTTTTTAAAAAAATTTAAATTTTAACTTGATCGAATTATTCGAACAAGTTAAAATCTATTATTCTAATTATTCGTTTTATTCGAACAAGAGAAAAATCGAATAATTCGAATACCATAGTATACATACATGTATTTGTTTGTTATTGTACCTATAATAAAAGGGTTCAGTTTAAACATATTTTTGTACTACAAATGTGTAGCGTATTAGCATAATCGATTAAACACGATCAGTGTTCTATTTTAGCCTTTATTTATTGTATGTATGAAAGTCATTAAAATTTGTTCAATTAAATGGCGACATTGCCTGCACTAAACAATTAAAATTATTTTTCATTCATATGGTAAATTAAACAAGTACGAGTGTTATATTCGGATGTGCCGAATCTTGAATACCCACTATAAATAGTGACATTTTTTGAAGGGAATCTTTTATAGGGACTAGGGACAAATGTTGCGCGATTCTCGCCATACTTTACAGTATAATTTCGGAGTACTTAGAATTGATTTGTGCAATATTTTATCCGGATAGCCGCATAATCAACATGTTTATGGCTGCTCAAACAGGGCTAGGTGTAATCATGGACTGACATTACCAATTTTCAATACCAAACAAATTTCAGCCAACTGTTTCAACAGAAAAACATTGCTATATCGTCTTAGAATCGAAGAGGACAGAGAATATATACAAATGTGAGCCTGCTACAAATATTTTGATGTGTTACAAACGGAATGACAAAATCAATATACCCCCCTCGATTTTGATAGTGTATATAAAAACTCTAAAATCTTCAAACAGCTACATATCGTCACCTAAAATGCCAAACAACGTAACAACAAAAATTTCAAAATCGAATATTTGATAGATAATGACGAATAACTTAAAAAAAATCTTAATTTAGAAATGTGTATGTCATTCTGTTTAAAGATTGAATAGGATATATTAAGTTTATATCAGAGATACTTTTCATTTTGCAATGGTTTTTTGCACATCACTTTCAACATTTTAAAAATGATGTTGCGTTATTTAGCATTTTAGGTGACGATATGTACATAAAGCATTAGTTTTTACATAAATATTGTGACACACAAATGTGTCAATTCATCTTTTGAGTCTTTATGAAATACTCCAGAGTACCACAAACTATAAATGAGTAAGAGTTAAATAAAATTCATGTAAAACCAAAATTTCTAATAGATTTTTGATTGATAAGTTATTCGATTTATGTTCGTCGGTATTACGAAATACATTTTTGAAAATTCAACATTAAAATACTACGTAAAATAGGAAATCGTTTTATTATTTAGATTAAATTGTGAAAAAAAATAACAAATAATCTTTTGCATACATTGAACGACGACAACTATGTATGAGACAAACTTTAAAAATAAATGTTGCGTGAATTTCAACTTTTTAACGTTCAAAGGTTATCAAAAGAAAGAGTAATTGATTTCAAATATACACTGTACTAAGCTGTACTAAATTAAGTAGAAACTCAACATATTTAAATAAATATTTGCTAAATGTGTACATATAGTTCTTAAAGTAGAAAAAACACACTAAAATAATTATGTTAAACGAACAATTCGCTGAAAGTTTATAAAATGTATTTTCGGTTTTTCTAAAAAAAACAATTTAAGGAACAAAAATTTAAAAGAAAAACAATGTAACTATATTTTCAAATCGGATTTGCTTTTTTTTTTGAGCATTCTAATACTCCCCGAAGATAGAATATGTTTAAATTAGAGTTATTTATAGTATTAATCGTGCTTTTAAAATATTAACAGAGCCAAGGGTTTCAAATATGCACTCAAATATTTACCATGTGTGGCCCCTACCTTAAGTTCGATGGGGGAGCGAAGTGTATCCTGGTATGGCCAGGCTTATTCAGTAGTAAATTCATAAAATCGATTAATGTCGTTGTATGGAATATTTTTAACATACAGAAATAAACATTTCGGCTCAATCGGATTATAAACTTTTGGAGATTTTTTAAACGATTCAAGTTCTTCGTTTGTATTCCTATTTCAAAAAAATTATACATATAGAATCTACTCATGGAGCATTACAAAAAATTATCTCTTATAACTTAGGAGGTATTCGCATTTGAAAATTAAATTTTCAACATTTTTACTCACCCTACGTTTTTTGATAACAGCGGATCCAAATATTTCCCGATTATCTCCAACTCTTTATTGGAGTAACAACACATTTAATAGAAATAGAAAAAATAATTGTTTAAAAAGAATGACTAGGTCCAAAGTTATATGCAGCGAATTTTCGCTAATTTTTTGGGAAAAAAGTACTTTTTTTCTTTTATCGAAAACAAAATCTAATAGGATGTATAAGGAATTTATACTTTTTGAAAAGCTAACTTTTCATCAAATATTTTAAATGAAAAAAAAATTTAAATTGTTGAAAAACAGTTTAAAAAAAAAAAAAATTCTATAGCATTGGTTCTTGATCAATTAATCGGGTAAAAAAATAATGATGGGATCAATTAAGCGAAAACAACTGTATTTTGATAGCTGGAACGAAATACGATTTTTTTTAATAAAACACACTTTATTTTAAGGTTTTTGGAGTTTTTTGTTTTATTTTAAGTTTTTTTTTTTTAATAAAGTCTAAAAGGTTACTAAAAACTAAAAAAAATAATAAAAATTCTATTATTAAGATATTCTTTGGTATAATTAGCTGTATGTGTATATTTGTATGTATAACATTTGGCATAAATACTTAATATTGTACATAAAAATATATAAGAAAAATAAAATATAAAATTAAATGTATTTAAAAAAAATAAAATGCTTTTTTTTACTATAAAAATAAAATTAGACTTCGTATCATAAACAGATAAACGAAAAATATTGACTGTTCGAAAGAGACTGTATCAAGGATCGTTGAAAAAAATCAATTGTTTTAACGACCAGATAAATTTAGATGAATATTTTTATATAATTCCAAAATAATAAAGAGTTTTGCATGTATATCTGTTAAATATAATATGTATGTATTATTAAATATTGCACCAACAACGGCCAGTTTTATCTAGTTATAATTTTGAATGGTTTTCTCAGACCGACTTAAAATTATTTAGATTTGTTTTTCATTTAAAAAATAACAAAAAAATAATCAAATCATTTTGAAATGTTCACTTAATGATTTGATTACTTTCGACTAATTTTAAAGACTAGATCATCTCGTCTACGAGCACTTAATGCTTTGACTGCCATGAATCAAAGTTAATTAAAACTCATATGTAACTTAAAATTAGTTTAATTAAATTTATATTAATAAGATTTATTTATTTATATACTTTTTTAATTCTTTGGAATCTCTAACTACATACAAGATAATTAAGTAAGTATATTATTTGTAAAGTGACATTTAAAATTTAATTGAAAATACTGTAGTGTTTTTTTATTTTTATTTTTTGGTTTTAAGTACATTTAAATACATACTACATGCTAATAAATGAAAGTTTCACTCAAACTCTGGCCTAATTAATTTATTTTTTAACTGAATTTATAATTATTTAATATTTTTTTAAGTATTTCCATTTCATTTACTTGAATTTGAGTTTAAAATCGAAAGAGTTTGACAGCTAGAGTTTGAGAGAGTGTGCTTAAAAAATATTAAGAGAACATAGAGAACAAACTATCATCTACATATTTTTGTTTTCTTTAAAAACAATCAATATTTAATATTTGAATGTTGCTTTAAGGAAAACAATAGAGTGCAGTGTAAAATCAATAATAATTATTACAATAATCTGTAATTGGAAATATAATTAATAATAGAGTAAATAAAATAATAATAAACATAATCTTCATACATATAATTAAGCATATACTTGTAAAATAAATTTACTATCACATGTGTTTTTTTTTTTTTAATTATCATTTTTTTTTTTGCTGATATTTGGTTAGTTTTTTTTGGTCAATACGAGTAAATATGGGCTAATCCTAATGTATGGTCCAACTGTCCAAGCCGAACTATTAAAAGTAAATATTTGCCTTTATTTTAGTTAAAAATTTTGTTATATCAAATAAATGTTCTGCTATAGTTTTTGCCAAAATTCTTTAGAACAAATTTAAAAAAATATCCCAGGAAACAGCAGGCAAATTGAAGCAGATTTGTTTTTCCTCAACAGCTTCACGAATAAAATACATTGATGAAAGAATTAGTTTTAGAATTGTTCTAATGAAGGGTTGTTTTTTCATAACGCGTTCGTAGAACTAATTCCGAATTTGTCATTGAAAAAACTAGTACTACCTACATATTACTTAGAACTAATTCTGGTACTATACCATTTCCAATTGTATTTCCGAAAATTCCCATTGAATTTCAGAAATTTCCAATTATATTTCAGAAATTTATAATTGAATTTCAGAATTTTCCATTTGTATTTCAGAAATGTCTAATTGTATTTCAGAAACTTCAATTTGTATTTTAGAATTTTTCCAATTGTATTTCAGAATTTTCTAATTTTATTTCAGAAATTCCTATTTGTATTTCAGAATTTTAAATTTTTATTTCAGAAAATTCCATTAGTATTGCTATTAAATTTTTCGGAAATACAAATGGAAATTTCTGAAATACAATTAGAAAATTCTGAAATACAATTGGAAATGTTCTAGTAGTACAATTTTTCCAGGGATAGTACATAATTTCATTGTTTTGCTGGGATTATATTTTTAATCAGAATTATTCAGGTATGTAATGTAAATTGATTGATTTGTAATGGAGTGATGAATTTTGATCGATTTTAAGTATCAATTTTAAACAATTATTTGAACAAAAAAACCAATTGATTAAATGAAAATTATGAAATTAGCTATCTGAATTTTAAATACCTTTTTCGGTTTCAAATCGCTGCACATATCTGATTAATATAATCGACCAAAAATAGTTTGTTGGATTTAATAAAGCACATAATATCGAATAAACCATATTAAGTACAATATTTTTCATGATTTTGTCCTGTTAATATCTGAACAAATGCACGAGAGAGTCTAGGATTTGACAAGGATTACAAATATCTGATTTAATTAATACTACTTCTTGGAAAATACTAATCGAGAACTTCGATCCAACAAAAATTGAAATAATTGTCAAACCATTAAAACTGAAATCAATGTTAGGATGTTGAATCTAACAATTATTTAATTGTATTTTTAATATCTTAAAAGTCCAAATTTTTAATTCTAGATTTTCAATAAGATTTTCAAATTCGTACTCTTATTTATACATATTTATTTGGATTTCTTGTCAGATTCTGAGGAAAAACTAACTGCCTGTTCCACGATGTCGAAAGAAAAATGAGTCGAAAAAATTTGTATGAAAAACACTCAGTTTTTAAAATTCTTTCGAATAGTTTTCATACATATTTGTTCCAATAATTTTTCATTCGGCATCATGAAACAGTTTTAAGAAAGGGGTTGTTTAAGCTCTAAATTCCAAATTCAATATTTTACATTAACATCAATTACACAGGTCAACAGCAAAAAAAGGCTTCACAAACCACTATATAAATTTGATGCATCATGGTTACCTATAGATTAGATAGATAGATTTTTTTAAATTTTTTCTTCTAAAAATTGCGAATTTTTATAGATGTTTCTACACATAATTTATTATAACTCAAAAAGGGTTAGTCCAATATTATTCAAGTAAACTTAAAAAAGTTCCAATTTACATAGCCTTTATTCTGCTTACATATTGCATTTTAATCGGCTCAGTAGTTTCGGAGTTATAATAACAAATTGAAGCAAAAAATTAAAAAACTCATGAAAAATCGAAAACGGCAGAAATGGTTCAGGTTTATTGTTTTATAGCAAAGCCGCATATAAGAGAACAAAATGAGATATCGAAGATAAAAATCGATTGATTCATTTCAAATTTATTCACAATTAATTGAATTCGCTCATTTTCAAAAAATTTTACTTTGTTGTTTGATATACATAAAATTGAGTAGTTAATGTTCTTCTTTTGATTGATTGAATTTTGAAAATATTTTTCCAATGCTATTTACAAATTTTCACATATATATTGCGTTTCAATCGGCTCAGTAATAACAAATTAAAGCAAAAAATATATTTTTTACGTGAAAAATGCATTTTTTTTTGTTTTACAAAAATCATAAAAAATCGAAATCGGCAAAAATTCTTCAGATTTATTACATTATCGAAAAGCCACATGTAATAGGAACAACATGAGATATCGATCATAAAAATCGATTGATTCTTTTCGAATTTATTCACAATTAAGAAAATTGTACGTATGTACTTATACAATTTTCTGAAAATAAGGGAATTCACTTATTTTTATTTCAGTAATATTGTTTTTGAGTTATCATAAATTATGTGAAGAAAAAAATTAAAAAAAAACTTCTCCATAGAATTTAAAATTTGTACCATATTTGTACTACTGGAACCACAATATATCAAAATTGTGTAGTGGTTTAAAAAGCCTCTAAAATTTTTTCGATTTTGTTGCCCTGTGTTATGTTTGAACATTTTGTACCTCTGTTCTGAATGTTTCAAAATTAGTTTCCCTTTTTTCCAATTTTTTAATTTGAAATGTAAAAATTTGGCAGTTTAAATATATATTTTTTAATTATTTAATGTCTCGCTAATTATTCATTAAGGCTCTATATTTTTTTTGTTATAGTTTTGGTATGTATTCAAAAAATCTACACCATTTCCCATTTAGTTTGTAATTGTATATTAGAAAATTGTAATTATATTCCGGAAATTTCTAATTGTATTTCGGAATTTTGTATTTGAGAATTTTCAATTTGTATTTCAGAAATTTTTATTTGTATTTATATTAGAAATTTCTGAAATACAAATGTAAACTTCTGAAATAAACTGGAAATTTCTGAAATATAAATTAAATATTAGAAATTGGGGAACAAATCTAACAAAAATGAACAATTTTCTAAATTACAAAAATAAACTGTAGCCAAACTTCGTAATTCTATTCGAAGCAGAATGTTTAAGATCAAATAAATCTTAAATTTAATTTTTGAATCGAGTTGTGAAGTAGTCTCCCCATTTGCTGAGGCTGTCTAATGAACAGTGATAACAAAATTAGTCAAACTGCATCTCGTACTGTTTGAAATTGATTTGGACTTTAGTTCAAAACATTTACATTAATTCACATACAAATTGTATTAAAATTATGTTTCTAAATATGTGCAATAAAAATACTGATAACATTTATTTAGAATTTGACGCTAGCGCCAGTCGTTTAAATTGTGTTCAATAAATTAATTGTTACATTTTGCCAAGCAATTAAAAATTGCATGGTTAAATGGTTAATCATTAATACATATTTCATTTAATTAAAAAAATTTTAAACAATTTTATAATTTGTTTTTCAATTTCACAAACGTTCATAAAATAATAAAAAAAAGTTAGTTAACAAACAAAAAAATTTCCAAATTGGTGTTTTTTTTTAAATTATATTGTTGAGATTCGCGGTACATTAAAAACTCACAGATTCATTGTCTTTTTATTATTGAATTGAAGTGCTTTTCAAAAGGATTGCAGGAGTAAGGAAGTATTTTTAAACCTTCTTAAGCCATTATAGCATAATTACCAGTCAATTCAAAAGGACTGGTCTTTGCTGAATGCGTGAAATTATTTTTAGGTGAAAAATCTACAGGCTGTTCCTGAATTTGGTCGTGATCATTTACCGTCTTAACGCTGTTATAGAATTGCACTTGCATGTGGGTGGGAGCTAAAGCAGGTGAAACTGTTAAATTGGCAGTCGAGAAGGGGTGGATATCGGGGGAGGCCAGATTGGTACATGGTAACGGTGAGGGAGGTGTTGTGTTTGTTACTGATGGTGTCTGTATAACACTGATACGCTTATAATGTTCATACTCCTCCTGACCCATTGGACTCGTTAACATTGTATACGATTTCAGACTGGAACCGTCAACTAGCGGTGCATCTGTGCTGACTGTTATAATCTGTAGACCAGAATTGCTGGTCATCATTGTATGTGGTAAATGGTTATATTGCAAGGCTGCCTGTCTTCTGTCCTTTTCTTTTTGCAACAGCTTTGTAGCCAAAGTCGTTTTGGCCGATTCAGGGCTCGTAACTGTAACGGCCAAATTATTACCGTTAGTAGTCACATAATTTGAAGTTGTACTTTTTGGAGATTCAATTTGTACCGGCTGCATGGGTCGATTATTTGATCGTGTTTCCTTCTCAACACTTTTGTGATGATTTTTCATGCAGGAGGATTCTTCATGTTTGTAAAGATACGATTTCAGGGCAAATGCTTTGCCACAACGTTTGCAGGTGTGTGGTTTGGTATTTGAATGGGTTTGAATGTGAGCGCGTAAATTTGACTTGTCCGCGAAGGCTTTGGTGCAAACATTACATTTGAAGGGTTTTTCGCCTGAAAATAAGAAAGTAAACGCAAACGATTTAATAAATTATGACATGATTTATAAAAATTACATAAGTATAAGAAGTCTGGTAGTCTCACGTCTATGGAAGGATTTTATAAATTTCTATCGAATATAATTTGATAATTAAGAGCTATACCCAGTTTTGAAAACACATAGTAGTGTATAATGTAGAAATCCCAAAATCTATTGCGAGAAAGTAATACAGAGAGTGAGAAAAAATAGTGACCCTTTAAATCTTCATAGCCGGAGGACATATTCCTGTAATATTCAAGAGTCTGCCGGACTTAATCATGACCGTATTGGTCACGGTACCATCCCACAAAAAGTAGACAAGTCAATATTGGAGCCAGAGACGGATTGTATAGTAACTACGACGAACTTTGATAGAACCTTAAAGATCTATAGGAAGATAAGGTTGTATCAAGGGCCTCTTTCTTGATCTGGATGTACACTCAACTCACGGAGACTACAAGATTACGGGTTTACAATGGGACTAAGGTGGACTCGCTAACTGAGAGCGACCCATGTTACCTAACATAACTTTACCTAACCCGGAAGAAAAACTAGATTTTTCTAAAGCTTGAAATGGAAATTTTATGTCAACATGTGTAACCAGAACTTCTTCAGGAAAAAATGCTTAAAAAGTGCAAACTCATGTTAAATTTTTTAAAATCTTGTGTAGACCAGGGCACCAAGGTGACAGCGATGAAACAGCTGATTATTTTTTTTATTCAGTTTGAATTGTCAATTCACTTGTGGCTGTTGTGGCAAAAGCAAAAACAACAACAGGCAACTTTGACAGTTCACCTACTTTTTAACAAAAACAAAGTAACTGTTGTTTTTGTATTGTTGTAGTGATGCAGTCACCTTTCTAAGTGTGCCCTGGAGTAGACATTTAATATATTAAAAGTCAAAATATTACCTGTGTGTGTCCGTATGTGACCCTGCAACAGCCAAGGTCGTGAAAACTTTTTGCCGCAGTACTGGCACTCACAACCCTGATTGTGGGTACGCACATGCATGGAATAGGCCGGCATCGAAACATAGACTTTCTCGCAAAATGGACAATGTCGGGCTTTTTTATCCATAATCGACCTAAAATCATAAAAACTAATATTAGAAATATTACAACAACTCGCATGCTTTACGGCATATTCAAACTGACCTGTGGGTTTGTCGATGTCTGGCCAAGTTGGAGGATGTTGAATACTTTTTACCACACTCCGGACAGATGTGTTCATCATCCAAAAGATTTAGACTAGAGCCCGTGGATGAGTCAATGTGCATTTGTTTAAGTCCACCTATATCAGCACTGCCACCCTCAATTGAGTCATGATGAATTTGTGTATAATGATGTTCATCGCCACTGGTGCTATCACCGCTGCTGTTGCTACTACCACCCGGGGCACTACTGCATGATGAATGCTCGTCGTAGCGTGAATTATCCGAGATTGTGGAACGACGTAGTTTTTTTCGGTCGAATACCTTGTGACTGTAATAATTGGAATCGTCATCTGAAGATGAATAAAACGTTCCCAACACATTTGTATGGTAATGCTGATGATGATGATGAGTGTGAGGGTGATGATCATCATGATGTTGTTGATCTTGATGTTGGTGTGTCTGGTCCTGGTAATGATGATGATGATGACGACGATGGTAATTATCAAAAGTTGCTATGTGTTGTGATCTGTTTTCTGTCTTTTGTGTTGATTTTCCATTACAGCTCAATTTTGTTAGTGTTATGGATGATGAGTCTGCTGTTATTTGTTGTTCTAGCTCATGTAGCTGATGTTGTTGTTGTTGATGCTGCGGATGATGATTATATTGTAGCTGCTGTTGTTCAAGAGATCTCATGTCTTTCGTTAGTACATCTGGTTTTTCATTTTCATTTACCACTTCGTGTTTCGTATTTAATGTATATTCCATTGATCTTTGCACAATGTTCGAGTGTGCAACGATATCGCCGGTTTCAACTTTATCCGTTGTACTTAAACGCTCTGCAGCGACTTCAGCCAATTGTGTTAAATTGTATAATTCCTCTGGTATGACGGTTGTTTGTTCCTTGGTCATTTTCAATTTTATCAAAAAATAATTTAATATTAAAACTGAAATGAAAAGAAATAATTTGTAATTTATTATTCTAGAATTTATTCATTGGCAATTATTGTAGACGTTAATTTGTTATGTGTGTTGGTTATCCACAATCTACCCCAGCAGTCTACGGACCCAAGGTATCAAAATATCAGATATAGTCATGATAATTGGTATTGAATATAAGCCAAATAGACCAATGCTGCCTCTATTTTTCATCAATAATTTATAAGCAACAATTAACACTTGATGTAGAACTAAAACACTCAAATCTAACAGAAATACCTTCTGAAAATTTTGTATTGAAATATCATCCAAATCGGTTCATAAATAACCGAGACATTAGCGAAAATCACGTCTTTAAATATGCACATTTTTTACTACATTTCCGATACTAAATTATGTAAGAAAATAAGTTTTATTTTATATTAAAGATCTCATACTTATGATAAAGAATATACATGCATTCTAATTACAAAATATATGCCTTTTTAAAACGCTTAAATACTTTTTAATTCTAATTTTGATTACTTCTTTTAACGTTCACAAGGTCTTCGGGTCATATTCGACCCATTTTGATATTAAAATTGAATTTTTTCTAAAAGTGTGTGGTTGATATTTTATGAATTTTATTTAATTTCAAATATCAACAACTACGTTTTAGAAACACAAATCTGTCAAAAAAATATCTATAAGATTTTTTGCACTTAAGGTCATTGGGTCAAATTTGAGCTGGAGCTAAAATCTTAAATTTTTGTTACGCACAATTAAGTTAAATGTTTTCAGAGCTTTGGTAGCACTAACATATATCCGTCTCTTTTCATCATACTTGCTGAACATTACCAGCCAAATTATGAATAAAAAATTCCGCGGGATTTTTTTCCCATTCAATTTAAATAGGAAAAATGAGAAAAGGGGAAAAACTCCCGGGGAATTTTTATTCATAATTGGGCTGTATATTTGTATGAAAACTAGGATTCCCCTTGTAAATACCAAAGCTATTGTTTTCTTAAGATATTCGGGTCAAATTTGACACATTAAAATTGAGTTTTTTCTAAAATGAGTGGTTGATATTTTACGACTTTTATTTAATTTCAAAAGTCAACAACTACGTTCGGTTTAAAAAAATGGAAAAATATATAGAATACAATATAGATCGATTGTGACATTTTCTAAATATAAAAAGTCTTCTAAAATATTTTTTTAAAGATTTTAATGCACTAAAACCATAAAAACAAACTTTTAGAAAAAACCGGTTATTCGAGGAGAAAAATCCGGTTTCTTCGATATTCGAAATGTCAGCTTTTCAAAAAACCAAAAAAACCGGTTATAACCGGTTATTAAAAACCGGGCCGATCACCCTAGTACATACACTATATTTTCTACTGAAGTATAACTTGGAATTTATCCAAATTTCCAAGTTAACGGTCCAATATCGGATAATGTTTACCCGACTTGTTTTCTAAGAAGATCCGAAAAAGTATGTAATTTTATTGAAAAAGCGCTAAGCACAGTTAACCCTAAAATACCCTTTCGACTACAGTTACTGTGAAAATACTTTTACCGAAAATTATATTTTTTGGAGGTCGTTTTAGTCATGTTTTTCTGATCAACAATCAACAGCCTAAAATTAAGGTTTTACCGTTAAAACCTTAATCAGCTGATTTTACGTTCACACTATAAGTTTTCATAAATCTGGTTTTAACATTTATTGGCAAACTATTTAGCCCTGAATTTATTACATCGAAAACAAGGTTGTATTTCAGAACCCATAATATATATACTTTTTGGCCCATTTCTATATGGGCAATTCTATGTCATCGTACTTGACATATAGAGTGGAATTGATTTTGCAAATATAAAATTATCTGAAGAATAATTTGGTCTTTATGTTCCATTCAGAGGGTACTATATTTTAAAAACTAATAAGGTCCTTCGAAACATTGTTGTCCAAAATATCGAGCGAGAAAAGGGTATACAGTACGTGACATAAAATGGTATCATTTCGAGGTACCAAAATAATCTAAATAGCATTACCGTTATCTTTTTACCATTTCGAATCGGTTGTCAAACTTGTACAAACATTTTAAAATTATTTTCCGTAGGAGTTTCTGAATTAAGAGGTAAACGCCGCGGCGCACCGCATGAACTTAAATTTCAGAGATATTAGTCGATTTTTCACATAAAAAAACTGATTTCCAGACTAAAATATCTAAACGGGGTCACAAAAAACAGTTTTCCATATACAATTCGGCCTGCTGAATAATAGATCTGTAACTTGTTATTTGTAAGCAACATGAAAAATTTGCACTTTAATATTCGTAGGACTGTAAAATTTATTGACTACCTATGACTATGCAACCATTGTCATTCTGTCTAATCACATAAATTTTATTCAATTAGTTTTTATTTATCTGATTTTATCAGTGTGACTTTGGTTTTTCCCCATTTATCTAAACAAGAAAAAGAACTATTAAGTAAAATGTTTTACATTATTTAGCAAATTAGATATTTCGGCAAAGAGTATTTAAATAATTATTTAACAAATATAGTATGATGTACTTGCTAACATAAATATATAAATACATTTAATTGTTACCCTACATCCGCAAATAAATTTTGTGTACGACAATTTCAAATTTTCGTCAATCATTTTAATCAATTCTAAGCAAATGACGTAGTCTAGAGATACATAAATACATGCATACGTAGTCGTATTCACAAACGTACCAAAGAAAATCTATTACATGCAACAGCAGTTGACAGCAGTGGTTGCAGTACGACGTTAACAACCTGCTGCCTGCAAGTTGAGTGCGTCACATGGGATCGTTTAAACAAAATATGTATTTAACTTAAATATTCTACAAATTATTTGTTGTTATTCTTTTTTGTTTGTTCGTTGTTCTTAATTAATTGAAATGAGGCCAAAAATTTATTTATGTTCAATTTTTTTTTTGTATTATTTCTTTGGTTTTTTTTTTGTAAATATAATGACTGGCGCAAAATTAATTTTTCGCAATTATTTTGCATGTTGTGTGGTGCTCGGTATATAAGTTGGTTCTTTTTGTTGTTTAATTGTTTTTGTTTAAAGTTATAAACAAATGTGTGCGTGCACTAGTTTATTTATTTTATTTACTTAAATGGCCACTTTATCAATTTTCAATTTACGGATAAAAATCATACCGATACTTTTACGAATAATTATTTTTATAGACAAAAACATCGCAGACATCACCGAACGCTACGCAATGGAAACACAACATACAGTCAAGGGCAAAATTTAAACATCACCCACGTTTTTTTCTATTTTCAGACATTTTAAGGTTAAATTTAGAACCTAAAAATGTTTGCTATTTTCTAAATAAATCTCAAATTGTTTACCAACGAAACATAATTAATAAAACACAAAAACACAACTAAGAATCGCGCCCATTTGTAGAGGGCGTGCATGTTATTTGCAAAATATTTATGTGAACTCTTTTCAAACGAAATATTTATTTAGTGTTTCTATGTGAAGTCTCACATGGTGTCACATGGACTTGGTTCTACTATAAACATTTTTAGCATTTAATAGTTTTGGCAATAGTGGTTTGTTGACATATTTGTTTATTTTTTTAAAAGAAAATTAAGAAATATCGGGAACATTTTTAAACAAGTATTTTATGTGAATATATTTTTGCAAATTTACTTTATTATAAACATTTGAAAAGTTTTCCATAATTTGTTTCAAAATTATTTAAACAAAAACAAAATATCGATTTAAAATTTGGTATAAACGTTAATTTTCTAATTTTTATAAAATTTTTACCAAACTGATTTTGCCATTCCGTTTGTGGCATATAGAAATATTGGTCATAGAACCAAAAAGGATATATATTATGGGTCCATATAAAATTCTAGAACCATCTAGCTATGTCCGTTTGACTGTTGAAGGTACGATACCGCCTACAGTGAAGAACTTAGTTGGAATTAATTTTGTTCAAATATTTATTATAGTTATGAACCAAAATGACAACATCCAAAAATGTTGCTATTTTATTTAAATATATTTCAGCTTGCTAAAAGACCAAACTCTGTTGAAAATGGTAAGAATATCCCAGACTGCATACAGATTTCTTTCCGGAATAAGGCTCTTTGGCACAAAAATGTCTATAAAATACCAGTGGCCACACAAAATTCAACAAAAATAAATTTCATTTAATAAATCACAAAACGATTTTTTGTTTGGATCGGTCCATGTTTGACCATAGTCCCAAAAATAATGCCTACTTACGGCTAGTCGTAAATCTGACATTATTTTTGTTTGGTTCTCACAGAGACCACTATGGCAATGAACAGGCACACGAATTGGCCAAAATGGGAATTACTTTATATATCTCCAATGCAATTCCACTGGGTACTATTCTTAAACCCTGGTTATACGTGATACATTTTTATCATAATAAAATGGTTGTCTGATAAAAAATTATCAGGTATAGTCTTCATTTATTAGTATTATTGCTTCGTAGTGATAAAATTGTTAGTGCTTTTGCTTAGACAACTTTGTCTTGGCAACAAATGTCATTTATTGTTATGATGAATATTTGTCAAGTATAGACAGAGAGTTACAAAGTAGGGTCCTATAGCTGAAACAAAAAGTCGACTTGTCGACCTATCGACTTTTTCCGTTTTTTAAAAAATCGACTTTTCGAACTTTCGACTTTTGGTAGTTTATGAAAAGTCCACTTTTCGAACTTTCGACTTTTTAGTTAATCGACTTTTCGACTTTTTTCGACTATTTTCGACTTTCCGACTATTTTCGACTTTTTACCATTTCTTGTAAAAAATACATGGTTTCTACATTTATTGATGCGGCTTTTGTAATATTTAGCAATAAAAATTAAATTTATCAAGGCGATAATATTTAGAATAATGTTGTAAGAATTTTGTATAGAAAAAAGCTGTATTTTATAAACATTTATTTATTTATTTATTATTTACATATATTAGCATACACTACAAAAAATGCAAGTGCAATATTTTTTTTTAACAATCTAAAAAGTCGACTTTTATCGACTATTTTCGACTTTTGATATAACATAATCGATTGTTCGACTTTTTTCCGACCAAAAAGTCGATTTCGACTTTTTTCAGGACATAGTCGATTGTTCGAACAATCGACTTATAGAACCCTATTACAAAGGCTGAGAATAGTTGGCGTAACTTAGGCAATTGTACGATGAACAAGTTAATGTGGCCCTCTTTTAACGAAACACGAACTATGAACTGATAACCCGAAATAGAAGGAATATATAAAAGTTGCTGGCAGTATTAATGGATCACTAGATCACTAGGTAAGCATGCAAATCGCCTGGGACTTCCTTTTAACGACCATTGTCGTAGCTGTAAGGATACGAAAAAAAGGAAACGATTTCCACCTTCTCCTGGGAAACTACATATTGACCAACCTTCGTAAGGTAGACGGTTCTAAACTTAATGAACTACTGAGATATCACACTGCTATATGTTGGGTTTAACAAACACGACATTCCACGCAGTGAACTACCACGTAAACCAAATCGAGCCCTTAGCGCCAAATTATCGTAAGCAACATTTTCAACTGATGTTTTAGTGTTCTCAGCATATCAAAATTGTTAATAACTTCAAAATTATATCGTAAGCGACATACAGTGGTATAGAAAAAAAGAGGGAAATAAATCTGTAACTTCTAAATGGTTAGATTGGTTTGAATGAAATTCCACATGCACAAAGAAGAAGTGTTTTCGAGTTTAAGTTGTGAACGTGGACCTCATGGGCCCATCAGGGTCGCGACCATGGGTCCTCAAAATATGACATCTCGGATATGTTACATTTTTAAAACGATCCTATTTCTTAGTTTGTGTTCCGATTTCAAAAATTACACATATAGAATCTTCTCATCGAGCGCTACAACCTCTCGTAGCTATCAATTATCTCTTATAGCTTAGGAGATATTCGTATTTGAAAATTAAATTTTAAAAATTTTTACCCACCCTACTCCAGTATTTTGATAACAGCGTATCCAAATATTTCCCGATTTTCTCCAGTTTTCCTTTATTGGACTAATAACATATGTATGTGTCAAATAGAAAAATAATGACTAAGTCCAAAGTTATATGCATTTGAATTTAAAAAATCGCAAAAAAATTTTAATTCGTTTAGACGGATTTTTTAAATCCGTCTGAGAAAAATGGTATGTAATTCGTTTCGAAAGATTACTTTTTCAAATCGGAATGTACATATATACATAAACATATTAAACCACCATTATTGTCATTATTTTCTCCATTATTTCATTAATATCCTTAGAAGTTTGAATGTTAAATTTCTTAAGGAACTTAAAATTTCAATTTGAATTCAATTTTGTGTCACACAGAGAAAATAGTTCTGGCCAAAAGGTAACATAGAGACGAGATGTGATTGTCAAAAACCTAACTCAAATGGCAAATTTTTGAAAAAAGACCGCTATTTATTGTCAAAAACTTCTTTTACTTAGGACAATTCAAAACAAATATTTATTTTTATTTTATTTGATGCTGTTTGATCTTTTAAAACAATTGTAAGAGTAAACAACGTCAAACAAATTTGTGAAAATATTTGCCATGTGTACCTAGGGTTTTTAATTTCCCGACCTTTTTTGATTCCCGGGAATCTGTAACATTTTTCTCTACATTCCCGGGTACCCGGCTATTCCCGAAATATATAATAATACTGTAAACTATGAATATTATATCAAAATTTCATATAAAAACTTAGTGTTATAATCATTATATATAGAGCTTCGTATTAATTAATTCAATTTGAGCTTAGTTCACTAAAATCTTAATCCGTAATTAAAAAATTTCATTCATAAATTCATTCCCAATATCTAATTCTTTGGCTTCCTTCAAAAGTTTCATTTAAATTGAATTAATAACAGAATTTATTCAAACTTTGAATGATTAAATTTTTGTTGATTCCAATCTATTACAAATTGAGTTAAAATGGTTTTTCTTCATTCAGTTTTATTTAGCTTTTAATCATTTTCAAAATAAATTGAATGAAAATTTCTTAAGCCTTTTAGTAAAAGGAATGAATTCAATACATTTAGCTGAATAGTTAAGAGATAAAATTGATGTTGATCTCGAAAATTTCCAAATTATTGGATTCCAGGGTGAATTTTTATAATACAACATCTGCAAAACACACTCATTATAATGCAGTCATTGTTACCAAGGACTATTGCTGTGTTTCCTTTCAAGGCCAAAATCAATTCTATACTTTAAAATACCAAATGGTGTGCCGCCATCAAAAGTAGGGGCATTTGTTCTACTAGTGTTTTCTGGAATAATTCGCACAGGTCAATCTTGGCATTGAAGATTATTCACCATTATTTCTAGATCGTGAAGTTTTCCATGTGCTTTTTTAAAAGTTCATTCAAAAATCCCCAAATAAATAATTATAATAAGCGGTCTATTATTGCCGAAATATAAAAGAAAAACTGTAAAAAATAAACTTTTCACATTTTTTTTTAAAAAAAATAGAGTTCTAATGTTTTCTTTGTAGTTTTGTCAGTTTTTAATTCCCGGGAATCCCGACGAAAAATCCCGGGAATCGGGAGTTGAAAAATTGGCAGAATTCCCGGGAAACCCGACGAAAAATCCCGGGAATAGGGAGTTGAATCAGAAAAGATTTTTTTGTATTATTGTTTGACAAATCGGAGTGTCTCGTCTCTATGTATAATTCTGTATGGTTTTGGCTGTAATAAAATTTCCAGAGTAAAAACTCTAGTGTCAATTAATTATATGTGTAAACTAATGAAAATGTGGCAATTAGCAGATTAAAAATTCAGGGCAGTTGTAGATTCATAATTTTTTTTTATATTTTTTATTTACTCTTTCAATGTGATATTTTTGATTAAAAGTTTTGTAAAGCAAGTTTGCTTAACTTTAGCAACCTGTAATTGAACGGAAACTTTTGTTACTAAATGTATAAGAAAATATATTTAAATTAGACGAAAAGAGCCACTTGTTTCGATTGAGTTTATTATTAAAACAAAAAAATAAATTGAAAAGCTGTGTTGATGT
Source organism: Calliphora vicina (assembly GCF_958450345.1). Lineage (NCBI taxonomy): Eukaryota > Metazoa > Arthropoda > Insecta > Diptera > Calliphoridae > Calliphora > Calliphora vicina. Next base: position 71,428,820 of record NC_088782.1, read on the forward strand.
TTGAAACATCATCAACTAGAATCAAACAAACTGGGTCAAATCATTTGGAAACTATTCAAACGATCGATACAGTCTGCACCATAAATTTGAAATTAAAACAAAAAATTATTTATGTAAAAAATATGTGTGTTAAAAAAGTAAGGATTTCTAAAAATAATGGCACACATTTTATGATATTTTCAAATTTACATAAACATAGATATATAAACATAAACTTATAGTAGATTTAACTTAAGTTTAGTTTATGTTCAATAACGATTCTTCTAATTTCCATCAACAAGCTAAACTTAATTTGAATTTTTAAAAATCTGAGTTAAAAATGTATCCAAAATAAATGTTGTAGTTTAACAACAATTTAGTAAACGCCACTATAATAAGAAAAATGTCAGTACTAAGAGCTGTGGTTAGTGCTAACTATTGGATAAGATTTATTAAGAGTTGAAAATAACCTGCTTAAACTTTCAGCCCTAGTTACATGTAACCCTTGAAAGTTATTACAGCACTATTTCTTATTTTCTTCATCTATGTATTTTCATTCTAATATTTTCTGCATGCATAAAATTTTAATTTTTAATTTGTTGTGGCATTTAATTATGAGTCTTTGAAAATTTACAGACATTAATTCATTCGTTTTCTTTTCTTATTTCATTCCTTTCTGCTCTTTTAACCAAATTGTACAATCAATGTCAGATTTAATGATTATAAATTAAATGATATAAATACAAACATAAATTATACCAAAAAAAAAAGAAAATAATAAAACAAAATTCAAGAGATAAAACCGAAAATGTTTTATTTCATTCAACATCAACCAATTAAGTTCAATGTCAACATCAGCCAACTACTGTCTCAATTAATAAAAAACATTAAACAGGACGATGCACACACTCCAATCCTTTTGAGAAAATGTTTCCGTTAACTAAGTGATGAAACATTATTTTAAAGTCATGTGGTTTTGTGTATTCTCAAGTAGTTTAACAATTGTTCTTTTCAATGTGAATTCATCGATAAATATTTATTTATCAGAATCAAAGTATTTGGAAATAAGGCGGCCATTTTAAACTGGCTATTCCGATTGAAATGAATTTTCTCAGAGGCGTAGCAGAGGATTATTAGCAAAGTAGACCTATATACATATAATATTTTATATACATACTAGCTGTACCCGGTCCGCGTTGCTGGCCTTTAGAAAACATCTGTTTTATATTGCATCTCGATCTCGATTTTAATATACAGTGTCGGAAAAAGTCGGTAATCCAGTCGGTGGCATTTCGGCTGGTTCCAATGAATTCAAAAATTCAGTAGGAGAATTGACGACTTGTTCTTCGTTCATTACTGTGTCAATCGATTTGTATTTTATTGTTTCGCCAGACACTTTCAATTGTATTTGGTCATCGAGCTTGTTAACATCATAATTTTTTGATTAAAAGTAGATTTGATATTGAAATTTCTATTCATGCACCTAATATGCAAGAGTAAACAAAATTGTTTATCACAGACCGAAAATCAAAAATCTGACTATACACTGTTACCCAAAAGGCTTTTCTGAAGATTCCGTGAACATTTTATCAAAATCGGTCCAGCCATATTTGAGTCCATACGGAACATACACACATCCATTTTTATGAAATATATGGCATTAGCGGTATAATATAAAAATTTGATTTTTACACGCCCCTCCGCCCACAGACCGAATATTTAAAATATGACTATACAGTGTTACCCGCTGGGCTATTCTGAAGATTCCCTGAAAATTTCATCAAAATCGGTCCAGCGGTTTTTTTTATATATATATGGCATTAGCGGTATAATGTAAAAATTTGATTTTGACACACCCCTCCGCATACAGATCGAAAATAAAAAATCTGACTTTAGAGTTTTATGATGTATGAGAAAATTCGAAAATCTTCTTAACAAAAGCACCGAATGGACCTAATGTAATATTTTAGGTGTCTAAAACCATATTCAGCAAATTTCCTTTTCAATGATACCAGTTTGGAGCTAATCGGTTGGATGGTGTTAGAGTCTATAACGGACATAGGTAGAAACATTTTTTGTTTTTTATGTATATAGATTGGTAACAGGAATGGAAAAGTAATTTGTTGGTACTACATTCATATTCAAAAGTAACGTTGTACTCCCGCGTCTCATTGGATACATTCATACAATTTTCATTATTTTATTTAATAAATAAAGGCGAATGCCCTGGTAGCCAGTCCTTTTTTCTTTATATTTTTTGAAAATTAAATTTGCATTAAATAAATATTAATAATAATAATATTTAATAAAATAAATTCACAAAATTCTTACAACATTCTTCTAACTATTATAGCCTTGATAAATTTAATTTTTATTTCTAAACATTACAAAAGACGCATCAATAAATGTAGAAACCATGTATTTTTTACAAAAAATGGTAAAAAGTTGAAAAAAGTCAAAAATAGTAGAAGTCGAAAAAAGTCGATTAACTAAAAAGTCGAAAGTTCGAAAAGTCGACTTTTCATAAATTACCAAAAGTCGAAAAGTCGACTTTTTAAAAAACGGAAAAAGTCGAAAGGTCGACTTTTTGTTTCAGTTTTAGGTAAGCTCTTGTTTTCGAGATATACCGTTTTCGAAAATGCAGAAGGTTGCTCATCATATATTCGATTAACTTAAAAACGGTTTAGCTTATTGAATAAACTAAAAAAAACCGAAATTCCATAATAAAATTACCTTTAACCCTCCCTTAGTCGCACTGATCTGGTTGATACAGGCAAAAAAATTGTATTGAACATTTATTTAAACACCCTAAATTTTAAGCTATTTTTTTATAAAAATATATTCCTACTGCAATTTTATTTTTATTACTCTTTCAAATACATACTTTGAATATAATATTGCTTTTATGTTTTCGAAATAAAAAGTGAAGAGATTATTTTCAATTTGATACATTGCGACTAGTCTCGATTGAAAATAATTGCGACTAACGGAGGGTTAACTAGGACTGAAAGTTTTTTAATCTTCGCAGTCGTTTTAGAAGTACATATTAATTTTTATTGACAAAAAACAAATTAATTTTTAGCAAAATTTCGAAATTTTTGTTTTTTAAAACGTCATAAAAAATTGGAAAATGCAACTATGCTGTTATATTTCTCTAAGTACATAGAAAACAAAGTTCCAAACAAAGCAAGCTATATAGATCTGTACACAACTTTTGACTTTAAAAAGTTTTACTTCGAATTGAATTACTTAAGTATTAATTAATAACCCACTCGAATTTAACCAACTGATTTATTTCACCACAAACAACTCATTCACATTCTGAGCAAATGAGCTAAATGAGCGAACTAGTTCATTTAAGTGAATTGAGCTGAAAAGAGCTTTACAGAGCAAATAAACCTAAATCTAAAAAAATAATTTTACATTCTTATTGTTAATGCTCTCGTTTAGACAAACAAAAAATTTTACAAAAACTTAGTTTCTTTTCTTTCGGACACAAATTTTGCCCGGTTTCGCCAGGTTGTTAGTTAAATTATAATATTGGCAATAGTACAAAACAATATTGTAATCCTTTTTTTAAACAAACACAAACTGCTAAGCTTTTTGCTTGTCTGCAGCTACACCCAGAGTCTCTGGTGGGAATCGAACCTGCAACACTCAGATTGATAGCCCAGCAGATTATACCAAAGACCTTCGTCGGTTGGTATTTTTTGGCGTTTCAAACATGAGCGCAAATCCATAATACCCTCTTCAAGATAGTGGTGTAGGGTATATAAATACTGGCGTATTATTTTGATTCAACACAAGTAGTGGTGGATATAAAAAATGCATTCGAATTCATGAAAAACATTGACAATGATGGCATGTAGTGAAATACAGAAAGGCAAATTGTTTAGTTTAACCAAATTATTTAAAGTTTCAACTTGATAGAAGAAAAACAAAAGAATGGCTGTCTGCATTGTTTATACATTTTCTGGATGATGCCTTTAAAAATAGATCTCCACCACTAGTTGTTTCGGTGGGTGGTGACTTGATCGATCTTTGCTGGCCTTTAAAATACATTAAAATCTGGCTGCCTGATGTTCATTGTTTGGTTGTTTTTCAACATCAACAACTATTTTTATTTAATGTTTACATTTACATTAAAAGGATTTTGAACTTTATGGAAGTAATTTCTAGATAATGAAATATTTAGATTGCATCTTACCTCAACAATTTGGTATTTGAAGATTCTATAAATATTTGTGTTCTTTCTCACTTTTGGAAATCGTTTAAAAGTGTTAATTGTTGCATCGTGTGGGTGCTGTTATATGAATATTAATTATTATTACTCTGGTATTCGTATTTATATTATAAATACAGCAATTAGGATTTAATTATACATTATAAAATTTGTAATTTTGCATAAATACTAATATTAGGAAATAGCTTTTTCTTGGATACAAAATATTTAAAATAGTCATATAAGTATATTCATAACCTGCAAATTTTGTTCTGCTGACATTCATATTCAGCAGTAACGTGAAAGTCACATCAGAAGAAATCGTGTTTCCTCTAGATTTAACCAACTTCAAACGAAAACATTTTGTTATCATGAATTTGTCTGACAATAAAAGGCTAGTAATTAATGTCCATATTCTTAATCCGACATTACAGTTATTTGAATATGTTAATAAATTTTTGTGTAAATAAATCTCATGTAATTTTCATACATATGTACGTAATTAATGATTAAAAGAAGCAAAAATATGTATGAACATGCATATATAGATTTTAATAGATAAATAATAGTTTTTCTACTTGTTCTTCATAATTTTGTTGTTCTTTCTTTGTAAAATATTTCGCATATTTTTAGTTCATTTCGTTTTTAAATGTCAAAATACCATCGAAAAACTGCAACCGAAATAATATTCATAATACTTAATAATAAATTTTAACAAGTGTTGCTGAATGCGTTTATTTTATTCTTAAAGATAAATGGACGTTAATTGTATGTGAATGCAAAAGATACAAGTGTGTCTATAAATGTATTGAAGCAGTGATTCTTAAATACTCTGATCCCTCTTGGGATCATAAAAGGCATAACTTACGAGACACGATCTCAAAAGTTTGGTCAGATTTAATGCATTAATTAGTGATCACAAATACAGTATTGTTACGTTTTAACCTTTTCAAAACGTTTGGTTTATTTCCTTTAAATAAACCGGATACTTTTGATTGCAAATAAAAGCCGTTTAGTAGTTTGAAAATTGTAACAACTCTTTATTTATTTAAAATGTACAACAACAGAATTAAATAATCACTCAATGTTTTTTTTATACACGTTTATAAATTCTTAGAAATACAGACACTTTATAATGTATACGAATTCACTTGAAAAATACAGCACACTTTAAGGCACTCAGTTGATGTTTATTCAAATAGCGTCTCTGATAAACTGACTCACGACTGCAACCTCTGCCACTATTTATAACACTGCCATCTGCACTCTAGATTGCTCTTTAACTGTCAAAGTTCGAATATTCTAGATCATACGCCATCTGTGGTGTACTTTCTACAATGTTCTCTAACTAAATATTCGAATTCAAACAGCGTTGCCAACTTACGATCAATGGTCAACTGAAAGCTTTTATTAATGCCCACAGATATGTTACAGTTTGCTATTACAGCAATGTTATTTGAAAGCATTATGCTACTTTTAAATCAGCCCTTAAAATCGTTATATTTGAATTCAAGTACAATTTCGTAACAGTATATTAGCTGAATATGTAGCTATTATATTCTCTCTAATGTGCATAATATATTAATTATTCCGGGTAAATTTACCAGTTTCATTGGCCACATGATTTGATTTTGCTGCTAAGACATGCAGCACATAACGTCACTTTTCGTTAAAATCTGAAATGACAAATCCACTTTGAGATGGATCATACGTCTGATACAATGATGCTCCGAATTTATGGCAATTTAATAGTTCATGGAGAAAACACAATCATTATTACAGTTATTATTTAGTTACAAAATAAATTGTATAATAAATGTAAATACATCAATTTTAACCTAAAAACCTTATTGGGAATCTCTGCTATTAGAATAAACACCAAAGAAAATATCACTGCAACGATTTTGGCAAAAGATTTATGCATGATTTCAATCAGATAAATGTAGAAAAAAAAATATTTAAGAAAATAAATAAACAATATTGAAGGATCAGTGAGATATTAATTATATTGTGTTTTTTTTTTGTTATTCTTCTTGAAATTTAATTTCGTTTCTTTGTAAATAAATTTTAATTTAAACCATAAACTTGCAGTTTTGACGTGATATATTATGTTTATCGTAACCTTTAAAAAGTGTTGCATTTAATTTATATATTTACATACATTTTATTGAAATTGTATAAGTCTCGGAATGAATGGGGCTAAACAAAGGGTTATAATTCTGACGACAGGTGTCGGCTAATAGATATATTGAAGTTCAAAGGTCACTAGAAGTTGGCTTTTTTAGCAAACATCTATACCGTATTAGGTTAGGTTACATGGGAAGCCACTCGTCAAGCAGCTCACTTGGGTTCATTCAAAACTGATCCCATTGTGATACTCAAGAAGTAAACAGCAGGGTATTTATAATACGTCCGTTGTCTCCTAGGTGAACCTGGTAGTCTTCTAGCATGTGTCCTAATTATACAGTGTTCTGTAATAAAGAAAACAATTAGCATTATTTGCTTACGACGGAATTCCAAAAATATTTGGCCAAGTCGACCTCGCTATAACACAGGTGGGTTCATTGGTCCACCTGTTTTGTGCAGTCTTATATAGCCTCTGCTGTACAACCGTTTTACATTTTGCAAGGGAAATACAAGAAAAGGGATCGATCGCCTCCTCATCCATCATCGCATCCCTTTTGGCTAATTCATCACGAATGCGTTAGTTTAACTTCAGAAGTCATTACTAAACTACTTCAACCAAGTTTTATTTTGTTCTATTATATTCTAAATCTTGATGATGATGTAGAGGAATTTCAAAATTTGTTTATCCAATCGGTCAAATCATGGTAGATAAAATTCTATTGCCAAAAGTTTTCTAAAAATCTGGTTTTCCAAAAAAAATGGATTTTTCTTTAGTTAAATTAATTAAAATTGTCTTAAGTCAAAAACAGCGATTCTATACCAAAAATATATTATAATAAAAAGAGCTCAACATGGACCTACCCTAAGTTTTTGGACCCATGCTAATTTTTGTTATATACACAGTAAAAACAGATTCTTGATAGCAACCAAATTTGTTGCCAATCGAATGATTCTACCTTAGTGACCGAATTTTACAGTTGTGGCTACGAAATTTTGGAATTCTTATTTATCAACTGACTTTCTGTTGATAGAACCGAAAAATTCTGTGTGTGCAACCGAATCATTCGATTGGCAACAAATTCGGTAGCTATCAAGAATCTGATTTATCTAGGAAATCAAGGAAATTTTAAAAATGAATCGATCACTCGAGTAATAAAAAAACTGATTAACTTTTATTCGATTAAAATTAAACTCGAATAATTGACAACTCCAAGATGTACATACTTTCTGGAATATAAAAATAGTTATTGTGGAATTTAATTTAAAATTTAACATAGTTGACACCCTAAAGAAATTCGGGTGTCAACTATGTTAAATAATTTGAAAATATTTATTTTTCTCTCTACTCTAAAAATGAATTCAAAAAACCTTTTTCTTTTCAATATTGATTTATATAAAAGCAAGGTGTATTAATACGCCTTGTATAAAAGTATTTAATATAGCTTTCTGTCAACATAAATAAAATTATTTTCAAAAGTTAATTAAGAACAAAGGAAATTTCTAATTACGTTATTAGTTTATAATAAATAGAACAAACATAAACAATAAATAAAGGAAAGAAAGAAAAATTAAAAAAAATATATATTTATTCGTAAATAAATACAGACACATGGTCACCCACTACAATTCAATCATAGAATTTTTGAAATTGAAAATTGTCCATTTGTTGTCCACAATGTGTGATTATTTTCTAACACTGACAGATTTAGAATTTGTATTTGAAAGGCTGACTAACAGAACAACAGCAATAACAACGAAATAAAATCGGACGGGCGGGTAGTCAACAAATCTTCACATGTGGTAACAGATTTTAAACAACAGCAACAACAACAACATTAAAGAAATACTTTAATGATGATGTTCAAAATACCGAGTCAAATAAATACTCGTTGTACATTTTCAAAGATACAAAAATATTAAAGAAATTCTCATGTTGTTGTTATTGTTGTGGGTTTCAGGAAATGTCAACATGTTCATTCGCATTAATTATTTTGCGTATTCTGGTGAAATTATTTTCAATACTTCGCACTCATTAACATTCGCCGAATGAAAAGAAAAACACAAGAATCATTTAATATAAATAAATGTATTTATATGAAAAAATATACAAACATACATTAATTTATTATGAATGTGTGGATTTCCTCAACATCTAACGAGTAATTTTCCGAAAATTCTAAAATAACAACAACAAATAAGCAAATTACACTACAAAAACAATAATATTGAAAATGAGCAAAAGAAAATATAAAAAAAACTATGGTTCGCTTTTGTATTAAAAAAAAGAAGAGAATTAATTACCAAATTCATGTTTAAAAAATATAAACACATGCACTCAAACAATTTTAACAATTAAATATAAATATATCTAAGTATATTTCTAAGAACTGGTTATAGGTTTCTATGAAGTCTTTGAGATCCTTAGTAGTACAAATCATACATTAAAGCCTGTATGATTCAAGAAGAAAATAGTTATTCTTTTCTTTCATAGAATAATATTGAATTGTTTTTTTTTCAGAGTATATTATTTGGACAATCGGTAAATTTTGACTTTAACAACCCAAAGACTATCGTTTTCCAAAAATGCATGCAAACTTTTAAACCTGTGTATTTTAATTAGCAGTAGTGATCACTTTTCTAACCACCTTTTTATAGTCTTTAAAACATAATTTATTGGCATTTTGCTAAACAATTCAATTTTTTGAAGTTGATGTTATGCTTTTTTTTTGCAAAACTTTGCCATTAGGGAGCTCTGGTTAGATTAATATATTAATTTGAAAATATTGTAAACCACAGTTTTTCTCAGAGACTATCATGCATTCAATAAAAAAAGTATAGAGTGTTTATTGTTCATCGAATTCAGTGTTACTTTGCTATTGCGTTTGTTTGGTCAGAAAATTTTGTCAAAATGATTAGCTTTCAAACAAATTTATACGCTACGAAAATTTGTATCATAATTATTTTTAATGCCCACCTCCATGGTGGTTAATAAACTAACCACCCCATTCCATAAACCATTTTATAAACTTATACACATAAACACGTTTCTGAAAGAGTTAAGCCCTTAATAAACTAAATAACCGGTACAGAATTCTAAGATCTGCCTGCATTAGATACCCTACGCTCATTTATACTATATAGCTTTATAGGTAGATGATATATCCACCTATAGTGCGATGAGACTATCTGACTCTGGAAGCTGGATCTTATATACGTTTGCCTACTCCTCTGACTACATAACGCTTCTTAAGAACATTTATAGGATTGCCAAAATGTTTACTCCTTCCAGCCAGGAAAATGGAAGAGGTAACATGATAAATGAACTATGATTACAGTTCTCAATACGTCTTCAGGATAAGGATAGTGTTTTTCTGGCCGAGATATTGGCAATCAGGAAGACATACAAAAGTTCTACACTAAAACGACATTCATGGGATCATTGGCATCATTCTCGACAGTCAGGAATGTACGAAGTCTTCTCCATAATCAGACATTGAAAAGCACTTCCCTGACTATCCAGTCCGGGACGTCTATCTACATCATCCTAGCTGGGGTCCCTGAGCATTGACACTATTACGGTAATGAGCAGGCCAGATAAAGATCCGATTTAATGTCTCAGTATCTGTCCTAATACCACTTAGGGCTGTTAAAGGCGAAATCTTTAGACATTATCTTAAGAAGACTGGCAAACAGAAAAATGTGGCCTATATACTATGATAAACTCACTATACAACTCTTGAATAGGAACTGGAAGGGCATTTTGAGGCTGATGGTAGTGTCAACTGGTTGATCAGCAGTCACGTAAGTATATTTGGACTTCAAGGAGGACGCAGTTTTTATATTTTCTTTGAATATCCGGCTCTTCGTCTGTAAAGATATATGATATCTAATAGGAAAATATTCTTAGAGTTACATCTAAGATATCATAAATCAGACTGTGTAACCTTATTGGATTCCTGAATGGGACAGGTTGGATCCAGTAATAACTTTACTAGCATTAAGTGTTGATCTAGTTCATCGATCTTAGTTAACGGTGTGGTCGTATCAAAAGCTAATCATATCGATTATATTTTAATGCTTGCGTTCAGCGATCTACCACGTAAACCATCATACATCAATATCTCCAGAATTCTTCCGGCTCGGTTGCTATTCAAAATCGAGAAAATCGGTCAACAAATGGCTGAGATATAAGGAAAAAATTAGGACAACCTTTATTTTTTACCTATTATTGACCTATATCTGGATTACTAAGTCATTAATATAGACAATATGGATACATAATGATTAGGGTTCCTACGCGGGAAAAAATTCCCGGGAATTCCCGGGAATATTTTTGTTAATTTTCGGGAAATGTTTGTCGGGAATTTTCGGGAATACCTTCATACGATTTCTTCTAAAAGTTACAACATTCAGATTCGTTTCGATTGTCAAATTTGTTGCTAACTGAATTATTCTATTATATCCATAGATTTCTTCGGTTCTAGCAAACATAGTCAGTTGGCAAAGAAGTATTACGGTTGAAACCCCGATTTTTTTCACTCATCTCAAGCCACAGCAGAAAAATTCGGTTATTAAGAATCAAATTTTAAGCTTATAAGCTTAAAGGAATTATTAAGTTGCCTAATATTACAACTTTTAGGGATATTCAATGAATATTATTCATATTTAGAGAAAATAATAACGATAATAGTGGTTCAAATTTGTTTATTTAAAATTATATTTGTTTTATAGATTTAATATACTTGAAATTCTTAAGTATTTTAATTAAACGATGAATTTATTGATTTTATACTAATTAAAACGACGACTGTGACAATACCGATCAAATGCCACTATTAAATTAGAAATACTTATAAAGGCTGGACCAACACTGTACAACCAAATATAGTTATTTCATACTTCTTTTAAAACCCTGCAAAAATTATAAGTCAATTTATTGGAAAAAAATTTCTGGGTTTTGGTTAAATTTAGTATTAAAAAATTCCCGGGAATGAAACAACTTTTTTATTTCCACCCGGGAATGAAAAAAGTCCGGGAATTTAGGAACCCTACTAATGATAGATATTTCAAAGACCTTTGCAACGACGTATATAACCATAGTAAGTTGGACCAACAAAGGGTCAAAATCGTAACAAATATTTTCTAACCCGATTTTTTTTTCCATCAAAAGTTTTTTTTCGCTAATTCGCTATTTTAAAGTATAATTTGGTGAAGGGTATATAAGATTTGGCACAGCCGAATATACATAGCTCTCTTACTTGTTAATTTTGAGTTTAAAATTTAAAAATCTAATTGTTAAATTGAATTTTTTAATTAAAAATATAATTAAAAAATTTGTTCATTATATTTTTCAATTAATGAAAAATATTTAAAAAAATAATCTGTAGATCAGCCAAAACAAATATTATTAATAACTAACACACACATTCGAGCGTAAATTTATCACAATATATGTATATTAGACCTGTTCTTAATAAATAGATTTGCTTGGGATGGGTCTTATATTGTTCTTTTGTAGCTAAAACCATAGAGAATATACATAGAGCGGAAACTCTCCTGTCAAAGACCTATCTCAGTTGTCAGAAACCTAATTGGTGAGAATGTATTAGTAGAAAAAACTATGTGAAAACAAAAACAACACTCGTATGTGTGATTATTTTGAGTAATTTTTTTGTTTGAGTTTTTTTCTAGTTTCCGCTCTATGTTACACTATGGCTAAAATTTGAGGCCAATCGGATAACTAGAACCCTATTGAAAGTTGTAAAATTGGGTAAAAAATTTTCCTTCTTTTTATTTTTTTCAAAAAAATTTAACCTTATAGGGCATTACCTTTCTAACAATGTATAACACATGAATATCGAGTGAAAAATAATCAAATTATGTTTGAATTATTTACTTAACGTTTTGCATGCAAAAGTTTTTTAAATAAACAACTACTTTCTACACAGAAATGCGAGTAAAATATGCGTAAACTAGTAGTTTTTTTCTCAACATATGATCAGAGAAAATGCGTATGAGTTTGCTATTTGAATTCCAACTGATTGTTTTATATCTTGTTAGAAAGGTAATTTCATCTAGAAGATACAAATTATTTCAAACTTTTAAACTATATTATTTAAATACGAATATTTTTTAAGAAAGCAAAAAATGTACAATTATTTACCCAATTTGACAACTTTCATTCGATTTCCTGCACGGGATCTTAGTGCAGATAGTTTTAGCTATTAATGAACAAAATAAGACCCATCCAAAGCAAATCCATTTTTAAGGGCATGTCTAATGTACATATTATTTAAGTGATCACATATTAAGCATTCAATACTTATTCTAAATATTTTTTTTATTTAATACTTACCAAGAAAACACACCACAACAAAAAATAAATATTATTAAAAACAAAAAAAAAAATCTAATTAAATTGATGTGAAAACAGAAAAAAGAACACTTTGTGTTTCCACAAAAATCGAAGACGAGTAAATATCGATAAATTTAGATCGATGATTCAGTCAGTACACAAACAAAACGTCAATTCAATTTTTATTTTTATTCAATTCAGTTTCTTAATTTTTTCGATATTCAACTTTTTTTGTACTTAAAATTAGATAGATTTTCTATAAACACACACTGGAAGAAATTATTGTATATAGATATTTTGCGTTTTTATCACAGGTGCGTTGTATTTAATTATTATTATTTAACGATTATTTATCGTTTTATTTGAATTTTTTTTGAAAAATTACATTTTTCAAAATTCTTTACAAAAACACTTATTTATGTCATATTTTTCTTTTCTTCTTAATATTGTAAACTTTTGGATAATCTGTGTGAGAATATATTTAAAACACTTTTAATTTTTTTAAGAAAAACTATTCTCTTTTTATTTATTTTATAATTTTCTTTCTTTCGTTTTCTTTAAAACACGTTGTATCATTTGAAAATCTCGTAAAGGACTGAACCGTTTTCAAATCCGACACTTACATTTTACATATCGGAAATTAGTGTGAAACAACTCAACACAAAAAATCGAAAATAAGAACACAAAAAAAGATGTGTATTTTGAAACATTTATTTTACGAGTACAAGTATGCGAGAATACTTGAGGAATTCTTGAAAGAGTTCAGGAACACAACAGAAATAAGTGAAATAAATGTACGTGTTCTTTCTCATACGGACGGTACTGACAGGCACAGCACAGCTGTAGGGACACTGCGTTGAAGATCGAAAAAGAGACTAGACTAAGTACATACAAACACACATATGAACATATGTATCTAGATGCACTCGTGAGAGACAGCAGTCGGTCGTTTCGCCAAGGAACAAGTGTGTGTGTGGGGTTAAAAATAAATTTCGTATTTTCGAAATGTGCTCACAAATGGATGGACGGATGGTTGAATGAATTGTGGAGCAATAAAAACAAAAATAATAAAATAAATATGTTTGAATATATGTATGTATGTAAGTCGGAAAAACAACATTTTCAATATTAAGGATATTCACATGATTTTAAAAATTAGTTTGGGAAAACGAATGTTGGTGGATTTGAGAATTTTTTTTAAATGTCTACAATTAGTATCCATGCTGATCCTCGTTACTACAACCTTCACTTCCAAAGTGTTCAATGAATACTTAAGTATGAATCAAAGGACTCCATTCGTACTCCCACCAAAGACGACTAGATGCCAAATTCTGTTTTCCGAAATTACCCGATTTCGGTTTTCAACAAGACAGGCTACCGTGAACCCTAAAATGTTCATTCAGCACTACTAATGGCGTTTTATTTTCTGGCATAAATGATGCCTTTATTTACCCTTTTCTGTGGTCTTTTCTAAAAAAAAATGTAGTTTGGTAAGGGTATAACGTGTTATTTTCAAATAATGTTGCCCTAAAACCCCGAGGATATGCTATACGTTTCACCCGCAATTTTATCAAAGGGTTAGAAATGCAGCACTTTTTTAAACAGCAAAATGTATAGTTTTACAACATTTAGAAGGTACATAAAAGAAAATTGCATAAATGGTAATGGTTTTTGTTCTATTGTGATCGTTAAAAATGTAAAACATTATGACGGTATGGGTAATATTTAATAAATGGTACAAAATATAAAAAATAAAGAAAACGCCATAATATTACCTCTAAAAAACAGTTACAGAAAAAACTGCAATTACCGCTTACCTTTTTAAAATACCGTAAAAATATTCGATATTTTTTGCGTCACTTTATTAGGACCCCGCATTTACTTTAGTTTTCTTAAGCAAGTAAACAAGTGCAATAGAAACAAATTATTTTAAATCAAATTGATTTATTTTAATGAAATTTCTTTTTTTAAATGGTTAGATGCAAAACCTTAACAGAAGTTGGAAAAAAGAAAAATGTATAAGGAATGTGGACAATCAATCCACAAAATTGCTGAACGAATCAAAAGAAGCCGAAATGTGGTATCTAATTTGTCAGGGAATGCAAACTACGGGGGAAATATGAAAGACCGTACTAAAAGAATACTTTCAGCAAAAGTGTACTTACAGCAGCATCAAATTCTCACGGCTCGTCTGCACAAATTAATGCTAAAACTGAAATTTCGAAGGCTGAACATCTCAAGCTATTAAAACTTAAGCAAAAACCACCACTTAACGATGCTCGATAAAAAAATGAGCTTGGATTTTTGTCGAACTCACATGACGTGAAATAACGTGTCGTTTTTTCAGATGAAAAAAGAAAATGATTTGAAGGACCTTCAATTATTATTTTCACGATCTCCGAAAAGAGGAGCATCAATTGAATAGTTTTCATAGCAGAGTGGGAGGGGTATTGATATGGGAAGCCATATCCTATTATGGTACCTGCGAGCTGAAATTTTTATCCAGTACCATGAACGCTAATTGCTGTATTCGAGAGCTACAAGAAGCGATTCCTCACTTTCAGAACATTTTTGGAAGCTTACAGTGGACATTCCAGCATGACAATTAACCATTTTTTTCCATAAGCTATAACCTTTTGAAAAACTTGTGTTAGGGGGTCCTATTCATGTGACAGGTAGTTTATATAAGGGCCTTTGATTGAATTTAAGATTCCAATAATTTTTGTAGGAGACTCACATGAACTAACCTATCAGCTCATGGCTTAAATATCTGTATTTGTATTATTTCGATAACATAATGCGTAATTATTAAACTTCAACTTGAATAATAATTTTACTAAATTATTTAACCATAATTTTCAATTTGAAAATAACAGAAACATTTTTAAATTGTTACTTTAGTTTTTCTGTAAAACTGTAAAACTGAAGAAATGTAATAAAAATATATTTATGAATACGTTAGCCAACATTTGTAATGATAAATATTTTTTAAAGGGCGGTTCGATGTTGAAATGGAATAAAACATGCTGAGATTTGAAAGACCAATGTATGCCTTATGTATGGAATATGACATTGTTCAAATGTTCGGATCCGATAGGTCCAATTTTTAGTGTATCTGCCTAGATTATGAAGGCATTGGTCGCGGTTTCAGAAAACTATACAAGAAAAAATATAACGGGTTCAAATCGCACGATTGTTCTTGCAGTTCGGCCCAACACAATTTGTTTATAACTGATATTAAGAGCTCGTCGTTGACAACGATGGACTCACCAACGTCGTTTTCGAAAATCTTCGGACCAATGGTGCCATCAGCACAAAATTGATACCAAACAGAAACTTTTTGTAGATGATCTGTCTTTGATTGAACCTCGGGTGATCATTTTGCACGTTAATGTAACCATTTAACAAAAAATGCACCTCGTCGCTAAAGGACGTGATAATGATGTTAGCACTAATGAACACTCATTCGGATAATAAACTTGTAACCTGTTACTGACTTTCAACCTAAACCCGTCATACTTGAAAACCTTTTATTGCCCACTAAGCTTTTCAGTTACCATGAAAAAGTTAAAATAATTATATAGGAGATCGTTTTCTGACTACTATGATAAACACACATACTGGGGCTACTGACTAATATGAATCCATAATAAAAAACCTGCTCCCACGCACTATCACATGATTTATATTATCCTGTAATAGTTATTTATAATGGAACCAATATACCAAACTTTGCGACAAAGATTTTATACTTTAAGACAAATTTGCTAAAATATAGAAAATATGTCGATAGTCATATCCACACAAACACTTGTGAGGGAACTTTAGATAGTTTCGGCTCTAGAATAAGAGAAAACTTAGAAGAGAATAAAAACTAAATTATCACCTGCAGCAAAGCAGATTCTGTCTATTGCAGTAAGGAGAAGATCATAGAAACGGAAAATATTTTAAATATTTGAAGAACCCCAAATACACAAATTTCTCCCTTAGGAAGGAATGAAGTATATAAAATCGCCGGTATAGGCAGTATTAAAGAAAATCTGAGAGTATCTGGACATGTGTTGTTAATCCTAATGACAAGATTTACTTAAAAAAAAAGCAATAGTTTCAACATTTTACATACGAAACAATCGATTTACACTACATACTTAAACATTTTTCTTAAAACTACTTGTTTCTCCATCAGCCTAATTATCAGCAAATATAATTTCTTATACACAATTTGAAACATTAAGTGAACATCCTTACTTTTAAAATATAAATTCTCTGAGTAATAATTGATCCTAACCAAAAATTTTAACAACGGAAAGTTAAAAATCATTAGGTTCGTTGCCACCTCTAAGCAAATGGTGGCCATTATAGACGATACACATTTGCCTCCACTAAAAAACACTTGACATGAGAAGAGAAGAACGTACTCGTAAATGCTTGTGGTTGATGTTTTTCTTTCATACTCTGCAGTGGTAACGTCAATGTGCCACTGCGCAGAAGCTGACAAATTAACAAACAAAACAAAAGAAAATCTTATTTCTTAAGCAAAATAACACATACACAAAAAATCGAAAAGAAAAAACTGATCTCCCTCACAATGAAAATGAACGGCCAGTGTCAAAAAACTTAGAAAAATTCACATAAAACAATAACAAACCACAACAAAATAAACAAATAATCTAATTATCTAATGACGCCATGTTAAATGAAAAAAAACAACATATTCAAATTGCCGGTCTCCGAGTACGAATATAATTTAAACTCTCCATTTTTCTTTCTTTTCCTGTTTCGGTTTTTTTGTTTTGTTCTCTAATGATTTTCAAATTTACCTGTTCTTTAAAGCTTTTCAAATATTTTTGTACTCTTGTTGTTGTTGTTTTGTTTAGATTTTTGATCTCTTAAGAATAAACTTTGTTAGTTTTTTGACATTTAGGTGATTAGGTAAATATTTTCTTCATCTTATTTATTTCGATATTTGTTGTTTCGGTTTATTTGCTGGCGAATTTAAGTGGTTGAATATAGTATTTATGTACTTGTACATTCAAATATTCTCAGGTCTACATTGTTCATTTGTGAATGTTGTTTGTTATTGGGATGAAATGGTGGCCAACTTGTATATTTTTGGTACAATTGAATAATTTACTACATTTAATAAATATATTGACTCAAAATATCCTCAAATCATTTCGATTTCCTTTTCAAACAAAAGAAAACATTTTAAATTTTTTAAATTTTAAAAACATTTTTTTTTTGTTTTTTCATTTTATTTTAATATTTAGCGAAATAAAAAATATTTATTTTCGATTTTGAACCATGGTAGGTCCAACTTACTATGGGTATTATATACGTCGTTGCAAAGGTCTTTGATATCCATACAGGTTAAAAATCTAGGTTGTTTTTTTATATCTCAGCCATTTGTGGACCGATTTTCTCGATTTTAAATAGCAACCGAGCCTGAAGAATTCCGGAGATATTGATGTATGAATTGTGTATGTAAGTTATTTGGGGGCTTCGGAAAGTTGATTTCAATAGACAGACGGACATGGCTTACTCGACTGCGCTATCTATAAGGATCCAGAATATATATACTTTCTCACGAAGGTGAAGGGTATAATTAGCTCAAAAAGAAAATATTGTTACGAAATTGTACATGAATTCAAATATAACGATTTTAAGGCCTGATTTAAAAGTAGCATAATGCTTTCAAATAACAGTGCTGTAATACCAAACTGTAACATATCTGTGGGCATTATTAAATAAATGCTTTCAGTTGATTTGATCGTAAGTTGGCAACGCTGTATTCGAATTCGAATATTCAGTTAATGAACATTGTAGAAAGTACACAAAATATGGCGTATGTATTAGTAAGATCTAGAATATTCGAATTTTGACAGTTAAAGAGCAATCTAGAATGCAGATGGCAGTGTTATAAATAGTGGGAGAGGTTGCAATAGTGAGTCAGTTTTATCAGAGATGCTATTCAAATAAACATCGACTGAGTGCCTTAAAGTGTGCTGTGTTTTTCAATTGAATTCGTGTACATTATAATGTGTGTCTTTATTTCTGCGAATTTATAATCGTGTATAAAAAAACACTGAGTGACTATTTAATTCTGTTGTTGTACATTTTAAATAAATAAATAGTTGTTACAATTTTTAAACTACTAAACGGCTTTTATTTGCAATCAAAAGTATCCGGTTTATTTAAAGGAAATAAACCAACGTTTTGAAAAGGTTAAAACGTAACAATATTTATCATATTTTGAAGTATATATACGTTTAATCTAATTTAGTTTTTTTCGTCTAAAGATATTGATCTTTTCTGATCCTTTCAGATGAACTATTTCTTCTACAGAAGTAAATAAATTGTATCATCTTTGTCTCGACATATTTCGTATTCCACTAGGTTATGTTATACAAGTTATAATTTTAGTACAAATAATTCTGAAGGATTTTAGATGGAAATCCATAAATATTCATATTGTGTTACAGCTATGTAAGGTTTATAAGTAAAAGTACTTTTGGAACATCATTGTTTCCTGGTACTATTAAGACTGAATTAGTATCTATAATTTCTATTTGACATCCCTGGTGTTTGTTTAAATTTAAACAATTTCATCACAGGTGTTGGTTGTTCAACAGTTGACGTTTTAGCATTAGAAAATAAACTTTCATTTGAATAGAAATATGTGTATGTATAGATATGTATGAATATATACATAAGTATGTATTCATAGATATATTTTCGTCTATTTGACAATTTGTCAGGTGTGAATATACATAAATAACAATGATCATAGTACATGTTCGAGTATTATACAATGATAATTATACAAAATACGGCCAAACTAATACATTTTAAAATATTGTCAAATAGAAATAATTGTTTTCTTCATCTAGAATCGACCATCTACATACATACATAAATATGTACAGTAGGGAGGCCCTAAGTAATTCTATGTACAAATTAAAAAACTTTAAATTTTTGCCAAAAACTCCTAATATATTTAGATTGGTAATACAGATATGGATTTGAAATCGCCTTTCATAGACATTTCACATGATACTAAATCGCGAAAAATATGAAAAAAAATCATAAAACATTAAAAAATTACCTCTTTATCATTTGATCCAGTTCAGCGCATACTGATGTCAGGACAAAAATTTTGAGAAAAGGTCCCTTCAAACAAACTAAATTTTCATTTTAGTTGGGAACATCGACACCTTATTTTTCTTCCATACAAACGGGGCTACCCTAATATACATAATTTATTCAAATGTACAAAAGGTATGTATTTTATTTACTCGTATGTATTTTAATGTACATCAATTTTCAACCGCATTTACGTAAAGAAATCATATAATAATTTATAAAGATTCTTAAGTCACTTAGGATTTTTATTTAAAATTAACAAATTTGGGCTGCACGTGCTCTTCACCTAAATCTTGTGATGTATTCATTTATTGACAAGTGTTGCCGTGTTATTTTTAATTAGTATTTTTTTGTTAAATTGTTGTTGTTTTAAGAAGTGCAAAATATTTTGTTAATCGTAAAATTTCATTAAAGTTATAAAATGGTATATTATCGCAATGTTGGACAAAAATATTAACACATGATAAATTCCCTATACGTTTAAAACAACACACTTCATATTGTCATACTGCATTTTCCTCTCGTGATCTTTTCTTTAAAAGGATTTTAAATTTTCACAAGAAGTGAAATTTTAATTTCTTTTTTCTTAATTTACACTTGCCCTAGTATGGAAATAGGGATGTCAAATGGAATGACACCTCTATAGAAACAATTGTTTTGATTTATCTTAATAAACACGTTAATTGGATCGCACAATGTCCAAAAAATACACAACAGTGTTCCCAGCGGCTAGGACTTTTTAAATTATAACAGGAATTAAATAGTTAAAGTTGTAACTATTTATTTTTTCTTCTGAGAAAACGATGGATATATTAATTATATCTTGGTATGAATACTTTTTTAAAACCATTATCTTTAGAGCTTCTATATTGCGACTTGGCTTTTAAATTCATCAGTAATCCAAAATGTTAATTTTACCCTCTGATTAGGACGTAGATAATTGTGTAACTATTCGTCACCCTAAATTATACGTAAAATCACTAGTTCAGGATAGTCTCCTAATACTGCATGGTAAGGAGCGTTAACTGCTTATGTGAAGTTACAAAATCTTTCGATCTCTTATAAATCTAAATTGCAATGAAAACAAATATTAATGTTTTCGATACATTTTATGTATTTTTGATACTTAATAAAACTATAAAAATGTTTTGAAATGATAATTTTCAATTGCTGATAGAGAAAAAAGTTTGTCCAAACCATGACACAACAATATAAGGTATACTCAGTAGAAAATAAATTCTCAATTATACAATTCTTTTAAAGTCAAACAAAAGAAAATATGAAAAAAAAAACTAAATCAATGTTTGACGTTATAGGCGTAAATATTGAAAACTCTCCCTAGTGATTCTACCTTCTACAATTATTGTACCATGGTCCAAATAATATGTTTCCCATTGACGACAAAAAAATAAGTTTTTATTAAAAACTTGGATAATATGCATACAAATATGCATTTTGAAGTTAAATATAACAAAATATGCATTATCAATAAAATATGCAAAAATATGCTCTAACAAATCGATGCCATTCTACATTGTATTTGAACGTTCGAGTAAAAACATGCATTTGCATTTAAATCCGGCCCCTAATAATAAGTTATAGAAAAAGTTCAAGGACATTATATCTCAAGGTCATTTTGGACATCATTTGAATATGAAAAATTAAAACATATAAATATTCTGAATGCAATCGGAGTTCACTAAGGGTGTATTTTGTAGCTAATTTCTTTATGATAATCCTACAATTCATTTAAACACCTTGAAGATGTCGAATATAATATGCAAGAAAACATCACTGCACTAAACACAAAGGCCAAGGATGCAGAGCTGAAAATCGTTATAGCTAATACAAAATTCAATAAAGGCGGATATTGTGCCATGCAATAAACTGATCTCAGTAATGAACATGATACTATTGAAAGTGTGGAAAGCTTAAATAATCTTGGCAGCTTAATCAATAATAATAATGAAGCTGAACTTGACGTCACTAGCTGAATAAATAAGGATAAAGGTACATTTGGAATGTTATATAACGTTTGGACATTAAGCCAAATATGTATCAATCAACATGAAATTGAGAATATTTAATTCCAATGAAAAATCAGTGTTTACTAGCTAGCGATTTGGAAAAGCACTAAAAAATATCATTGGAATATGGTATAAGCTACGGCACCAGAACTAATCGAAAGCCACCCCCAAGAAAGTAGACATCGACACTGGATAAGTCATAGACTTCGAAGACCTTTTCAAAATATAGCCCGACAAGCATTAATATAGAATCCACAAGGTAGTCGGTGACCTGCTGCTCTTGCAGAAACCTGGAGGAAAACCATTGACGATGACCTGCAGTAATATATTTAGATATATACTTCAGAGATAGATATGCATGACAGAAGAAGAAGACGAAGACGAATAATCCATTAATACTCCCATTAGTCCCGAAATATTGTTCTGGTGTATAATCAGAGTTAAAAAGTTCATTTCTCAAGGCATTTAAGCTACATTGCGGATAAATCTAATACGGCTCTGACAATTTCCTTCACCTTCCCATTAAAATAGTAGTCTCAATGCGAATACTATAGACTACAGACAGCTATTTAGTATTGTAAGATTTTAGCGACAGAAGTTGATCCTGAAAATTAAAATATTTCAGTCATATGAGTACCATGTGCCAAGTTTCTCAGTTCCAAGTCCCTGGCACTTCATTCCCGACTGGAAATAATTACAAACATTACACACCTGATTAATATCAAATAGATAGCCTAACCAGCTCTTCTTTACAATGAACAGCGGGGCAGACAAGAATAGAAGAAGTAATTTATGATTTGAAATATACTAAAGAAATATACTAAAGTATACGCAAAGATGATATGAGGTCTCTATTCAGATTTCCTCAGAGACTACAGTTCATATAAGAACCTTGGTGCCATATTATTTATCAAATTAGTCACACGCCATTTCGATCTGAAAGGAATTAAATTTTGAGCAGTACTCTTTGATGTTAGATCATCCAAAAGCTTTATACTGTGGGGACGAATTTCCTCTATGTTGCTAATTTGTATTATTTCGGTAACGAATAATAAAGTTTACAACAAATTAAAAATATCACCCATGTTCTGGAAAACGCAGTGTTTTCAAATCGCTTACGGTTTGAAAAACGCAAAATGCATTTCCCCATGTTCTGAAAACCACGCGATTTGCTATAGGTTTCAGGGGGCTATTATGTAACTCCTTTCGAAAAGAAAATCGTACGAATTTGTATGCTTTATACATTTGCCCAATTCACAATTGGTGTCGTAGTGTTGTAGCGTTGTATGTCGTAATTTTTTTATTAATATTTTGTTTTTGTTTCAAAAAATTTTATTTGAAAAATATTTTTCACAAACAACTTACAACGCTACGACTTCGATTGTGAATTGGGCAATTGTATTTCGAAAGTGTTTCGTTTCGAATCGAATTACATAATAACCCCGAAATCGAAACCGCAAATTTTTAGCTATATGCGCTTTTCAGAACATGGGCGTATGTGCACTTTCATAATTTAAAATTATTTATAGAATTGCGGTGACGGTAATAACAGTTATTTCGGTAACGATAGCAAACCATGGTTTTAACAAAAGTAATTATTTTCTCAAGATATATCGATATTTATATCTTAAAGATGGCACTATTTTAGATGTTGTAGATGGGATCCCATTAAAGGAGTTCAAGATTAATTTACAGGTACCAAAAGGCTCCGTTATTTATTTTGTTCTATGGATTTGTATTTTTTTAAATGAACTTATACGTCAAACTTTAAATCTTATCCATTATTTTGCAGATAACAGCAACCATTAGCTTTCATATTCATTGAATTAAAGCATGATCATGTCAGAGTCATATAATTCCATATTGGAGCTTTTCGGCACCTCACAGGAGAGGACAAAGGTGTCAGTTAGTTATCCACCTGTTTTGAATAGCCGGACCATCGTTGCAATATGGGTTGTGTTTTACAGTTATATCGACACTATAATGAAATTAGAGCGTAATTCACTAAAATCCTAAAGCTACGTTTCCGCATGCACCGAAAAACGTTCTGAAACGAACTTTTTTTCGGGGCAAATGTATGGAATTTCGTTTTCGGTGCCGATTACGGTGTACGCGGAAACGTAGCTTAATTCGGTATTAAAAAATTTCCGGCATTCATTCCATAAATCCATTCCCAATATTTAATTATTTAGCTAAATTCAAAGGCTTTTATTTAAATAGAATTCATTCATCGTTGAATTAATTCCAAATTGAATTGAAATATTTTTTCTTCATTCAGTTTTGTTTTTTATATCACTCAATAAATTTTTAAAGCTATTTTGTAATGGATTTGAATTAAAGAAAACGTAAAAGAATGAATTCTTGTTAAGAGAATATATTTAATTTGATTTTGAAAATTTAATTAAGAATTAATTCTATCGAACTTTTGATTCACTTCTGCCAATGATTGAAAGTTGTGCAACTCTGTGATTAAAAAAAGAACTCATGAAATTGCGCACCTTATAACTAAGATCAATTTAGCATTTTCTTTGTAATTTGCATATTTGCAATTAATTTGTTCCTATTTCTTCTGCATTTTCATACGCACAAGTGTGGTGGGTCGGTCGATCTTATTATTATGGGGCATGTGCGTGGTGCGTGAAACGCCACAATTTCTTTGTTGTTAAAGAAAACTACATGTAACAAAGAAAAGCACAAAAGATGAGATTTTACATGCCACCATACAAAAAAATAAAAACAAATAATATGCGAGAAAGTAAACATCATCCGGGAGATTTGGTAAAATTTATAGCTTTTTAACTAAAAGCAACAGTAGCACCGCCTGCCGGATACATGTGACATGTGCTAAAATAACAACAAAAGAAACAACAAATTCAAGAAATCCCGTAATACAATTAAATTAATGCCTTAACACTGTGTTAACGTATTTTTAATCGCAATAATTAATAAAAAAAACAAAAAGTAAAATAATAAAATAATCACCCAACTATAGAGCAAAACTTGAAGGGAGATTTAAAATCATACGCATAATAAGTATAAAATAAAATGATCATATTTGTTGCAACCAACAATACATCGGTGGCACGAGCTTCTGAACTGATATTCAAAACATTTGTATCTACACTAACTAAATTGCATGTGCATACGATGTACGATTAAATACATACATATAATATACATACATACATACATATGTATGTATGCTTACAGATCTATATTTAATTCCATAGAATGTCGCCGACTAGGCTTGCCAATAATATTTTTGGCATCTGTTTCTGTTGACTTTAGCATTGGCCAAAGTGGGAATAGTGACTCGTTTTTATGTGCGACATGTCGCTTGCAAAGAGGGAGATGCGCGTATTAATAAGTTTGTAAATACCAACTGCTCTGGAGAGGAAATCTCATTTCTGTGTACTAAGAAAACATTTTGTTTTCTTTTTGGAATTATTCTAGCTTAATGTCGTAAGAACTATCTGCAGCCATAGAAATAAATAACAGAGGTGTACTTAATGTTATTTGGGCCCATCACTGAATTTTTACTGGAATATTTGTCGAAAATATCTTATTTACGAGTACATATTTTAAATTTGTGAAATCAAAATTCTGCTTCTGATCCTCCACGCGGCGGCAGTTGCAACACTTGGCAACTGGTCAGGCAGTAGCACATCCAGGATGTAAGTTTAGAAAATCTAGACTGGTTGACTGTTTCAAAAGAAAAGCAACTAGACTAGAAGACGCTTGACAAAAGCAACCATGTGCCTGTACTTTGAGCCCCAAACAACTCCAAAAGCCGAAATGAACAAATTGTCAGATCCCAGACTTCCCACCTGCACCTCTCACTGCCAATTTAGGAAAATCTTCATAATAATTCCTCCCAACGGCACTGCAGAAGAGTGGACCAAACATCGGAAAGCTTCCTTAGAATGACATAAAGTTCATATAGATGTTTTGCAAGACGTCCCTCCTCCTGCTTAAAATACAGATTCGCCTATAGACTTTCCGATTATTTTTGTGTGAAGCTTTTCATCTTTTGGAATGAAAATAACCCTAAATCTAGTCCAGCAAACTGGGATGTATGCCAAACTTATACACTCCCTAAAAAACAGAGTGTCAAGGTATAATAAATCTAGAATTGATCTGAAAGACCGTAGAGACTTGGTGATTTAAACATATCAAAACTATCGATCGCTCATCGTAGTCTCTCTCTCTCTCTTTATCTCTTGAGACCTATCTGGACCTAGTGAAGTCGTAATTAATCACATGGTCCAATTACAGGAAAATTAACATCATGCAACTCCTCAAGGATTTGTTGGCTAGATACAACCATTTCTTGGCTAGATACAGTCATTGATCTCAGAAGATACCTCCTCAGAAGTTCTTCTTTTTGCGTTTTAATTATATTTTCGAATCTATTCAACTAGCTCTTGTAGACCAACCAATCGCCTGGTAATTTTGTCTCGTTTAATAGCCATAAGATTGCCGTAAGAACACTTCACTGGCTTACAAGGCCCGTAAGATGTTGTAAAGGAAGTGAATTTTTTAAATTAGCTAATACGTTTTCCTCCTATTCCGTTCAGAAGTATGGGTCGATCATAAAATTGTATATCAAAATCCATATAATGGTGTTTCGAAAAAGATCAGTCACCACTAATCAATCAAATGGAAGTGTAAATCACAAATACTTCCAGTATTTCTTAGTCACAGAAATCAGACAATCTTAATATGTCCTTAGTCAAAATGTGGGATCTAATGTATGCTAATATTTTAGCATATAACAGAGTATAGCCTTAATCCACAAATCCAACCCAGATGAGTCCAATGTTCTTGTTTCATCTTCAACATGTTTCATGTTTGCGACACTTCCAGATTAGTGCCCTCCCAGAGTTTTCCTTAAGATTTAATGGGAAGTTTTATTAGCAAGTTTAGTATACATGAGCTTCATGTGTCCATGATAATAAACAAGTTCATTGCCTTGGAAGGATTTTGCAGAACACAACCTTCGCGAAAGGACCTGCTTATAATCTGGATGCTGATTTTGGGAGTCTCCAATTTCGTCAAAACTTTTCTCAACTTCACAACATACTCAAGTTTATGTCTTTGAAACGGCTCTAGTGGGTTAAATATAGAAATCACTAATGAATGTTGATTACACACTTGGATCCTACTTAGATATACACTGAATCAATTAAGTCTCCGTACAGAAATACTTGTAATATAAACTAGCAATTTATGGTCACTTTTCAATACATATTTAAACATTTTTTTAATTAATTTTATAAAAAATTTTATAAACTAGAAATCAACATAAAAAAATACAAACATTTTCATTAAAAACATAAAAATTTACATAAATTCAATAATTGTACTAAAAGTATCACCAAAAAAGTCTCCGTACAGTTGACCGTTTTAAGGCAAGGAACCCCAATATTAAAATTAATTGCATTTAATATGTGGTAGGTCCTCCTTTCTGAGCAATTGCAGCATTTAAATGGCAGTGCATGGAATGGACCAGCTTTGTTGTTGTTAGGAAATCTATTTTATAACACTCTTCCATTATAACGGCTTTTAGCTGATCTTTACTCGATATATTGTGCTGCCGAATCTTTCTTTCCAAGTGATTCCATAGATGCTCAATTGCTTAGGAACATTATAAATAAGACATTCCTTTACTAATCCAGAGGTGTGTTTGGGATCGTTGTCTTATTGGAAGCAATACATACGTCCCAACCATAATTTTTGCATCACTTTGTTTCAAGTTTTCTTTTAATATATTAAGGTATGCATATTTATCCATCATCTTTTCAATAAAAATAAGATTTCCCACCCCAGATGAAGCCATGGAACTCCAACCAATTACGTTACCTCCTCCATGCTTTACGGTTAGCGTCAAATGCTTCGGATCCATTTCAGTATTTGGCTTTTTCCATACCATTTTTCTTTCATTAGAACCAAAAATATTATTATTTACTTTCATCGCTAAAAAAAAATTCGATTCAAAAAAAATCTTTATCAATATGTTCAATAGCGTAATCCAATCTCTTTCTCATGTTTACTTTTCGAACAAGCGGCTTCTTACGGCTTACCCGACCATTTTATACATTTAGTTTAAGAGCGTTTCTTACAGTTTGGGGGGTTTACCGTTTATTCATCACTACTTTTCAAGTTTCCCGCAATTACACATGCGCTAATTTTTTAATTACCTTCTACAAATCGTACAATTCTTCTCTCTAAGTGGTGGTATAGTTTTCTTGGACGGTGATTTCTTGGTTTATTTGCCATTGTTCTGGTTTTTTTGCACTGTTGAATAACGTACTGAATGGAAGACCGTGGTCTTTTTACAATATCATTGATTTCAGTTAGACTTTTTCCTTAATTTTGCAGGCAAATAATAATTTTATTTCTATCCATTGAAATTTGCTTATTTTTGCATTCCCTGACAACAACAAAGCTGGTTCATTCCATTTAAATGCTGCAATTGCTCAGAAAGGAGGACCTACCACATATTAAATGACTGCCTTAAAACAGTCAACTGTACGGAGACTTTTTTGGTGATACTTTTAGTACAATTATTGAATTTATGTATATTTTTATGTTTTTAATGAAAATGTTTGTATTTTTTTTATGTTGATTTCTAGTTTATAAAATTTTGTATAAAATTAATTAAAAAAATTTTTAAATATGTATTGAAAAGTGACCATAAATTGCTAGTTTATATTACAAGTATTTCTGTACGGAGACTTAATTGATTCAGTGTAGATAATAATCTGACTCTATAATGAATTTAGGTGTGTATGCTATCGTCTGTAGGTTTAAAGAAAATCCTGCCTACGATCGTTACGTTCTATGCCAACTAAGGCAATTTTCTTGTTGATAACTGGACGATTTGATGTCGATTTAGACAACTCTCAACTCGACGATTGGCAGCAAAAATGTCAAATCTTCATCAAAACAAGATAATTTGTCGGCAATCGAGCGTGCTGTGTCAACCAAGTCATGATAATGATGCTCAGAAAATAATTAACTATGTACTTTAAAAAAGCAAGACAATTACTACAACTCTTTTTTTAAATAATATGGGATTCATTCTCATGAACCATCCAATAAATTTGCTATATTTTAGTGATTTTTGGTAATATAAATTTTTTCTGTATTAAAGTAATCAGAACTAATCCATACTGCTTCAAAATCAGCAACAATTTTAGCTTGACTTGATTGAATGTTTCTTCGAAATTACGAAAGACTTACTACAGCGATTTGTAGAAGTTATTTATGTACATATTTGTTTTACTAATTTAAGGATCCCTGTGGGGCTACTTATATTTTGAATTGCCTTAAAACAGCCCTTAAATTTGAATAGCCCAGTTGTTGCGTTGCGTTCTGCCCTCTAGGGTGCCAAATTTAGTAATAAATATGCAATCCGTAGACTTTTTGTAATTAATCTATTTTCGTCCTGGATTCTCCGTTTTACAATTTTTTTTTTTGCTTTTAATTTTTTTTTTATCGCTTGTACTTGTAAAGGGGGCAATTTTTGTGTATGTTTCTTCAGCAGTCGGTGCAATGTCGTCTTCGTCGTCATTTTTGTCGTTGCTGTTTTTGCTGGTGTCGTTGTTATTGTGATCGTCGTCAGTCAGCAGCCTTCATAAGATCGTTGGCATTGTCGTTACACTTGTATGAATGGTGTTGAATGGCATGAACTGAACTGTTAGATGTTGCTACTGCTGCTGTTTCTGCTTCTGTAAATTGTTGTTGGTACAGCGAATAAAAACAAATAAACAAACAAACGAATAAACATTCACACTTGTGCCACTTGATCAGTATTTACAACAAAATGTATACAATTCAGTAAATATTGCCTTTATTGTAACTGAGGGAGGGAGGATCTCTTATACAGTGCACTGCACTGGAAGAAAAGTAAAAATAAATTATGTACTTGCATCATAATTTGTATATCCTAAACCAGGATGTTTATAAATATTATGGGATTTACTATGTAGATCAACACAGACACAATTTTGGAGTTAGCTAAAGAACTTTTGCTGCGTATACAATTGTATCGTTTTAAGGACATCTAACTTTTTACAAATTGACAAGTGTGTAATATTCGTTTGTGCTGTATCAAGGCGAATTCATACAAGATGGTGCCAGTTCTACAAAAACAACGATTGGTCTTAACAAATGTCAAAAAACCAAAATGAAAAATTAAACAAATAAGTATTTAAGCTTAATATAGTGTAGATAATTGAATAGTGAGGGCTTTACTTATTTATGTAAAAAATAAATATTTTGTTAATACGATTAGAATATGTAGATATTTAAATATAAAAACAAGCTTTGACAGTTGTTAGAACCAAAAAGCGTAAACAAGAATTATCAGCTGTGTGACTGACTCCACCTTGTATAAATTCGCCTTGTGCTGTATCTTATATACATAACATCAATATGTGACAATAAAATATTTGTCTGATATAGGGCTGATATGGGGTTAGGGTCAATTATGGACCGTTGGTAGAAAGATTTATGTTTATATAAGACTTGTTTATGTCCAATTATAAGACAATTACGAATGTACAAATCATTTTCTGAGGGGGTCTTGTATACTTTTCTTATAACTAATTTGTGCATAATTTGTTCGTTTGTCACCCAATTGGGCCAGAATATTTCGTTTATTTGTCGGAGACAACGATTAATGAAAGTTTGTAGACTGGCTATTTGATGTTGTGTGTACCCCAGGTAGTGCAGCCGTATACACGTATTGATATGACACTGCAGTTGAGTATGCGTATTTTACCTTACCTTATGTAAGCCATACCTTATGTAAACTGTTGAATGCTAGTTACTCTCGCCTTATTAATCCGGTTGTTTATATCGTCTTCAGAGCCCCCATCTTTGCTAGAATACTTCCGAAGTAAAACAATGATTCAACGCTCACTGCTATTGAGTTTATCCTCGATATCGGAGAAACGATGGGAAATTAAGTACAAATCATCTGCATAATATATATCGTAGAGATATTCCTTTAAGTCCCATAACATAATCAGGAAAGTGCAGGTGACTGAACACAGTTTTTTTTTTACGCCACAGATAGTTTCGAAAGGTTGACATTCATGTCCATTAAAACGGACTACGGACTCTGCATCATTGTATAACTCCTTGATTATGTTTATTATCATTTCCGGTATTCCTTTCATAGCGAGCGCTCTCCAAATCTACAAAGAGAATATATAAATAGCTGCGAGTTGTGCATTAATGGTTCGGTCTAAAACCGTAACATTGGTTCAATGACCGGGCTGATAATCACAAGTATTAATAGCGACATAACCTTACAGATGGCATTTAACAATTTTTACATTGGGATAGGTCTGCTTTTTTGGACACTGTTACAACTATTCCTTCTATCCACGACTTGGGTATCCTGTTGGTGTTCCATATCCTTCGCATTATCGGTGTAAGATCTTGTGCTATTGGTCCGCCTCTATATTTTAATAGTTCAGCGGGGATGTAGTCGGAGCCGGCTGACTTTCCGTTCTTTAGACTATTTAGGATCTTAAGAACTTCTTCCTGAGTGGGTGGTGAGGTGGATATTTCCCGTAGATGGCGATGATTAGACACTTGTTTTTAGTTAAAGATATTCAACGAAATGATAAATATATTGTAGATTAACAAATTTATTAACTTTTATAAAGATCAGAAATACATAAATGAACTTAATACTCTCACACCTGACATTTATCAAGAGATTTTTTTTAGTGTATGCATATTCTTCTTTATGATCCATAGGTATTTTCCTTGATTTACTTGTAAACGAACTCTCTTTCTCTCTCTTTCATTGACATACCAACACTGGTACAATGTGCATGAGGTATGAAAGTGCGTTGGCTGCCATGCAATGCATGTTGCATTACCACCGATAATAAAAAATTTATTTTTAAAATAAAAAATTTCATGAACAACAACTTTGCGTAGGTACATCCTCGTAAAATCTTGCACTAACTAACATACAACGAACACTGTGTGTGCATAAACATTTTGTTTTTTCACAATTTACATCGACCAAGAAGATTCGTACATTTAAATTTAACACACATAGATACGCTGCATAAACTCATACACATGAACACCGTTCACAAATAGTACATTATCGAAAAAGTACTTGAGATTTTGTACATCCAAAGGCAAGCAGTTCAGAGCAGGCAATGGGTATATGGGCGAAAACAAAATTTTGTTTAAATTTGAGTAAATATTTTTCACGATTTTCTATTTCTTAGCACAACAAGTAGTACCTAAAATCCGCTTGGGTGGATTATTTCGGTGAAGGGCGGCTTAAAAAATATAAAAAAAGAGATAATTTATCACTCTATTGCAATAAAGTATTCCCATTTACGTTAGTTTTAGGAATTAAAATCAAAATACATATTTTAAATATTTTAATCTTTTTTTCAGAAGAGATCAAATGTTTTTAAAAACATTTTTGAAGTCTTAAAAAAATTATACAGATATGCTGTTTTACACAACAAATTTTTTTTATCCAATAAATCTACAAAATTCGATCTTTTTAAGGTGAAGTTTGGCAAAAGCTTCTTCGATCTTAGATGTGCCGCAGCAAAATGTGTTGGGATAGAAGCATCTCGTCTAACATCCACCTGGTGGAGGTCAATGGATAGGGCCTCCAATCGCATATTCTTTGAAAGGGTATTAAGACGAATGGCAATCCTGATAACAGGGGCATTGCGAACAACGGCGACAAAGTCGCTTTTAACTCTACTCAATTGGATTCCAGTAGATCTAATGGCCAGGAAACTGGCACTAAACACAGCCATTAGGCTCAACGCCTGCAACGCATGGAATTTTAGATCCTATGGACATGCCTGCATAATAGGAAGCTTACAAAATCTTCCTGATCATATTGATTACTGCAACCCCAAACCCTTCTTGCTGAGGAATTTCGGTTTCTCAATCCCAACCAGTATGGAACCTACTGGTGGTCTCTCCGTTAAAAATTATGGTATACAAGCAAAATTCATGATAAATAACTTTCATATAAACACAAATCACACGACCTAATTTCATGGTGTTCGGTCCATAATTAGATTTGTAATCCAGTTATTGAGCAAAAAAGGTGAACAATTGGTAAAAAAATTTGAAAAAATGGGCATTTTTGCGATTTTTAAGGCACTGGATGCAACTTTTTCGGGTAGGTATGTTCCGTACTTTTCTTCTACTATTCAATATCTACAACTTTTCTTCAGCCACAAAAGAGATATTCCGTACGGTATACGAGATATAACCGTGCTAAAATATAGAAAAAGTGATAAAAATCCACCTTGAGGAAAAAAATTCGTATGGCCATTAAATTATTATGGCAGCCAACTTGACAAAACTAATGATACAGAAGTTCTTATTTTTGGGGCTACTTTCACGTGCAATTGTCAGAATTGAGTCCCAAAACAATGGACTGAAAAATGTTGTACTGTGTTATTTTATCAACAGTATCAGCTCAAAATACAACCAAATTTAAATAAAACAATTTGATTATTTTTAACTTGAATAAAGGCTCAATTCAAAATAATACATTTTTTTATGAAAATATACGATGTATTTATATTAACTCAAAATTTTTGTATTAACTCAATATAATACCTTTTTGTTGATACAAGGTAGTCACTAATTATCACGAAAATGGTCTCAAATGTGGTTTTCAAGATGAAAGAATACGGAATACGTTGAAATTTTTACAGTAGATATTGATTGACATTGTCGTTTTTTTATAAAAAGCGAATTTTTAAAAATTTTGAGTTAATACAGTATTGTTGAACGAGTGCGACATGTAGAATAAAAGAATAATGTTTTTTACTCAGTGTAGGGAATTATATATACTTTCTTACTTGTTATATCCTACATCACCATAGTGGGGAGGGTATAATGCGTTTGTGCAGATGTTGGTAACGCCCAAAAATATTAGTCTAATAAATAAAGTATATCGATCGACTTAGAACCACTTTCTGAGTCGATTAAACGATGTCCGTCCGTCTGGCTGGATGGCTGTCCATGTAAACTTTGTGCGTAGAGTACAGGTCGCAATTTAGAAGATCACATTGGGTACATATTATTTTTTCGGCCCAAGGACCATGCCTATTGAAACTGGCTGCAATCTGTCCATTATTTCACCTAGCCCCCATACAAATGTCCTTCCGAAATTATACTTTATGGTTCATAAATGTTTAATTTATATTATCTCCACAAATTCCGCTCCAAATAAGTTTATTATATTCAAAATTCATGTCACCAAAATTTGTTACGATCGGTTTATAATTAGTCATAGCTCCCATATAGACCCGATTCAGAAAATCACTTTAACGTGCATAAATTGCTTAAAAATGTTGGTATACACACAATTCAATCGGTCCATAATTGGTCATATAAGGCTCACTTCCGAAAATCACTCAAAAATATAAATTATTGAAATTTTAAAAGAAAAATATTTTTGCTCTTTTACTTAGTGTAGGGTATTATTGACCGACCATACTCTCTTACTTGTTTTTTTAATAGTTTTCAACTTTAGGAAACTACTAACAGATATCATTCCTTAGCTTATGTTGCTTGTAGTGTCATTGACACAAAATTATTTTCAATTTTGTAAAAATCATAAACACTTAAGAAAGTGTTTTTGCCCATATAATAATAATATGTACGAGAATACAAAAACGAACTCTTTTAGTACCATACATTCATTATTTATCTACTTCTTCTGTATTTCTTATTGCGTATGTAAAAATAAATGCACTAATAGATTATTTTCTTTGCCAGATCAAAATGGTGGTTTTTATTCTGGCTGTCGTTCCAAATGTTTCTTCACGATGGCGATCAACTCAAATAGACAGACGACACATACAGAAGCAATAAATCTTACCAATGATTTACAAAAGTTAAAGACTTCTTGTACTTTTTTTCGCTGCGTTAAAAACGGAAAATTCTGAAAAACAAAGAATGGGTTGAACAAAAGGAAAATTAATTTGGACACAATGAATAAAGAAGAAGTACACACAAAAGGCAATGATTTGTTCATGAAAATGGTCTTAAAACGACTAAGGTACCATATATTTCTTTAAATAGAAATTATGAAATATATATTTTGTCAAATATCCATGTTTGTAAGTTGGTAACAATTCTTCTTATTTTCAAAGTCGAAAGTCTTATAAGAGCCAAGTGACTACAGGTTGAGGAGGGAATTGTATCAACATTATATCGAATATTTCGAAGCAAGGAATAGAGAAGAAACAAGTAAGAGTGTTATATTCAGCTGATTTTGTATAAAAACATTGATTTTTATCGGTATTTTGGTACCACTATTCTATACACATTTATATATCATAGAGCCATATCCCGGGTAGATATTTGAAAGGGTGCTAGGAGAAATCATGGACCTATTCTTACCATTTTAAACACAAAATTCTTTTTATTACGTGTGCAAAATTTCAATGTATTAACTGCAATATATTACTTAAAGAACTGTTCATTAAATAAGGACGAAACGAAAAATGTCGATAAAATGTTTCGTAACGATTTTTGAACCTTAACTCTTCTGAATTCGATAATGTTTAATATCCATATTGTCCATGGCAATACAAAATTTAAAGTTCTCCAGCATTTTGAAATTTGCTTAAGTTTGGTATCAAATATCTAAAGTAAAACATTTATTCAGATCTTACCATGAATCGTAGATTTTAAAGTTTTTTTTGTAGCTTTGAAGAAAATCGTTCTTAGTCAAAGGGTATCTCAAAAAGACAATAAATTTTCCAAGAATTTACAAATATAAACCATTGCACGATTAAAAACACACATTCATATACAAGGTGGCGCAATAGTAAACTTCCGATGTTTTTTGGCTGTAATTAAAAAAAAATTAAAAACTTTGATTCTTCTTGTGGATTATTTTTATTTGGTCTTTTAATTATTTTTACATCAAGTCGAGAATATGATGTTATGTAAATGGACGCCGCCACTGTTGATTGTCATTTGAGCCCTTTTTATGGCATTTTCCATCACTTTGGCCAAATCTTCCGGCGATAAGTCCTCACATTCTTGACGGATATTGTCTTTAAGAGCTGCAAGAGTCTGAGGCTTGTTGACATAAACCCGCGACTTCAAAAAGCCCCACAAAAAGAAGTCTGGAGCGGTCAAATCAGGAGATCTTGCTGGCCAGTGCAAATCGCCAAAACGGGAGATTAGGCGCCCGGGAAATGCATAATTCAGCATATCGGTTGTGGCACGTGCAGTGTGTGCCGTTGCACCGTGCTGTTGGAACCACATATTTTCCAATCCCAATTTATTCAAGTTGCGGCAAAAAGAACGCGTTGATCATTGCTCTATAGCGCTCACCATTCACAGTAACCGATGACTCCTCCAGCGTAAACAGCACACCATACAGTGACTTTGAGCGGGTGTAATGGCTCTTCGTGGATTACACGCGGATCTGCACAGAAAAAATTAAAATTCGTATTCAATCACAAAATTTATAAAACCAAACATATTTTTTACTCAAATAGGACCTATCACAAAAATTGTAAAATCAAACACAACAAATCGTAATTTATTTATTGAAAAAAAAATATTTTTTCTTTATTAAATTATTTGTACTATTATTGAAAGAGAGTATTTGAAAATAATTTAAATTTCAAACAATTAATTTTATAAAAACAATGAACAAAATGTTTGGTTTTAAATTTTTTTTCCATTAAAAAATTATTTTTATTTTTTATTTTGGTTTCTTTCTTTAAACAAATAAAAAACAACAATTATTTATAAATGACATGTTTTTTTAATGACACATAATTTCTTACAATACATTTATCATGTTATAAAACAAAAATATCATCCGCAGATTCCTAACAGATTGTATTCCAACATTATTGTCTGTCCAACATTAGTCCATCTGGAAATTGCGAAAGTTTTTATTAGAAATTTGGATAAAATTCAATTAATTAATAAAAAAAAATACTCACATTGTGTCCGAGTTATTTTTGGTTGTCTAATTTCTGGAAGAGATTCCGGTTTGTTATGTTTTAACGGCCATGTCTTTAAATAAAATTATAATGTAGTTTATATTGCAACAATAATTTACACAACTTACCTCCAGAAAATCGACTAAAACTCCTAAAATCTTTGAAGAATCACAAAATATGTTGACAATATGAGAAAAGCGATATTTTATTTTCATTTTACAAAATTTGTAATTTCTAGTTATTTTCTTTTTTGGTGTCAAAATTTAATTTTTTTATTGTTTTATGAACTATTTTTGAAAATAGGAAAAACAATGAAAAATGTTTATTGAATCAAATAAAATTGTTTATGAAATACAATTTAAAACCAAATAAAGTTTTGTTTGGAGAAAAAATAGTAATAATTTTTTCTGTGTGGAGCAGTGTAGCGTAACATTGTTTATTAACGTGTATTTCGCATGTGTTTACTACACAAATGTCAAAACAGAACTGACATAAGGGGCCAATCGCAAAATTTATAGCATTTTCTGATAGGAGGATTACTTTTGCGCCACCTTGTATAAACTTCTAAATGGGACTATGGAATTTAGGGATATATTTGAAAACATACATATATTTTTGTGCATATTTTTATACTAATTGTCCAATTTTTATAAACTTATGTGCTGTTTTTCTTTAACGTAAGAGTGCTTTGAGTGGACGTTTTTGTTACAATAACAAAACCCATGTTAAATTTCCACTCAAAGTACTCGTTCGCTATAGAAAAACAGCACATTAGTCTTATATAAGTCATTGAATGTTTTTTATTCCAATATATTACTAAAAAAAACATTTTTATCAGAAAGAGAATAATTAGTATGATTAGGGTCCTTTGAAGAAGGATATCTCGAAATTTATGTCCTAAATTTTTGTATTTCGTTTTCACAAAAATCAGCTTATACTCTTGGAAAAAACATGTCCCAAATTGGAAAAAGTATGTGATAAGACAAATAAAACTTTTGGAAACCACATAGCTTATTTTTTAATAATTTTTTACTTAGGAAGTCATATTTTTTACGACAAAGGCGCATCTCGATTATTTTTCTATGGGTTATTCCAAGAAACTTTGCCGAACAAACCATAGCTCAAAAATTTACTTCGAGCTCCCGTTTTTTTGAAAAAAAAGTATTTTTTAATAATATTCAAGAATCGAGCTAAAATAAACTTTTATTTCCAGTGGGAGCTTTTGTACATTTTTTTTGGATTTTATAGCATTTTGTTGGAGAAAATTTACGAAATTGTTGTTAAACTTCTCGCTGTTCTTTCATGAAAACCAAACACCCAATTAAAAAGCAGTTTTACATTTTAAGAGAGCAAGTTGTTGGCTATTAAATATATTTAGCTTTATTCTGAATAAACACATTTTTATAATTTTGTCCGGCTAGATTTGGGATTGGAACCACAGTGCACTACGGTACGTTAATTGTTGAAAATTTGAGCCAAATCGGACAACGATTTCGGGAAGCGCATCGAGGTCGAAGGTCAGATATATGCATAATTTTACTATTTTTGAAACTACTTAACTTTCTGCATTATGTTACAGAAATATGTAGATATATTTATATTAATAATAATTACTGTAAAAAAAATCATTTGCAGATTAACCCTATATCTCCTTTGGGTCAAAATCACCCTCATACTGTAATATCGCTAAAATTGAGAAAAAAATTAAAACTTTTCAGTTTTAGTAAAAATTTTGCTACTAAATAATTACTTTTGCAATTGAATGCAAATTAATCAATATGTGAAATGACAAAAATTGGTTAAAAAATGTTAAAGTTATTAAAAATTCCCCAGACCATTAACGTGTTTCAGGCCACTTGAACAAGAAATTTAGGAAAATAAATTATCATATCTTGAGAAATATTAAAATAAAAGGTATTTTTTACTATTATTATAATGAACCAACCTGCTAATATGAAATTAGACACATATAATCCTGAATGAGAAATGGAGACTTTGAATATTCTAAATTAAAACTTAGGCCGGGTAACTTATCAAAATTTTAAACAAAATTTAAGTTAAGGCATAATCAATGTTTTAATATATTTTTTTCATACACTTTAATACGTTACTGTATTTTTATTATGAAACCCTTTGAAATTTTTAAATTTATGAAGCTTGAAACATAAAAAATCACCCAATAAAACACGTTGAATATTTCCAAAGTTGGATTTAGCAAAAATAACTTAAAATTTTGACAGTTACAATCAATGCCTTATCATATTTTATTCAACATAGGTTTAAATGATAGTTCTTAATAAAATTCTTAAGAGATATAGAGTAAATATAACACTACATTAAATTGTATATGATAAAAAAACTGCGTTTATTTGTAAATAAAAACCTAATTGTTTATAGTTAAGGTGATAAAAGAAATTTATTTACATTCAAGTATCGTTTATTTTCAAATATACCTACATACATATTATATATGTATATAAATCTAATAAATATGTATAAATAACAAAATATATACATATATACAAATTTTACTGTGATCGTTTCTAGGAATCGCCTGAAAGGAAACAAACACACATTGAAGGGGATCTATTTTTAAGTTGAATTCTACATGAAAACAACATTAAACATGCAACAATAACAACAACAACCGACGCAAATATCAATCAACCAAATCAACAAAATGCATCCTCCGTCGAAGTTGCAGCAGAAAGAAGTAAGTAGCAGCACACACTCTAGGGTCGCCTCTAACCCCATGCTAATGAAAATATAATAAAAAGAAATCTTCTAAACTAGAATGCACACACACACATTATTGGTTTATTGAGTCTACACATTACATTCACGTTGCACAGTCAGGTCTATCGGAATAAAAGTGGTGATAAATCCGAATATTCTAAACTACTTTTAAGATTGCAAAACAAAGTATAAATAAATCGTAGAATCAGCACCCTGTTAAAATGCAAAGTGGTATATAGGGTGTTAGGAAAATTTTGTTCAGCTTGTAACTTGTAAAAATAATTTATGAATGAAGCTTTTATATAAAACAAGTGGGAAGGTAAAGAATTTCCTGTCTATTTCACTAAGTTATATCTTATAGTTTAAAAGATATTTAAGATTAACATTTTCGTGTTTTACCTTGACTTTATATGTATATGTAGCTTTCCAAATAATTTTCTAAAAATAGCCTCCTATTTTTAATAAATTCCAAAATGTCTCAAAGATTTTTTAAAACATTTTTAATATTTTACATATTAATAAGAAATTGTAAATCGATATGGACGTGTTCTCTACCTCATACTTATTATATTTTTCTCTACCTCATACTTATATATTATTGACCCCTCCACTCAAAAACGTTAACAGGAGATCAAATTTTCAAAAAGAGTCAAATTTTCAATAGGATTTTCAATTACATAAAAATTATACTAAAATTTATGTTTCCAAAGTTATTATTTCTATTATTCATTAAAAACATAACAATCTGTTTAAATTTTAAAAATTATTACGATATTTTAACGAACTTTTTTATACCCACCACCAAAAAGATGGGGGGTACATTCTAAGCCGATCTAACCATGTCCGTCCGTCTTTTGTTGGCATGATAGGGCCAAGAGGGTAGGATGTAGGGGTATGAAATGTTACCCAAATATTCTCTGTAGATCAGTGTGATGGTCCAAAATGTGAGAAAGCCCCCATAAAAATGTCTTCCTGAAATATGGATATATGGTACATAAATGCTTATATAAAAGCAGACTCCATACTAAATTCAGCAGATATATGTAAGTACATAGAACCTAAACAAAAATCACGAAACGAAATATTATTTGGATCGAACCATATTTGACCATCTCCCCCATATATAGCCCACTTCCATAGATCACTTTAATACGCGTAAATCTCTTACAATTATCACTAATTAATTAATAATAATTCCAATATATCGTTAACAAAAAGGTCCTAACTAACAAAAATGTCAAAAACATTTTTTTTACAAATTCCGATGTATCTTTTTTAAAAAAAGTATGTTTTTAATTTTTTGTTAGTTAGTGCATTTTGCGTTTTATGTAACGATATACTAAAATCACCGTACCAAATTTTATGAACATCGCACAGTGGTATGAGAAAAAAAAAGATAGAAATAAATATCACTCAAATACTTAGGCCCATAATAGGTCATAGGTTCCATATAATGAACCAAAATAGTACACAGATCAGTAATTTTTAAAATCATACTACTGAATTTTGTGAATATCAGTCCATATTTGGCAACAGCTCCCATATAAATACATAAAAATCGCGTTAAAATATTGGTACCGTGAAATAGCTCCCAAATGAAATAACTCCCAATGAAATAATTTCCATCAAAAATGAAATAATTCCCAAACTTGAAAAATGAAATAACTACCAAAGGGTAAAATGAAATTACTCCCACTAATCGGCGATTTCATAGTTTTAAAAATATTAGTCCCAAAAAAGCGAAATAACTCCCAATGAAATAAATCCCAATAAAAATTAAATAATTCCCAGCCCGAAGCAATTTATTTATGTAATCTAAAATAGGGAACTACAAACGTGAAATTATTCTTCTCTTATCAACAATTTTTTGCATTGCGGGCCTATAGCGTAGCGCAAAGTTTTACTCCTCTGGGATGTGTCAAAAACTGGCTTCACTCAAAAAAATTTGTTTTGCATTGCTAAGGTTTTCTCCTTCGGGGTGTATCAAAATATGGCTTCGCTCAGAAATGATTTCTTTCATTGCAGAAAGGTTTTTATAATATTTCAGAAAGCCGATTTTCATTTCGCACCATATTAAGAAATCGTTGCAACCTGACAAAGGCCGACGAAATAATAAATAATCTTTTCTGAGCGAAGCCGGTTTTTGATACACCCCAGAGGAGAAAACCTTTGGGCCCGGCCGAAGGCTGTCAATGCCAAAAACTTTTCTGAGCGAAGCCAGTTTTTTATACACCCCAGAGGAGAAAACCTTTGCGCCAAAACCTTATTGAAGCCAGTTTTTGATATTTATGGGTTCTGCTTTTGCAAAGGAAAACGAAATAACTCCCAATACAGTGAAATAACTCCTAATTCCCAAAATAAAATTAAATAAAACCCAACAAAAATTTCATTGGGAGTTATTGCATTATGAAATAAATCCAAACAAAAAATTATGAAATAACTCCCTATGCGTTAGGAGTTGTTTCATAATGAAATAAGTCCTAAGTTGTATGAAAAAGTTGTTGGGTGTTATTTCATTTTTTCGTGAGGAGTTATTTCATTTGAAAGTTATTTCACGGTACCTAAAATATTTTATGACAATCGACTCATAATAGGTCATATCTCCCATATAACCCAATATCTTGAAATTTGTCTAAATATATTTGTATACCCTTTTTATACTCTTGAGGTTAAAATAGAATATGTTGATCCAAACGTATTAACTTATCATTAAGTATGTATAAATTGTTAAATTTCATACGTTCTAATAGGAATTTCAATTATAAATTGCTGAATTAGATAAAAATTGTTGTACATTTGAAATAAAAAATCTTCTGCGTAAACTAGACTTACTAACAATTGTTATATTATTTCAGTTGTTATACCATCATATTTAGGTGGAGGGTATTTAAGATTCGGCACTGCCGAATATAGTACTCTTACGTGTATTTTCTTCTGAAGTTCAATATGCATTCAGTAAAGAGACCATACAAAACTTTATATCTGTTAGATTTGTTATTATTAAATGTAATCATTTATTTAAATGATACATAAATATAACATATCATTAAATATGTGTTTTAAAGGCATTTTTAATACAATAGCAATGTTTTTAAAGTTTTATTCGGTAGTCCGGATAATTTGATATCCGGACTACCGCATTAGGGTCTGCAATCAATTATCCGAATTATCAAGGTTTTACTGTAATTGAAATCTGTCCACATTTGTACAAGTTACAAGCTGAACAAAGTTGTTCTAAACAAAAATGGTTGACTTTGACACGCTTTATCTTACCTTGTATTTTAATAGGATGGTCACTATTTATTAACACTTTTTTTGCGATCGACCCCACTGTGCGTAGGCACTATCTATGCGTGGACTGAAAATAGAATGGAGTTCAAACTTCACATTTATTTGCAGAAACATTTAAAGTGCAGTTCGAATATAACGGTAGAGCACATTATTTTGTTTTAACGAAGTTCGGCATATTTCACACTGACTGGAACGCAATTAGCTTTTTTTGCCATATCGTCAGTAAGTCAAAATAATGACTCACCGACCATTTAAAAAAATTTCGTTTCTCGATATTTTTTATGCTTTATGAGCAAGGCAAGTTTTTAAAAAAAAAAAATTGAAAAGTCGACAAAGACGGTATTGTATTTTAAATTCTGTAGATTTCAATAAACTCAATTAATAAAATTAAAAAAAAATATTTTTATACTTAACATAAAATTATTTGTAGAATATCAGTAATGGTATTTAGAGGTATCGGTATTTATGATTATATCGGTAAAGTTAGTTTTACGGGTAAACTAACTTTACCGATATTTTTTTTCGGTAACGGAAACTTTGCGGTAACGATGGTTGAGCTGAAGATACCTGGATTATTGTTAAAGTTGATTCGGCAAAAACGAACCTCACTGTATAAATATAAAAGTTTCTACATTTACAGACAAGAGAATCAAGTGCGAAGCATACAAAAAAAAACATTTTGAATATGGGCATTTCCATTGTCACAGACGAATTACTTTCTTTTTTTTTTTTTTTTAAACATACACAAACTGCGAAGCGTTTTGCTTGTCTGCAGTTACACCCAGAGTCTCTGGCAGGAATCGAACCCGCAACCCTCAGATTAATAGTTCAGCACACTATCGACTGGTCTATCGGGGCACCCGACGAAGAAGAAATGAGAATAAAAAATGTTTTATGGTCACGACTGCGACATCAGAATGCTAATGATAATTAGTGTTGTAACAAATATTTTGTGGTATGAGTGCATCGCATTTAAACA
The DNA here is from genome assembly GCF_958450345.1 of Calliphora vicina. Classification (NCBI taxonomy): domain Eukaryota; kingdom Metazoa; phylum Arthropoda; class Insecta; order Diptera; family Calliphoridae; genus Calliphora; species Calliphora vicina. Next base: position 71,472,678 of record NC_088782.1, read on the forward strand.
AGTAAATATTTGAAATAAAATGTTATTAAAAATTAATATGAACACAACAAATATTTTTCTGTAATAATACTTGTCTAACGAAAATTGTATTGTCAATATTTAATTTTTCGGTCACGGTGGTATTTTCTGTGGAAATTCCCATATGTAATTGTTACTCTATATAAAATGTTAACATTCACACACTCATATGTTTTTAATTTTTATATTCTGATATTAAGGATTTTTGTTTAGGGCTAAGAAGATTATTTGGATTTCTATATACAATACAAATTGGTTTTGCCATACACAGAGAAAACAGATTCGTGATAGCAACCGAATTTGTTGCCAACCGAATGATTCGGTTGCACACATAGAATTTTTCAGTTCTAACACCAGAAAGTCGGTTGATAAAGAAGAATTTCAGTTGAGGCAACCAAACTTTAGTTACCCCTTACAAAATATTGTAGTCAAAACTTTAAAATTCGGTTACTAAGATAGAATCATTCGATTGACAACAAATTCGGATGCTATTACGAATCTGTTTTCTCTGTATACATTATTTTAACTATAGGAATATTTTCATTGGAATTTTATTTATTTTATTTGTAGCACAACTGCTTATTACCATTAATTAAGAATAACGGAAGCCAATTCGTTGGGTTAATCTGTTTTATAAAATCTAAATAAATAAATTGATCTGCAAAATTTCGATATCTGTCCTTGAAAATTTTGAAATAAGATTAAAACTTTGATCACCTACTCCACTTAGTAAAAGGGATCCCGATAGATTTTATTTAACAAAAAATATTGGTTCTGATTCATTAATAAACTATTCAACCCAGCACCAGTATCTTCTTATATATAAATAGGCCACACGTTTTTTTGTGGTACACTTTTAGGTATGTTATTGTCCACCAATATTGATGAAACTTATATGGTTTAAGAGGTTATTTTCTCTAGATGTGCACAATATAAATTTTTTTAAAAAATTCTTTCCATAAAAGTGGTAAAAAGTGTTTTAAATTTGCTTGAAAAACAACAACATCGTGTTTATGCACATCTAAATACATACACATGCATTTGTACACACACGTGAAAAATATTTTTGCATATACCCAGTGGCGAAATTTTTGAGGCCTTCAGCTATAAGGCCTTCTGTAAGACCTTCCTGGAACTTTTTTTAGATCCAGTACTCATGCTCGCTTGCCATCTCAGGAAGACCTTATGGAAGGCCTACCTGCTCCCTTCTTTTTGTTGCTACAAGCGTAGTACAAGCAGAAAATACCGTTAAAAACTCACATTCCAAAGACAAAACTACAAATACAAAAAGTGAAGAGAAAAAAAGAAGTGAACTTATAGTTTTGCTTAAATTCTTGGACAAAGCGGTTGTGCGAATTTTTTACTTGGTCATTATTGGTTTTTATTATAAAGAAATTAAAATAAATAAGATATCGCTTAGGCCGGGTAAGTTATTAAATTTTAAACATAGTTTAGGCTTAATCAAAGATACAATTTAATTAACAAAATTTATTTACAAAGGCCTGAAAACAAGCCTGTGAAGAAGGCCTGCTACCAGGCCTGTTGAAGAAGGTAAAGCAGAAGGCCTTGGCTGGCTAGGACATCGTGTGTAAAAAATGTATGAGTATGGAATGGGGCAATAAGTCCTTGTGTCTGCTAAATAAGGCCTTCCAGAAGGCTTGCTTACTACTTCTTTTCGCCGATGGGTATGTACTCAAAAGTAACTGTATAACATCGTTATTAGTGGTCGAATTTTGACCACCATGCGGTCCTAGTCAGAATAAATCGCCAATGATATTTTTCGAACATCGCGAAAATCGTGGACGTCTAAAAAAGAGACAATGTTGCTCGCTCATCTTCTCATCAATTGTGTTTGATGTAAGACATTTGTTACATACATCGCCAAAGAAAGTGTCGTCTACGATGATTTGGCCAACTGGCTGTGTAATAATTGTAATATTTTTTCTATGCTCTTGGGAAAATCGATATGTACGTGAATGTAGAGACCATACATTGCAACACTACGTACTCAGGTTTTCTTCATCGGATTATAAAATAAACACACATAAAGTATTTCATCCCAACATCAAATAAAAGTTGAGAATATCTGTTTTTTTTCAATATACACCATGTCATGGTTCTGTACCGGATTAAATCTCTAGTCACAAAGTCAAAGATTTGATGAACTCTTTGAATATATAACATCGCGATGTTATATGCATCGATGCATCGGTGGTTCATTGAAATCGGAAATGACAAATCCGAAAAAATAATTTTCTGTCCGTTTTGTAATGGATTCTAACTTTAATGTAATGTAATCTTAATGGAACGGAACAGCTGATCGATGTTATTGTGCTGCAAAGTACACTAAGGTCTCGTTTTATGCGATAGATGCGTTCCAAAAAAAAAATCGCATAAATTGAATTCGCATAAACGATACTCTAGCTTCATATAAAAACTAATGATTCGTTCCAAAGTTCTGAAAAACCGCATAAATTCAGATTTTAATTAAAAAATCAGAACAAAATCGCATAAAAAAATCAACAAAAATATACATATTTATTTAATTTACTTAAACAATAAAAACAAAATATTGAATAATTGTCTGCATCGGTTTGGAATTGGTTCAACGTCACTTTCATCACTAGATGATATAATCATATTGTCATCATATGGTAAAATATCATTTTCAACACTAGAATTAATCTAGTGAATAGGGGACGAAATCGAAGAATTTGTAGGAGCTTCAATTGCTTCTTGCAAAATAATTTGTCATTAAACTTTGCCATTTTGAATTTTTAAGTTGCTTATGCAACTCTTGATATACGGAAAACAGATCAGTCAGTTCGCGGTGAATCTTTAATTCTCTTTCCGTATCTGAATCTATATTAAGAATTTGATTTTGTAAAAAACAAACTATAACCATTATATCAGTGATGCAAAATTGGTTTAATTTAAAAATGGTAAAAAGGTTAGGCCCTTAAGGGTTCGGTTATGTAAATGAAGAACTAAAAAAAAACTTTAAAACCCATCTAAAATTTCAAAATCTTTTAAAATTCTAAAAAAAAAAATTAATTTAAAAATCGCATAAATTTGAATCCGCGTAAAACGAAACCTGTAGCTCGTTTCTGTATTTCTCGCATCGGAAAACTTCTCACATGAAGTGTGAAACAAAAAATTCCATCGTTTCTCGATGTGCGAGAAAAAAGTGTTTCTGTATTTGAATGCGAAAACAGACAACACAGATTCTGTTCTTACTGGAATATTTCCAGTAATTAAGTGTCAAATGCAAGACAAACGTCAACGAAAGAAAGAAATTATAATAAAACCAACAGTGAAAGGCTAAAAAAAGTTAAAATGCCAAAATATAACAATTGTGTTTTATTGATTGTCATCATTTAAATATAAAACAAAAAGTAAAGTGTGGCGCTTAAAACTGCTGAATTTATAAATAAAATAATTTAGAAACACATTTTTGTGTACTTCCATGTGTATATATAATTATTTTATTCAAACTCTGTGCTACTTACATTTTCGGCTGATTTGGGTTCCATATTTATACATACGAAGTTAAAAATATCTATATTTTTTAAAATTTTGTTTTTCTCACACCAATTTCAAATGTGACTTGTTTTGACAGTTCTTGTGAGAAACTTTTCGCAAAATATTGTTACAGAAACACTTTTTCTCACATCCTTCCAATAATTGCTGGAAAATTATTTAAATGACAGATAATTCTCGCAAACTCAAGATAAAGAAACACTTGTGCGAGAAAAAACTAATTTTGTTTCATTTTACACTGTTTTTGTTGCAAAGAAACACTTGTGCGAGAAAAAACTAATTTTGTTTCATTTTACACTGTTTTTGTTGCAATTCAATCGTTTCATGCGGAAAGTTTTTCGATTCGAGAAATACAGAAACGGGCTACTGAGTGTACCTAGTTAGAGCTGTTATAGTGATAAAATGTAACGTAACTGTAACTTCTGAACCTGTTGAAAATAACATTTCCTTGCGTTTTTACGCATTACCATTACAACATTACATTACATTCTACCCTAGGCGAATTTATACAAGGTGGAGTCAGTCAAACAGCTGATAACTTTTTTTTCCTAACAATTGTCAAAGCTTGTTTTTATATTTAAATATCTACATATTCTAAGATTATTAACAAAATATTTATTTTTTACATAAATAAGTAAAGCCCTCACTATTCAATTATCTACAGTACATTAAGTTTTAATACATTTTTGTTTAATTTTTCATTTTTGTTTTTGACATTTGTTAAGACCAATTGTTGTTTTTGTAGAACTGACACCACCTTGTATGAATTCGCCTTGTGTACAGCGTTCAGAATTTTGTATCTAAAAGTTATGTTAAAAATATCATTCATAAAATACTAAATGTTATGAATAGTGTGTAGTAACAAGGTGTCGCACAATTTTTGAATCAATCAACTGTAATATAAATTTCCTGTTTTATGAAACTGTAATGCAACATTTCCAACAAAGTTCATTAATCTAATCTCAATTTGTTTAAAAACTACATAATCGAAATCAAAAAATTTTCAAGTGGCACGTGGTGTTTCGAGGAAACCGTAAAATTAATCTGTTTTAATGCATTTTTTCTTCTTTTATGTGTGTTTTTCATTATATTTTAACGTTAAAATAGAGAACAGGAAATAGTAGCAGCTAGCGTAGGATCGAACGAAGCAACTTTACTTTCTATTGATGAATCGTCTTGCTGCACTTTGAAATGAAACAAATTTTGTTATGATGCCATTAATTTGTTTAGAAATGCTTCATTTACGGAACAACAAATACATTAATAAGAAAAATATGTTTATACAATTAATGCATAAGGTATTTTCACATATTCAAATAATTGGAAAAAATAACACTCAATTCTAACCACTATTTTATGGAAATGTTAATTGATCTTACATGATTCTTGCAAAATCTAACATAATAAATAACTAATTTAAAGTTTTTTTAATTCTTTCGTTACTTTTTAAAAATTAAATAAAATGAAATAAATTTATTTATTTCATTCATGTGGCAGACGCTTTCCGTTTGTTGATTATTTGCATAGCATTAGTCTTTAACGACACCCCACAACAAGAAGTCTAAATGAGTCAAATCGCAGCTCCGAGACGGCCAAATGACATTGGCGAGGCGGCTAATATCACGATTACCCAACTTAGTGCTCAAAAGATCGATTGTTTGATGAACTATCTAACATGGTGCACCATGCTGAATTTAATGAATCTGAATTTAAAAAATGTAAACAAATTATATTCTACAGACAAAGTCCAGTACTCTGTTAATGAGTATCAACTTGATAAAGTTGATGGATTTCTTGATCTTGGCGTATACTCAATAATAAATTAAGTTCTAATTCTTACATTTCGCAAACTATTAATAGTTTGTCCAAAGGGGTTTTAGGTTTCATCAAACACTGGGATTGGAATTTGATGATCCTTATGTCCAAAGCAATTGTTCACGTCACTTTTGAGAATAATTTTGGAATATGCGTTTGTTTGGCTGGGATCCACAGTACGAAATCTATATAAAGAAAATTATATCCGTCCAAACAACCTAACATTGATCTTAATATGAAAGTCATATCATATGAAAGTCAGTTAGCACTTATTAAACGCCCTACTTTAAAAATTAGAAGAATATATGTTAATCAAATTAATTTAATAAATGGTGCAATTAATTCCAAATTTTTACTTTTCAAAATCGAATTCATAGTTCCAAATCGGACCACAAGAAATTATAATCCTCTTAAGATCCAATATTTCCCGTTCGAATTATGCAAACTTTGATACGATGCTTAGAATTTGTGTTCAATTCAACAATTTACATATATAATTTCATTGATATATACAGTAGCCCAAGAAAGTCTACATACAGGAAAAATTATTATGTTACTTTAATTTAAAGCAGTTTTTTTAGTTTTTTTATGAGATATATAATAATAAGATATGTATTATTTTAGCAAAAAAAAATTCAAATAACGCCCAAAAGTTCACCGTTATTAGAGTTATTGATTCTGAGTAAAATAACGAAAAATTTATTCTCGGTCACGCCTACTTTTGGGCGGGCAGGGCTATTAAGTTTCATAATATTTTGAACATTAAAGCCCAAAAAACCAAAAAAAAATTTCGTTATTTGACTCAGAATCAAAAATTCTAATAACGGTGAAATTTTGGACGTGATGTTGTTAAACCCGATTTAAGTGATGTTGTTTTAATTTTTTTTAGTGTGAATTTATCTTTTTAACAAATATATTTCATTACTTTTAACTTACAAATACAGCTTTCAACGAAAGAAATTTAATTTTAATTCCTGTATGTAGACTTTATTGGGCTACTAAATATTAAAATTGTTAAATATTTTCAACAAAACTGAACTTGGTCATAAAAAAGTTGGCCAAATAATCAAAGGTCTGCTACCAAACTGTTTCCAATGTTATTAAACAGTACCGGGAGAACTTGTCCGTTGATATAAAACCTGGTTCAGGTAAAAGGAATGGTCCACATGATGTTTCTAAAGCCAACAATAATAGAAAGCATTTTCAAAAGAGCTCCCAACATATACGATAGGAAAGCAGCCCTGTTATGTCAGTACTCGGACTATTTGGTACGAAAAGTTAAAGCTAATGCAGGTTTAAAAGCATACAAGGCTCAAAAAGTTCCTGACTCTGCTAAAAATTTAGAGGCCAAAGACAGAGCACGGAAATTGAAGTCAAATTTTATACAAAAAATATACCTGCTGCATAATGGATAACGAAATGTACTTATGGTCAATTTTTTTCCCAAAAAGTTCTTGGTATGGAGTTGCGCCAAATATTTGTTACAAAGGGCTCTATAAATACCGACATTTACATCATGGAGTGTTTACAAAAAAGGATGTTTCCATTCATAAGACTTCTAATGTGTCCACTTATTTTTGATCTGATTTGGCATCTGTCACTATGGTAAGAAAGGTCTTGAGTGGTACAAGAACAATAATGTGGTATTTGTGCCAAGAGAGACAATTCCTCCAAACTGCCTGAAGCTGAGGACAGTGGAGAGATATTGGGGTTCTGTTAAAATAGAATTGAAGAGCACAAAAGAGGTGTTCAAAAGTGTGGTAGATTTTAATCGGAGATAGACAACCTATTCAAACAAAGTGACAGAAAGCACTATAAAAACCATAATGGAACGGTTTCCGAAAAAGGTTCAAAATATCATCATTAGTGATTAGAACTATAAAAATAATTTTTTTACAATAATTTAAATCAAATAAAAAAAGATTCAAAACTATAAGTTTAGCTGTTTAATTTTTATTAACATATAATACATATCGCACTCGTTCAACAATACTGTATTAACTCAAAATTTTAAAATGTTCAGTAGAGGGCAAAAACGGTTTGTGGTTAAATTTTAAGAGAATTTGAAAATCTAAATACATCAAATTAAACAAATTCCATTTGAAAATATATTTACATTGTTTTTCTTTAAAATTATTGCAATTATTGCAAAATAAATCTATTTTTTGAGTTAATACCATTTTTCCGAAACTACTCGATATTTTTTTGTATTATTTTATCAAAAAAACAGTATCAACTCAAAATACAACCAAATGTAAATAAAACAATTTGATTATTTTTAACTTGAATAAAGGCTCAATTCAAAATAATACATTTTTTTAAGAAAATATACGATGTATTTCTATTTAAATTTTTGTATTAACTCACAATAATACCATTTTGTTGATACAAAGATAGTCACGAAATGGTCTCAAATGTCGTTTTCGAGATGAAAGAGTAATCGGAATACGTTGAAATTTTTACAGTAGATAGATATTGATGTTGTTAGTTGATTTCTTGCAAAAAGTGAATTTTTAAAAATTTTGAGTTAATACAGTATTGTTGAACGAGTGCGATATGTATGTTAAAAATTGTTCTATCTCAGTCCTTACTTATAAATATATACATACATCCCTTTGTTTATTTTTAAATTGTTGTTATTAATTTTACAATGAACTTCTTATTTTTTTTTGTATAAACAGAATTTTATTCTCATTCTATTTCAGTGAATAAAAGGAAAGTGTTGAAAGTCTTTGGTCGTATTTCAATTATATCAATTTGGAATGTTTCTTTCATTTATTAGTCTTTAAAAGAAATTTAAAAACAACAAGAAAAGCATCATCATAAAAACAAAAAAAAATATTCTTTAAAAAAAGCGGAAGCTATTGCGGAGAAATTTTCCAAACAACAAATATTTTTTAATAGGCGCTGTAAAGAAAAATAAAATAAACTAAATGCGTACATATATATATTAGACCTGCCCTTAAAATATAAATAATTGTTTGGGTTAAATTGTTTTCTTTAGTTATGGAAAATTTCAGGACAAGTGAATAACAAGAACTCGTACCAGAAATCGATTAAATGCTGTAATGCAGTCTTACAAAAATTATAATTATTTTTGGACTTTTGAAGTAAATTTTATTTATGTTCTGGATAAAGTTTTATCTTTCAAGCTCAAACAAAAATCACAGATTCACCTCAAATTACGTTATGATTTTTCTTTTCATCTGGTTTAAAAATACTATCATAACATTGACTTTAACTTTTCTGAACATCAATCACTTTGCGATATTCCGACATTTAGATGATCAGGCATAAATCAAGATCATCGAAACAGCTTGCATTTTAATAATATTTTATAGCTCAATTAATTATAAGCACACAAATGTTAAAATTTTTGCCTGCTCTCTCTTAGTTTAAGAGTTACAGGCATTTAAAATAAATATGTATATATAATAGTAAATTTCTCATGTATTTGGAAAATAATCTGATCATTATGTATCATTAAAAAGTGCTTCAAAATACCTTTAATATGATATATAATATGGAACTGTTTATTAATATGTATTGTGAACCAAACATTTCTTTTTGAATTTATATGACAGTACTTCAGAAAATTTTTATTTACAGAAAAAGTGAATTTAGCGAAGCCGGTGATCGATACACTCCAGAGTTTAAAGTCCCTTCGCCCGGCCGAAGGCCAGCAATACAGAAAATATGAATATTAACAGAAAAAAATTATAAAGTAATAAACTGTTGCGGGGATCTTGATTAGTTCCGATGATCAAAATGCATGAAGAAAGCAAAAAAAAAAAATACAATTTCCACTATACAAATACTACTTACTAACTTCGAATCCATATATCTGGATTCCAAGACTTGATCCAGCGAAACTCCGGCCGATATAACTTTTACCGGTAAGCAGAACCCCCACCGATTTAGGCAGTCGTGTTATTATTTAAATATCAACATGTGAAACTCCAAAAAACATGTGAAATCAAAAAATTTCCGTCACGGATTCCCGTTATAAAATATTAGCCTTAAATTGTCCATCAGTTAGATTTGCATATTAATGGATAAAATTATGGGTCTAATTAGACCAAATTATTTTCTAGGTGCCTGTCTAATCTATATGCATTCAAACCAATATATGGAACTTATATACATACATACTATATATGTGGCCAATGAACTTCATCGTTGCTTTAAAAACAAATAATAATAATAACAAAAACAACAAACAGCAGCAACAGAACATTAAGAATACGTCAATATACGAAAAACATTAATAATTTTTCACGTGCTACTGAGAAAAAAGAACCACTTGAAACATAAATATAGAAATTATTTATAAATATAGACCCTAGAATCGCCCAACTAAACCGCAATATCAGAAGGTTGGTAAATTATGACAAGTGAAACGAACAAATAAATGGAGGCCAGGCAGCAACTGCAACTTAAGTTTTGGAGGTGGCAAATTCTGGCACTCTCCAACCCAAGGAAGGCGCGAATCCCGAAATACCGACCCGGGGTTTCGGGATTTTCGGGAAATCTAAAATCCCGAAAATTATAAGAAAGAAACGTACATAATTATGTCTTTACAATTGAAAGTAAATTTTTTATTTAGCAATTAATTTTTATTAGACACTAAAAAGCATACTATTGCATATATGGTTTCGTCTGCCATTCTAGAACGAATTTTGTTTCCGACATATGCTGCTGCCGAAAAACATCCTTCACATTGGCAAAACAGTTTGCAAATACATACTTGTAACAAATCTGCAAGTATTTTCCTCTTGTTCCTTCAGAAATAAAGTGATCTATTTCTTTTGCAAGTTGCCACCCCAGACTCTCACCTGCCCACGCCAGATAAAAATTTGGAAAGTCGCAGAAAGATTTTTTTGGATTTGTAGATGCCACGTTTTAAAAACGGTTTACAAGCTAACATAAAGGATAAAGCCTAAGCCAAGCTCTTCAAATTAAACAGTATAATAATATAATATAATAAACAGCCTTTGCACAACTAGATGGAGTTGTAGATATAAAAATTGTAAGTCAGTAATTAAAAATTACGCTGTAATTAAAAGTGATCTTGAAGATTTCAACATTAGGTAAAAGCTAAAATCTGGATTTGCCGGATTCTATTCCTTCAGTTGATTATTAGAAGTTAAATATAAATAATAATAATATAAATAATCCAGTAATAGATAGCATAATTTTTAATATCGAATATCGATTCCAAAACATTCCATTACCTAAAGCTGTTAACTATTTCTTTAAATTAGATTTGGATGGCGCCGATGAACTCATTATTAATTACATGTTTTGCATGATAATTGATATGATAAAATCCAAAATTGACAAGAATATCTCTCCAAGCATTTACATACTTTTACAAGTGGCAATAAGCCTTACTATCAGTTCTGCAAGTTGCGAAAGAAGTTTCTCAGCTATGCGTAGAATAAGACAATGGTTACGTAGTGCAATGCTTCAGGAACGATTTTCAAATTTAGCAGTTTTTTTTCAACTATACTTTATTTATAATAATATTTGTACAAAGGCGTATACAGTGAGTGTCACTCAAAATCGTACAACATATTTTTTTTTTAATATTATGAAATTATACAGGCAATAATAGGTGATTATATAAAAAATTAAAAGTAATTTTATTAATTGGAACAAAAAATATGTATTTCAACAGAAAAGTTAACAAAACCTCAGTTCCTTAAAAAAATATTGATGAAAATTAAAGAATATCACAAAATTCATATTTCACTTAAATGCGTATACTTGTATTAAATTATAATTAAAACTTTAAAAAAAAATTTAATATTAAATAATCCTAATACTTTGTAGGGTATCTTTTGCCATTTTTAGTGCCTGTATGATTTTAAATGAAGCGTTGATATTCTGGGCACTGACAGTGTTACCCAATTTTTTATTTGTAGATAAGGGCAATTAAAATTATACCATATTTTCTGATAGGTAATAGCACACACAATATAAAAATAGCATTTTAAAATATTTCCAAAACATCAACTTTCTAAAACTAATGAATACAATTTTACTATAGTATACGTATACGATGGTGTACGATTTTAAGTGACATTCACTGTATATGTATATGAATACAATATTACATTTTTAAATATAGAGAGTTTAGATATAAATAAATCTTTTCAACTCAAAAATAGTATTTTGTCTAACTAATATAATATAATAATTTAAATATAAAAAAAATTATAAAAATCTATATATATAAAAATGGATGTTTGTATGTGGGTATGTATGTATGTTCCGAATGAACTCAAAAACGGCTGGACCGATTTTGATGAAATTTTCAAGGAATCTTCAGAATAGTCTAGAGGGTAACACTGTATGGTCTGTAACGGCTCTACCGGATTGTCTGTGGGAACATGCAGTTTTGGCACCAACAAATAATGATGTTAACAAGATCAATAAGCAAATACTATTGAAACTGCCTAGCAAAACAATAAAATACAAATAGATTGACACAGTAATGAACGAAGAACAAGCCGTCGATTATCCTACTGAATTTTTGAATTAATTGAATCACCGACTTTGTCCGAAACTGTATATTAAATTCGAGATGCAATATAAAAGAGACGTTTTTTTAGGAGCCAGCAACGCGGACCGGGTTCAGCTAGTATTTTATAAAATAAATAGCAGTTTTAAATATTGAAAATGAAGTAGTTAGTTAGCAAACTCAATTTTTGTGATATTTTAGTCATAGAGAATAGGCATAGAGCGAAAACTCTCCTGTCAAAGACCTAATTCAGTTGTCAGAAACCAAAGAGGTGAGAATGTTTAGTAGAAAAAACTATGTGAAAACAAAAACAAGTAAGAATGTATGGTCGGTCAAGCCCGACCACATAATACCCTACACTAAGTAAAAGAGCAAAAACATTCTTCTTTTAAAATTTCAATAATTTATATTTTTGTGTGATTTTTGGAAGTGGGCCTTATATGGGGCTATGACCAATTATGGACCGATCACCATGAAATTAGGTCGTGTGATTTATGTCTATATGAAAGTTTACTATGTTGAATTTTGTGAGTATACCAACATTTTTAAGCGATTTATGCACGTTAAAGTGATTTTCGGAAGCGGGTCTATATGGGAGCTATGACTAATAATGGACCGATCGTAACAAAATTTGGTGACAAAAATATATAAAACTTATTTGGAGGGAATTTTGTGTAGATACATGTATAAATTAAACATTTATGACCGATAAAGTCCAATTTCGGGAGGACATTTGTATGGGGGCTAGGTGAAATAATGGACCGATTTCAGCCAGTTTCAATAGGCCTCGTCATTGTGCCGAAAAAATTATATGTACCAAATTTTATAGAAATATCTTCAAAATTGCGACCTGTACTCTGCGCACAAGGTTTACACGGACGGACGGACATCGTTTAATCGACTCAGAAAGTGATTCTAAGTCGATCGGTATACTTTAAGGTGGGTGTTAGACTAATATTTTTGGGCGTTACACACATCTGCACAAACGCATAATACCCTCCCCACTATGGTGGTGTAGGGTATAACAACACTCGTATGTGTGATTATTTTGAGTAATTTTTTTGTTTGATTTTTTTTCTAGTTTTCGCTCTATGTTTCTCTATGATTTTAGTTTTATTTTTACTATTTGGGAAGTGAACTTGCCTACCCCAGAGTAATAGTAATAGCTACTAGGGTATTCAATTAATCGGGTTTCTGGTTTAATCGGTTAATCGAGCAAATAATTAATCGAGGTTTAGATTTATTCGGTTAATAATCGGTTAATTTAAAATTATTCGATTAACCGAATAATTTATATTTTCATTTTAAATTGAAAATACAACGAATTTTGTGTACAAAAACATAAAAAACAGCAAATAAGGTATTTGAGATCATTTTTATAAACATATTGCCTATTTGCTGCAACAACGTCATAACTCAAAATCCGTGTTTTATGAACTGAGTAATACAAAATATACGCTGTTCTATAATCTTTCATATAGTTTCATCAGTTTTCAAAAAAGTCAATTATTTTTTGTGTGTGAGAGTGTTTTTTTGTTATAAACATCAAAATTAAAATTCATGTTTTCTAGTATATTTGATAAGTGGAAATTTTGTTAAATACAGATTAGAAAGATATTAACATCTACTGTTTATATTTCTGAAATCGCACGATTTGTTGAAAATTTATTTAATAAATAGTAAAATGTCATAAAATATTCAAAGACGTTTTTCTCGAAACGACTTTTTTCAATTATGACGTTGTTGCAGCAAATGAGCGATGTGTGAGTTTTTTAGGGTTTTAGTGAGATCTTCTGAAATAATCTTTTATAAAAATAATATAATTTAAACGATTTTTTTCTTTAGATTTAATAAAACTTTTCTTGGAAAAAAACTCTCTCGCTGATTGTATATGTTGGAGAAATCAAAAGCATGATAAAGAATATTCCTTTTTGGATTGTTTTAGATTTTTATTAATTCAATAGTTTCGTTTAGTTATGATAAAAGACTCATTTCAAAAAAAGTTTCGTCTATACATGTAAATACAAAGTTTCAAATACATACATGTAAGTCAGTTGTTATACATACTCACTAATCATGTTTAAAAAATATCTAATTTTAATTTGAAATTTGTATTTGAATTGAAACGGAAAAACAAATACAAAAAAGTGCAAAAAAAATGAAATTCTGTTAATCGGTTAATCGACACAAATTAATCGGTTTATTTGTTATTTGAAAATCGGCAATTTCAAATTATTCGAACAGTTAACCGTCCAAAATTAATCGGTTAACCGATTAACGGTTAATCGATTGAATACCCTACTAGCTACGCTTATGCCTGTTGCACTTTCATCTTAGATAGATATTTCTGAAACTACGCCAATTTCTACAACATTTGTTCAAGAAAAAATTAATTTTGAACAACATTTGCCCTGTGAGGATTCATAAAAATCATACCATAGTTTCAGTTATTATTGGTCGGTCCCTCGCTGTTATGAGCTCTCCGTTATCATCTTTGAGTGGTTTTCCGCTTGTTGATCTATTGTTGTTAACAATATTTTAGCTGCCCGGTATAACTACGATAAGTTTCAGCGGCTGCCTGCGCTTCCCTAGCTCTGTTGTCAGTCCTTCTTTTTATACCCTTCACCTTCGTGAGAATGGTATATACATATAAATTTGTCATTACGTTTGTAATTTCCACAATATAATTTTCCGACCCTATAAAGTATATATATTCTGGATCCTTATAGATAGTTGAGTCGATTAAGCCATGTCCATTAGGGTGGCCCTTAATAAACGAAAGTTGGATTTTGGCCATTCTCACCCTCCAGTTTGGTGAACATTAGTAAACAAATCATCCTGAAAATTTTTTAGGTAAATCGGTTGGGGATAAGACGTGCCGCAAGCCCTCTGAAGTTTTGAGATGCATTTACAAGGGGAAAAAAATGCATTTTTTCAGTTTTTGTAAAAATTTTGCCATTAAAAAATTAATTTTGTAATTTAATTTAAAAGAATCGAAATGTGTACGTAATTGTCGTTCTAATGAGACATAAAAAATAGAAATTGGTCAAAAAGTGTTAAAGTTATTAAAAATTCGCCAGGCCATTAACGTGTCTCAGGCCACTAGAACAAGAAATGTAGGAACAAAATTAACATATTTAGAGAAATATTAAAATAAAAGCTCATTTTTACTTAAAATATGTCCATATTTACTTGTATATGAGTTTTTGTCTTAGGATACCGTTAACCTATTCTTAGGTATGAACAAAAAATCAAATTTTTTTAACGGCAGTTTCAAAAATCCATTTTAAAATTTTTAAAAATTTTGTTAAACAAATTTCAGAATTTTTTGATCATCTCATTGGGATTTATTAAGAATATAATAGGGAATAAAAATGTGAAAAAATTATGAAAATATCTCTTATAGTTTTTTCGTACCTGTGATTTAAATTTTGAAATTTTCGAGAAAAACCAATTATTTGGCAATTTTTAGGCCAATGAGCTCTATTTCCTTACTCTTATGAACTTTAAGTAAAACCTATTGAGAATATTATAGTCCAGATAATTTTAAATATACTCTGAAACTTTTACTAAAATCGGAAAACGTTAACCCTTAAATCGTGAAGGTCAAAGGTCAAATTTTTCAATATTTGGAATTTCTCTTGGAAAAATTTCGAAATGTTGTATATTTTTGGGCCGATTTTGACGACATTTAACAAAAATATAACACAAAGCCTAGTATTTACAAAATTTACACTTGTTGTTAAAATGACCCCAAACTTCTAAAACCATAAAAAATTATGAATTTACAAGTTTGGGGTCATTTAACCCCAAGAGCCATTAAACGTTAATTTCCATTCTTGTGCTGTTATTATAAGAGTTTATGTTATATTTTTGTTAAATTTCATCGAAATCGGCCCAAAAATATACAACATTTCGAACATTTCGAAATCTTTACAAAAGAAATTCCAAATATTGAACAATTTGACCTTTGACCTTCACGATTTAAGGGTTAACGTTTTCGATTTTAGTAAAAGTTTAAGAGTATATTTAGAATTATCTGGACTATAATATTCTCAATAGGTTTTACTTAAAATTCATAAGAGTAAGGAAATATAGCTCATTGGCCTAAAAATTGCCAAATAATTGGTTTTTCTCGAAAATTTCAAAATTTAAATCGCAGGTACGGAAAAACTATAAGAGATATTTTCATAATTTTTTCACGATTTAATTCCCTATTATACTCTTAATAAATCCCAATGAGATGATCAAAAAATTCTGAAATTTGTTTAACAAAATTTTTAAAAATTTGAAAATGGAGTTTTGAAACTGCCGTTAAAAAAATTAAATTTTTTTGTTCATACCTAAGAATAGGTTAACGGTATCCTACGAAGACAAAAACTCATATACAAGTAAATATGGACATATTTTAAGTAAAAATGAGCTTTTATTTTAATATTTCTCAAAATATGTTAATTTTGTTCCTACATTTCTTGTTCTAGTGGCCTGATACACGTTAATGGCCTGGCGAATTTTCAATAACTTTAACATTTTTTGACCAATTTCTATTTTTTATGTCTCATTAGAACGACAATTACGTACACATTTCGATTCTTTTAAATTAAATTACAAAAGTAATTTTTTAATGGCCAAATTTTTACAAAAACTGAAAAAATGCATTTTTTCCCCTTGTAAATGCATCTCAAAACTTCAGAGGGCTTGCGGCACGTATTAACCCCAACCGATTTAAATAAAATTTTTTCAGGATGATTTTTTTACTAATGTTCACCAAACTGGGGGGTGAGAATGGCCAAAATCCAACTTTCGTTTATTAAGGGCCACCCTAATGTCCATATGTCTGTCTGTTGAAATCAACTTTCCGAAGCCCCCAAATAACTTACATACACGATTCATACATCAATATCTCCAGAATTCTTACGGCTCGATCTAATGATAGATATTTCAAAGACCTTTGCAATGATGTATAAAGACCATAGTAAGTTGGACCTATAATGGGTCAAAATCGGAAAAAAAATTTCACCAAAAGTTTTTTTTTCGCTAAATATTAAAAAACAAAAAAATTTTATATTTAAAAATTAAAAAAAACAATTGTTGGCATTGTATTTGCGACTTTTTTGCGTTGTTTGCCAACTTTTGAACTTCCAGGGTGTGGAGTTTCTGGACGTCGCGTTCTTGGCACACTGCCTGGACGTCAGACGAACGTTTTTTGAGTATGATCAATATCAATTGAAGAAGCTGCTTCTGCTTCGGATCATCGCATCGAGTCTTTCGACTTCCACGTATTTTTTTGATTTTCGGTTGTAACGTGGTACCTATGCTTCTTGCAATTCGGGATTTGTTCTTGCAAATGGCTCAATGGCTTGTTGAGTTCGTTGGCAAAGTTCAATTCGAAACAATAAATCGTAACCAGGTTCCCCTTTCTTGATTCGCTCGCTTTCATTTTGGAAAGATAAATATACCTTTTTATTTCCTCAGATCGTTTGAGATTCATTGTATTTTGAATAGGGGCGAATGTATTTTTACCCCAGTAACTCTCCAATTTTGGACAGGTAAACCGACATGTACAACAAAATTCCGAAAACTCAAAATATCTAAATTCGCTAATGACTTCGTCAATAATCGTTTAATCAAGAAAAGGAGCTTGATCTGTGATCACTCATATTTCTAAACCAAAATCAATTTTTAATATAAAAACTCAAAATATCTAAATTCGCTAATAACTTGGCCAATAAGCGTTTAATCGATCTTTTTTTTTTTTTTAATTTAAAAACTCAAAATATCTAAATTTGCTAACTTGTTCAATCAACTCCAGGGCACACTAAGAAAGGTGACTGCGATGAAACAGCTGATTATTTTTTTTATTCAGTTTGAATTGTCAATTCACTTGTGGTTGTTGTGGCGAAAAATACAACAAACCCAAAAGCAAAAACAACAACAGACAACTTTGACAGTTCACCTACTTTTTAACAAAAACAAAGTACCTGTTGTTTTTGTATTGTTGTAGTGATGCAGTCACCTTTCTAAGTGTGCCCTGAATCAACTCCTTCTTTCTCCTTCCTCTCTCGCTTGCTCTGTCGTCGCCTCTGGCTGCTGCTGCCTGTAGCACACGCAGCTCGTCGCTCGTTGCTTTCCCTTAAAACTGTGTTCGTGGTTTTATTTATGGGAACTTTAAAAAAAAGAATTAGGGAATTATTTCCACAAATTTCGTTCGTTTTGTCATCACTAAAAAAGTGCTGCCAAATTTAGGTTGCACAAACAGAGTTGTTATTTTTCGTACTCGCTATAGAATTAGTACTAAACTTGCAACTCTATTTTTAGTACATTAATTTACAACACTGCGTCGAATGTCATTTTATTTTCAAGCCGTCTTCTTTTGTTGAAGAAATTGCAAATTTGTGAAAAATTGTATTTAATTTATTAGTTTTTAACACATATAATATTTAATAAATGTCTGTGCAACAGTAAAAAGAACGAGTCAAAATTCATATAGTTTAAAAAGCGTATGAAATAAATTAAAAGCCGTGAACTTTACACAGCATGGCGCCCGCACCACAGCCACTTGAACAGGGGCTGGCCGGCTATTTGCCACAAGGCCAGGAAGGCAGCCCTCGGATGAATACAATTTCTTTGGCGGTGCTAATAGATTTTATCATACAAAGAACTTATCATGATCTATCAGTGTTGGCTGAATTGTAAGTTTTAAAGGCAACTCAATAAATGAGATTGATTTCATAAGTTTGTGAACAAATTTTTTCAGGCTGCCCCGTAAATCCGATATGGAACGAAAAATTGAGATTTACAATTTCTCGGCTAGAACACGTCAATTGTTCATACGTTTGATTGCTTTGGTAAAATGGGCGAATTCTGTATCCAAGGTGGACAAATCAGCGGTTAGTTTGATAAATTACCATTTTTAAAGAAAGTGTAATCTAATTTTTTTTTGGTTTTTAGAATATTATGAGCTTCTTGGATAAACAAAATATGCTGTTTGTGGAAACTGCCGATATGCTGGCTCGCATGTCTCGGGAAACATTGGTGCGAGCACGTTTACCCAATTTTCACATACCTGCTGCCGTGGAAGTATTAACGACTGGCACTTATAATCGTTTGCCTACTTGCATAAGAGAACGCATTGTGCCACCAGATCCAATCACGCCTCAAGAGAAAAAACAAACACTGTTGAGATTAAATCAAGTCATACAACATCGTTTGGTTACTGGAAAACTTATGCCCCAAATGAGAGAATTTAAAGTAGGATATATAAGAAGTTAAAACAATAGTGCTATTGAATATTAACAAATCGTTTATTATAGATTCGTAATGGCCGTGTTACTTTTGAAATTAAGCACGAATTTAATGTGTCTTTAACAGTTATGGGAGATAGTCCCAATGTTCCGTGGCGCTTATTGGACATCGATGTATTAGTTGAGGATAAAGAAACTGGAGGTGTGTATATTACAGTCCACTGAAATTTATGTAAATTTTGAAAATGTGTTTACTTTTTTCAGATGGCAAAGCCTTGGTTCATCCTCTGCAAGTAAATTATATTCACCAACTGATTCAGGCACGTTTAGTTGAAAATCCCAATGCCTTGAGTGAAGTTTATAACTGCCTACACTATTTTTGTCAATCTTTGCAACTTGAGGTTTTATATACACAAACTTTACGTCTCAGCTATGAGCGTTTAGATGACAATATACAGGTTGAAGAGTATATACCTGGCATCAAAGTATCAGTATCCTATTGGCGTGAATTGACAAGTAAAGATCCCAAATCAGAGTTGGGTTACCGCTTGACTGTACAATCAGATCCCAATGAAATTGGCCGACCACTGGCAGTAATACACGTGCCTTCATTGGGAGCTAAGGAGTCTGCAGAAGTTGCGGATCGTGCGGTACGCTCAGACCACCTTTCAATGGAACGATTAATAGTGCACACAGTTTACATAAGATCTGTGTCTAGATTATCGGATTTGAAATTGGAGTTCCAAGCTTTTCTCAAAGATGTTGATTGTGAGTGTAAATTTCTTGCAAATGCATTTCTCTTAAGCTAAATTTTAATTAACTATGATATATATTTTTGCATACATTTCTAGTTAAATTAGAAGGTACTCCGGCAATTTTGACTGTGCCTGTTTTGACACCCTGCTTGAGGGCAGAACAAATTCATATTACCATTGATACTCATACGGGCATGTTGCGTTGTCATGTTCCCAAACATTTGGACTGTCCCATTATACCAGAAATGCAAACTTCTCTCAACAATGATCGCACCAAATTACCACAAATTATGTCTGAGCTGAGATACTGGATTACACATCGTCGTTGTGAGAAAACTTTACAACATTTGCCAGCAACAGCTACAGAAGGTTTACCCTTCTTAACAGTGCCCGATAATCCTTTGTTACAGGCGGGTAGACATAAAATTTTTGTTAAACTACACCGCCATCCAAGTGTGATATTGGTAAATATTTTCGTAATTAGTTATAATAAAGATTTATGAACAAACAAAAAATGTATTTCAGGTTGTTCAACTAAAAGAAAAATCAAATATGCCCAATGAAATGGAGTATACTTTTCATTTGGGATTTGTGGCCTATCAAACAAATGAGACAGATCCCCTACCTGAAGAATCATCTCAGCAATTGGTACCTGTACAAGCCCCACCTAATTTGCAACCCGGCAGTACACCAAATGCTGAAGTACCTAAAGTTTATACTAAACTTTTAAAACTTATAGAATTTGATACATTTGTAGCAACTCATGGCCCGGGAACAGATGTTGATGGTAAGTTTTTTTTCGTGGAATACAACTCACAGACCTTTTGTCAGTACATCGAATGGAATACTTAGGGCTCATGCTCTAAAAAAAAATATTGGTAATTGTTTGAAATATGTTATCAACAAATGTAATATGTATTATATAGTAACATGTTATACACTTTCTTTGTGGTAATCTGAAAAAAAATTTCGGACAAAGTTCGAAGAATCTCGTAATTACAGATCTCAAAATATTTATAAATAACTATTTAGTTTGTATGGGAGGTGATTCACCCCAGTTCCGATCCCTACCATTTTTGGTTGAACTTTAGCAATTATAAGAAATTGATTCTTATGAAGATTGAAGACTTTCACAATTCTAGTACTCCAGATTTACGACTTTCACAATGATAATTCACCAGATATACCGCCATAACTATTTACATTGTATGGGAGATGCCTCGCCCACTTAAAGTTTCAAAATAAAATGTAACCTATTTGTCCTTCCAAATACAAAGGAATATACTGACCGATCAAGAGGACCGCTCCAGTCGTTTAACCTCCTATAAGGTCATAAATATGGATAAATACAAACTTCCTAATTTTATCCGTTTTCACCCCCTTGAAAGAAAACTATTGAAAATATACATTCTAAATTCATAGTTGTGTGACTATAGTGAGCTAAATTAAAAATATTTTTCTTTCAAAAGAAATATTCAATGTTTTAAAACTAAAGGTACCTATTTTTTCCATTTTCCCTTTATTATCCCTTTACGGTTTAAGTTTTAAAAAAAGCCCGTTGATGTTACCAAATAAGAATCTATCTACATTCCAAATTTCAATTAAATCGTTTCAGCCATTTAGTCTCGATAGTTTAAGAACTAAAGGTACCAATTTAACTTTTTAAACCTTTCTGGTCCAAGTATTCGAATTCGAATACTCAAGGAGCACTATAAGGAAGAAAATTATATAACAATAAAAAAAAACATTTTATTAAAATGCTCTAAAATTAAGAAAACAATATTTCATTTAAATCAAACTAAGTATTACAATTGTATTTAATATATAGTCCCCATTTACACTGTAAGTTTTTTCGGGCATAAGATTTTATTATTCTTCTTTAAACTTGCATTCGCGTTTACACACAAAGATTTTTATTGCAGACAATTTGCACATTAATGTGCATGTTTGTGTGTATGTAGGTATTACGAACGAAAACACAAAACGAATTGCAAGTACATCAGAGTGTGTACCCCTTTCTATTCCTCTTGCCTCTCTTGCCAATAAAGTAAATCTGCATGTGTAAACGGCTACATACTCAAGGAATATTATATCAAATGACAATCTCAGAAGTGGACCTGTTTAAACATTTCCTTTGCGATTTTTTTGTATATACAAAACGAACATATCACAAGAATAGATAAGAAGCTTGATTCCCCATAAATATTTTGGGTTTATGCTGATGTTTTTTCGAGTATCACTTACACAAATAACCTCTAAATTTAACTATTTTAACTTTGTTTTTTTTTTCAGATACTCCACCACACAAAAGGAAATTGGGTAACGAACATGGGGCGCCTTCCGCCAAACAGGCCAAAACCATTTACCCTGCCTATTTTATACCAGAACTGGCTCACGTTGTTGCCATGTGTGATGAAAAGATACCATTCTTGAATTTGGCACAAGCACTAACGAAATACAACATACCGCACAGTGGTCTACAAGTTGAATCAAATGCTACCTCGCTAGTTTTGAAAATTCTAACACTACCCATGCCCGGTCAAAGCCATGGAGAAGAACATAAAGTAATTTATAAAAATTTTTGGTTATATTGATTTAACTAATATTTATTTAACTAACTTATTGTTATAATTAGCACCAAGCCAACATTTTAAATATGCCCGCAATCGAGCCACATATTTGGAAAGATTTAATAAAACGTCTACTCTCCATATCAATACGTTCGCAAATGAACAAAAACAATCAGATCCGTGTTTGGGTTGTTGAGTTTGTTTTCTTTAGCACTCCCCTGCAGAGTACACATCCCAAGGAACAGGGCAATCGCAGAACAGTTTATCTGACCTATGAACAAATTAATCATGATTTCTCCAAGACCGTGGAAGATCTCTTGAAAGACTGGTCCAAAATTGTTTATCTTTATACATTGGTTTATAATTTCTCGGAACATATGAAAAATAGTAAGTTTTAGGCTTAATTTTGAACTTGAACTTGAATTTATAGATATTTATTATTTCTTTTTCTATATTTTTAGAACGTTTGAACATTTCCGATACCATCACCATAAATTCTTACAATTATATCAATCTGTTGCTGGGCTATGGACCCAAAAAGGAAGTAATTTGCAATATTTTTTGGTCAGCTCAGTCGCGTGGTTTTCGTTTAATCTTCATGGGTGGCATAACGGCTGTTAATGCGCATTCGATGATGAAAGATCAATTGGCTACACATTTGAATAGTCAGCACAGCTTGGCCCAAATGGTCTATATCTTGCATGAGACATATTATCCTTTATCTTCGATAGCTAAATTGCCCATCATACCACATTTGGGTATACCGGTGAGATTTTTGAAACAAAATTCAAAAAATATTGTTTGCTTTTACTAACAATTCTTCTTTTCCTGTTGTATAGCGCCCTCAAGTACCGGTGTTATCGTTTTGTATTTTACCACAATCTCCATGTTTGATACGTTTGGCCTATCAGGCCATGTTTTGTTTGGAAATACGTTTTCGAGCTGGCCGTTTAGTGTCAATAAGAGATGGCGCTTATAGTCGTTTTGATAGGAATCTCATAGAAGATTTCACCCCCATCCAAGGATTAAAGGTGGGTTTTATTAACCTACTATATGTAAATACATCTTTACGAATGATACCTTTTCATATTTAGGGTTTTCTTTCAAAATACGTTGATGAAAATGCGGTTTATCGAGGACGTTCCCAAAGTGATGATGATAATCCTCCTTCGCCTTTGGGTATGGAGGACAATTTTGGGGGTCCTAGTAGTGTAACAGGTGCTGGCACTGGGGGATCTTCGCCATTCCTTAGTGCGGGCATGAGAGGACCACAATCTCCACGCGACAGTGGTTTAAGATTCCCTGCACCTCATACGCCGCCTTTAAGCTCCAATCCTCACACACCAGCAAGTCCTCATCCATCGGCAGGTGGCGGCTCCTCTACTAGTGGGGGAAATTCACAAAATCATCCCAACTATAACTTAACTTCGCCACCGGGACCTCATATGCCGCATCCATCACCTGGTGGTCTTATGCCTTCCTCACCCCTAAATCCGCAACCAAGTCCTCACATGGTACACAGCCCTGGACCGAATACGTTGTACATGCAAGGACATCAGGATTCACCGTTTGCTGCCATGTCCCCGGCTAATTCCAATTGGCCAGGTTCTCCCAGCATGCCAAGACCTTCACCACGACCGGGACAAAGTCCTGATCACAAATCTAGCCAATCTGGTAATACGGCATCTAATGCCACCAACAACAGCAATGTAAACGCACAAGGTATGAACCGCATGCCTCAGGCCAATAGATCTTGGGCCGGAGCTGTACCTACTGTACTGACACACGAGAAACTCGATCTGCTGTGTCGTCCCAGTCCACATCCCAACAAAGAAATTGGTGTTACTCCAGACATTAGTCCGCTTGAACGTTTCCTTGGCTGTGTTTACATCAGACGCCAACTACAGCGACATGTACAAAATGATGAAACCCTGACGGTGTTAAATTCCAATGAACCGGGAGTAGTACCCTTCAAGGTGGACAATTTGCAATGCCAAGTGATTTTAAATCAAGTTCACATGCAATCGTTACATTTGAAAATCACACAATTGCCGCCACCACCCACACCCGATGGCAAACAACCTTTTCAACTTAGTCCAGACGACTTAATAGTATTGGAACAGTTCTTCGATACCAGAGTGGCAGCGCCACCCTACCGGCCCAATTCTCTGCAGGGTTTCTGCAAAGTGTTGAGCTGTGCCCCTCAAGTGCTTAAAGATTTTATACAAATTATGCGCCTGGAAATGAAACCGGATCTGGGAGGTGACCAACTAAAATGGACAGTACAGTTCTGCATGCGTGTACCTCCATCGGCGGCTCCCATTATACCCATTGGCAGTCCAGGTGTATTGATAGTACGATTGAAAATATTATTCTTTGTGAGTACATGGAAACAGCATTGTAATTTTCATATAAAATTAATTCAATTTTTCTTTATATTTTGTTTAGTTACAAATTACTCGCATACCATATAACGGCAAAGAATGGAAAGATAGTCCTTCTTTGGTTTTACCCATGGTGTATGATCTTAGTTCCAATTTAACACAGTTGGCCGAGAAACGTGAACAAGTACAATCGCCCGCAGCTTTAGCAGCCAGCACATTACTTAGACGTTTTTCTGAATATGGTGTACAACATGGCCAGTGTTCCCTGTTCCCCGCTGTAAGAGATTTACTGACAAATCTTCAACTTCCAAATGATGTACCGCCACCAAATCAGGTAAAGATTATGTTAAATCATTGAATGAAGGTTAGGTTAAACAGGCTGTCATATCAAATAATGTCACACCTGTGTCCTTTAACATCGGTCCCGTTGTAATTCGGTAATCCCAATTCGGTTGGGATTACCGAATTAGTAATCCATTCGACCGTAATGAATCCTTAACCAAACCATTCAGAGGCGCGAAGGAAGACATTTAACCTTCTGACGTCCATCTTCGACAGATTATTCATGTCGTATATAAAAAACAACCTGACATATCGAATCTCAGATCATATAGATCCGGACAGTAACAGAGAATATGCTCAATCACCTCCCATTCATCATTATGACAACTTCTAGAGAAGTCGCGAAACTGATGATTTAATCTTCTGGCGTGCAATACAAACAAGCAGTGACCACCTCTACTGGATTCTGCGGTATCCTGCTTCCGCGGAATTGATGGTATATCTATGAATGTCGTTCAAAGCTGCCATATACGATCAAATGGATCCTGTACATACCTCTGTATGCTCTCATCGTATATACGTAGGTCCTGTCTGTCATGCCTCGTAGAAGAATCAAACTGTGCCATGTCGAAATTTGGACGACTCCATCGGTGACATCCCAAAAGGAACAATTGCGTCAACATGTTGTATTCCTTTACCGGTAGAAACTGAAAATTGTATTTGAAGACAGCAGCATGTGACGCTTTGATATTTCTCCATTACTTATCACTCAACGAATGTGACCACATTGGTGCAACAAAGATGACCACTCACCGTCGTGTAGGTAGCTAGCTAGGTATATTTACCGAATCTCCAAGTGTTGCCGGCTAGTTGTTCCTATTTCTCAGTTTGTGCGTGCTGAGGATGTAAAAAGGCTATCAATAGTGACACCCAAGATTTCCCGGGAATTCCCTGTAATATTTGTATGTGTAAATTTTCGGGAAATGTTTGTCGGACATTTTTTTTATAAGTTTTCTTCTAAAAGTTACTATATTCAGATTCGTTTCCATGGCCAAATTTGTTGATAATTGAATTATTCTATTATATCCATAGATTTTTTCGGTTCTAAGAACAGATATTTAGTTGGCAAAGAAGCATTACGGTTGAAATAACCTAATTTTTTTCACACAACTCAAGTTACAGTAGAAAAAATCGGTTATTAAGAATGAATCAAATTTAAAGTTTATGTTCTTATGTTCTAACATTACAACTTTTAGGGATATTCATATTTACAGAAAATAATAATAATAGTGGTTTAAATTGGTTTATCTACAATCTGATTTTCTCTTTCGAAACTAACTACTCATGTTCTATAGATTTAACAAATTCGAAATTCTTATGTTTATTAATTAACAAAAAATGTATTGATTGTATACTGATTAAAACTACGAGTGTGACAATACCGATCAAATGACACTATTAAAAGAGAATTTATTTGAAAAAAAATTCCGGGAAATTAGAAACCCTAGTTACAACATACCTCAAACAGATAACGCTATCCAGTTTTCATTACAAATCGATATCTTCTTATATATAAATAGGCCACACGTTTTTTTGTGGTACACTTTTAAGTATGTTATTGTCCACCAATATTGATGAAACATTTATGGTTTAAAAGGTTATTTTCTCTAGATTTGCAGTAAAAATTCTTTCCATAAAAGTGGTAAATAGCGTTTTAAATTTGCTTGAAAAACAACAACAACAACAACATGTTTATGCACATCTAAATACACGTGTATTTGTACACAAAAGTGAAAAATATTTTTGCGTATACTCAAAAGTAACTGTATAATTTCGTTATTAGTAGTCGAATTTTGACCACCAGGCGATCCTTGTATTATTAAAAGCACTGAGATTACCGTAGTTTTAGATTTGTTTTAATTCTAACTAAGACAATTTATTAGATTTCATCTTTGATAAAAATACACAATAAATCACATCTCATCTCATTTTTTATAATATTTTGTGAAACATTTAACTAACAAATTTAATTATTTTGGTTTATTTTAGGCTATTGGACCTCCAGTAGGCCCCATGGTTGGTTCCAGCCCGAATCCCATCATGCATTCACCGATGCAACAAATGGGTGGACCAGTGGGTCCACCACAAGTTGGTCCAGGTTATGCTCAAATGCCACAAAATCCTGGTCCGCAGTGATGAAGGCGGAAACGCCGCTCGGCAGCCAATCTTAATATTTGATGATGCAGCACAGGCGGCTGAAAAAAGGCAATTCTTTGTTTGAACCGTTTATAGTTTTAGAAATTTTTTATTATATTTATTTTTTTTTTAATTTCAAGTAATATGGTTTGGTCGAAGTTTAAAAAAATACAATGACTTTGTTAACATTTTAATTATTTGCAGAAAGTTAAGAAAAAAAGTTTACAAAAATTTTTGGATAAACAAAAAATCATATTTTATTAAACAAAAAAAAAATATTTACTTAAATATAATCACATTAATTTATAAGTATTGTATTTACAAGAAAAAAAAAAGATGATAAACAAACAATTTAAGAACAAAACTAATAAAATATACTTAATTATTTAAAAACAAACAAAAAAAACGTTCAAGTAGTATCACAATTATTAAAAAAAAATTAAGAAAAATCCCACAACGCGGAAAAATATTGAAAATAGTTATTATTTTATATACAAAAATTGTTTATCTGCTACGTCCTTTACAATTTCCTAACTAAGATATTTAGCTTAAACTTATTGACCCGTTTGGAATGTTTTGTGTGTGAATTTAATATTAAATTAGTTAATGAAATATCTAACTAAGCTTTTGGCTTACTAGCTTATACATACTTCGTTCCATACATCTTAAGAGGGAACAGTTTTCCTGTATTTAATAACTAATACTTCTACTACTACGACTACAATTTATTTATCAGCAGCCACCAATTCAGTTTGGCCTTGTTGAGAGGGTAGCTCGGTAATGTCGTCATTTTCAGAGATCAAAGACACCCAGTAGCGCAACTTTTTGCTGCGCAAATAGCTGCCAGAATTGTCAAAAACCACAGTCTGGAAAAATAATGAAACATAAATAATTAATTTTATTCAAAAGTTAGGAAAACTAATGTAGCTACTTACATTTTGTGTTGGGGCGAGTGAAAAAGAAGCCTACTTCATCCATTTCATTAGAGGAAACAGTGCCCAAAAGTACCTCACTTTGTTTTTCTCCCGTAATCTTATCCACACTATAGATACCAAATTTGATGTCATAATCGATGGTGCGGAATTCCCAAGATAAAATCTGATCTTCCTCACCGGGCTTCTTTTCACCCACATCGAATTCAAGTTTCAATTTATGACCCTTGTTAACCACTGTCTCTATAAAGTTTTTATCGCTATCGAATTCGTCCTTCTGTTCTAAATACAAATCCTTGGGAATTTTGCCAGCCCAAACAATCTAATTAAAAAATTAAAATGAAATTAATGATTATTTCGTTTAAATAAAAAGTGTAATTAAATTTCATTAATTTACCATGTCACTACATCTTTCATCGCCATTTTGCACATAATTGCCTCCGAAACATTTGGGAAAAATATTGGGATCAACATGACTAAATAAACCATCCTTCCATTTATCACTGCCAGACTTGTAAATATTGATTTTGCTCATGGTGTATTCATCCAAAAATTTTTTGATGAAATTGAAACCAACCGAAAACAACTTTGGGGCTAAAAAGAAAACAGTTTATTTAGATAGGAATTTAATTGCTTTCTATTATAATTTCTTCTCTCACCATTGACTATATAACACATTTTCAAAATTTCTGGATAATTTTGTTCATATTGTTTAATCATGGATATAATCAATTCGGTAGCTGGACGCCAGGCATATTGTTTCAAATTAAAATCAGCCACATCAAAGTACACAACTAATTGGCGTGACTTGGGTCCATGAATTTTACTTTGTTCGTAACCGGCCTTCATAAAACGCTCCAGCAGCATGACCACATAACGTTGAAAATCAAAGCGGGTGACACAGTGTAACATGCCATAAATGTCCAAATTGTAAAAAGGACAAACAATAACTATGTTTAATTAAAAAAAGACATTAAAAACAATTAATTTCAAAACTAACTTAATTTTAAAAATTTATAACAACTTACTGGGTGAACCTTCATTATCGTAACCCACCATACCATAGGGTAAATAGTCCTTTAAGGCCTTGGGAGCTTCCCACTTTTCTAAACTGTCTACATTCCACATGGCACGAACTTTAAGACTCTACAAGTCAATCAAATTAATATCTTGACGAAATGTTATTAAACGTTTGTTACTTACAGCACGTAACATTTTCTCAGCATTTTCTGGATTCCATTTTCTAGCTCTAAGCCAACGCATCAAGAAGTAGTCATCGTGGGTTTCATTTAACACATCCTTGACGTTAGAACGAAACTGAAAATAGGAAATAGGAAGAACTTAAATAAGAGTTATGAACATAGTTTATTTTGTATAAAATGCACAGTGGGGCAAAATCAAAATATTTTGGAAATAAATCTGTCATTTCTAACTGGCTGATCCGATTTGCATGATATTTAACACAGGCGTAGCAGAGGATTATTCGAGTTAACTATTTTACGAAGGACCCTAAACACCCTCAGGAGCGGCGCTGTGCACCTCAGATATAGGCATTTGAAAATTAAAATTTCAAAATTTCACCATCTTGGTTCAGTTTTTTCATAATATTGGAGACTAAGTATGACCTATTTCATTCTGTTAGTTAAACAATAACAAGGTTTCAAAGCAATCTCTTTCACAAGTCCAAAAAAAATCGATTTTTAATATGAAAATTGAGAAAATTTTGAATTTTCGTATTTTTTGGCTTAAAAACTGTTAATACTCTTTGCATCCTAGAAAAAAGTTTCTTATGGAACTTATAAAGCTTTTATATTTTTTGGAAGGCATCTCAACAAGGATAGCTTCTAAATAGAAAACGCCTAAATTATATTAATAGAAGTTTGCCCTTTCGAATGTAACTTATTTTTGATCGAAATTTAGAGTTTGGGCAAATGTTTCACGATGTTTGTATGAAAACTATTCATACAATTTTTTTCGACTTTATGGGCGAAATTCCAAAAAAAATGCGAAAATTGGAATATTTTGATTGTTTTTAGGAATTACGGGAAATGCTTTTTCTAAATCATATGTATGGCCTACCTACGAAAAAAATTTAATTGCGATATGTTAACGAACAAACCTTTTATTGAATATTTTATATTTATGTAGATAGGTATATTCCAAAAATGTGTATCTAAATAATCAGTAATTTTTAAATATCGAAGTCAATTAATAAAGTAATTATCGATCAATTCAATAGTTTTTGCGCTGACATAAAAAATTTGAAAATTACACTTAAGTGTTTTGTCAAAAGTCCACTGATATTATTCATATATTATTAACGCATTTCGCTTCGCTGTTCGATTTTTTCGAACAATAAAAATCAAATGTTTCAAAAAAAAAATGTGAAAAAAGTGAATTTCAGGAAAATTTTGATATTGTTAATGGGTCGATTATGGATGGCATCCGAACTTCAGTTGCGTAAATGGTATTACAGATGGCATCATTTTCTGTTGCCAAATGGCAACCAGAAATTTGTGGTTGCCCTCTGGCAACGCAACTGAAGTTCGTTTGCCGTCCATAATCGAAACATATGTAAGTCTCATCCTTAAGCTAATAAAAAAATATAGATTTTTGCAATCAGTGGGTCCTAATTACCATAATTTTTCTTTTCAACAAAATAAATAAAAATTTAATCTCGGAGCGAAATGGGTTAACAAATTTCTAGTTTTAGAATCTAAAATTTAGATATACATATTTTATTAAATTATTCGAATAATAGTTTTTACTCGTTATTTGTTCAAATAATCGAGGAAATTTTAAAAATTTCCTTAAATTGTGAAATCAGTTTGACCCCCAGCATGGCTTAACAAGAGCTCCAATTAAGAATTTTTGCACTAGATGGATCTGTTCTTGAATCAATCATTATGAACTTGATTTAAGAAAATCCGCATTTACCGTACTTCTGACACCGCTATAGATTGATTATAGTTTTTGAGTGTAGGGTCAGAAATGAATATTGTAGAAATAATAAACGGAATGAATAACTTATATATAACCTTATTGCAGTCATACGATTTACGTTAAATTTCTAGTAACAAACATACCATGCAGGTTTGACTGCTCTAATTATATCCATTTTGCACGTACGTAAATGTTTATTTGATAGAGGTAAGTGATCTTACATGAAACGATCTTAAAATGTCTAACTATTTGGTTTCCAAGGTCATTGGAAATATAATTGTAAATAATTGTATAACTTGACAACCACCTGGAGACATCCACAGTCAAAGCTGAGATGATTTAAAAACGCGTGCGACCATAGGGGACTGTGATCTAATATGACCACCCACTCCAAAGTTGGTCCCTTCAATTACAAATTAAAAAAAGTAAATTACAAAAGAACAGTAATGATCAGATTGCTAAACGTGTTTATATTAAAATTGTGCTTTCAATTATACAGAAAAATTAGTACATGATTCATTTTAAGGGTCAATATTACCCCCATTAACACGAAGCCTGGTTATGCGTTAACTAACCGTTGGTTAAAATTATTTTTGTATGAAAACTGTCAGTATAACTATTAGTTAACACATAACCAGACTTCGTGTTACTAGGGGTTCGCTGTATTTCTAATAAAAATTAAAAAATCACAAAATATATTATTTACTAAATATATTATTTATAAATAATAATACATTGCTCAGTTAATGCAATATTGTTGCAACTCAAAATTTTAAATTTTTGAAGAGTTATTTAAGACATCGTATGATGTGGTAGCATATAGTTTCGAAAGTAATTAAAAAACACATCCAACTTTAATCGCACTATTCGAAATTATGGTATGTTTCGGATATTCTCATTGTAGCTGATGTAAATAGCAAATTGTTGATTCATTGAATATATTTAAGCAGTCCGTTAATACAGTTTCTAATTTCAATAATATGTATTTAATTGTAATTTTAAATAAAATGTTTAAAAACGTGAGACAAATGCAATTATCAATTATCTACAAGTACATACATTGAATATTTAACTAGCGTTGTTAAATAATATTACCTTTAGTACATACATATGTGATTAAGGAAGGTAATTATAATTAAATTATTTTTAACATTAAATCATCCAGCTTTTGTATAATTAATTGAAGCGCAATAAAACATGTACATATATTTTTATTATTCAAAACCAGGTCCTTCACATTTAACTTAATTTAAATGTTGATTGATAAGTGCTAATGAATCAGGATTATAAATAAAAACCTATAACTATAAAATTTCCGCTTTCCAAATATGTTTTAACTACTCGAGTTCAATAAACGTGTTACAACTAAAATGGGGTTTAACCCTGAAAAAAAACAAACTTTAGCGCAATATTAATGTTTGTTGCGAACAAAACTTTGCTCAAAAAAGACATGACGAATGTCAATATACTTACTCGTATTTGTACTTAATGCAGATATTAAAAATAATTAATTCTTGTTATTTTAATTCTAGAAGTGTAAAAGTTAAAGGGTGTTTGCTGTCATACGTAAGTTTCTGATAAATGACTCCAGTCTACTTAATTTGGTAGAGAATATTTAGGACTTCACTATTTTGATTTGAACCGGTTAAAAAATAGCGGTAGTAGAGCTGAAATTATATTTCAGAAACGGTAGACAAACTTGCATTTCGAATAAAGAATCATGGTAAGTTAATTTTCATTTAAACAAAATGTATTCACGGTCATTTAAATTCATTTAGCTGATAAAATTTCTAAAACTAATCGATTTTAATTTAAAACAATTAACAATAAATAATTTTTCATATCCGCGATAAAAAAAACATATTTTTTTTTATTGGCGCTTTCCAATAATTGTAATTAGAATATTTATTTCGATTTTAATTATTTTAACATCAATTGCAATTTTACAAAATAGTTTAGGTATTCACACGGTCTCCCATTAGTCATATTGTCATAATGTCCTAATATATTATAATAGTTGTTGTTGTGTTTTAAACAAAAAAAAAATAACATATGTAGTTCAAATAGTCTTATTAGTTTAGAAATTTTTTGTTTGAAACACAATAAAAATTTGATTAAACTATCGTAATATATTAGGACATTATGACCAAATAGTAGACCGTGTGAATACCCCTAATATATAATATAAGACATTTCCTCATATTATAAAAGGAGTTTGTTTAGAAAATTTGCATACGATGGTCAGATGTTGCCATCTGGTAACTAGAATTGTGTCGTTAATTGACACAATCTGTCTACTGCAGTGCACAGTGGTTTAGAAACTTTTTTTGTTGGAAATAATTCGGTATCTCGCGAACTATTAGACCAGTGCTCATTATATGAAAAAACGTACAAATTTGTCAAAGCGGGCAAGGTTTGTGGAACTTCTGAGGAGTAAATAAAGGCTTTTTATATAAGTATTTGATATTGTTGAAAACCTTAGGACTTGAGGATTGAAATTTTAGTAAAATTAAATAATTTTATAAAATTTTGAAAAAATTACAATGTGGTGATTTTCCACGAATAAAAATATAAAATTTGACTTAATGTAAAATTTTAAAAGTTAAAGATATCATAACAAAATTTGGAACCAATATAGACTCAAATGTCCTTAAATTAATGGCATTAGAATTTTTGACATTTTTTATTTTCAAATACCGAAATTCCTAAAACGGGGAAAATGTGTTCCAAAAACTGAGTTTTTTTAGAAAAGTGCCTACTGTGACGTTATTTACCGTGTGATAGTAAAGACACTTAGTGACTATTTAAGAAACATATGGGGTTATACAAATATAGAGCTTTTTCGTGGATCCGTGCTTTGCCTTTTTGGAATTTTTTACTCAAACGGAATTTTTTTTTTTAAATTGGCCAAGTTTGGATAGGTCTAGGGGGTGATATGTCCGCTTTAGTGAGCCAAATTTTTCTTAACACGTTTTTGCATTAAGTTGTCTTTCCGAATCACATAAAAATTCTATATAGTCCCGAAGAAAATTTTTTTCTAAAAAAGAAAAAAATATTTGGACTTTTTTGGGAAAAAACGTAAAAAATACGGCCCTTTTTACAAGTTCCGACTTTGGATGCGTATTACTTTTTATAAGGACGAGATAACTGCTAGCAAGAATTTTACCGCCAATATATCTGATTTTGTAAAAAAAAATTCCGAAAAAATAGGCCCGCCATATCTAAAAAACGATAAAAAGATCGAGCAAAATTAAAAAAAAAATCAATAAACCTGAATATCTCTTCAACTAATAGATATAAGCTACACATGTAACCTAATTTTTTGTAGATCTTCTCAAGAACTATTTACATTTAAAATTCGCATTATAAATGGATTTTTGACGATTTTTTAAAAAAAAATTGAGAGCCGAAGTGATCAACTTTTAGGGGCTACGCACTGGCCCCAATCAGCTCGATCCATGTGAATCTCCAATAGTTTCCGAGATACCGAATTATTTCCACTGTAGAAGGAGAGATATTGGTGAAATCACCACTCATCCATTACCACATGGTTGTTTTGGAGAAAGTTCTGCACAGGATTAAGCACTCTTCTTACTGACTGGCCTAGATTGAAATAGTATTAGAGTGGTCACTACCAAATGATAACTTCTGCTTCATCAGAGGAATAAATTGGATTGATGGTGGTTCTTTAATTTCTTTTCGTTTAGACACATTCTCTAAACTTTTTGTTTTTATAGTTGAATGGATCCACAATGGAAACTAGAGTTTATTAAAACTATACACATTAATATCAATGAATATAAATAAAAAAAGCAATAAGCACGACATTTATTGATTTCAGAATTCAATGGACCGTAAACCGAATATAATTTGTGAAGTTTTCGGCTTTAAAGCATTAAAATTCTCGGTTTCGGTTTTAAGGGAACTCGAAACTTTAGTTAGTAAAACAAATTAATGTGAATATACTAGATACAATTCAGCAGGTTCCTTAGTTTGACGGGAAACTGAAACTGAATGATTCCTCCTTTAAGATGGGTTTTAGTTACCTAATTTTCAAAACGATTTTTAAACATTTAACTCAAATAGCTTAAGTTTTATTTATTTAATTGTGTTTCACGGAAATGGTGTTTTTATAAATAAACCTGTTTCAAACTAAAACAATTTTATTTATTCAAGCACGAATGTCTGTCTATCCGTCCGTCCCGTTCGTTTGTATTCTACATTTAATTTTATTATTTATTTTTTTTTATAAGAACTGAATAGTAGAAGTAGAATTTTATTATACAATAATGTGAGTAGTATTTAAGACAATAATAAAATATACTTATTTTTTCTATAAACCGGTTAAATGTCTTGTTAAAGCATTGTTAATAAAAACAATTTTAGAAAAGGCATACTATTTTTTAGTCTATTAAACTCAAGATATGGTTTAAAGTTCAAGGTATTAATCTGAATCACAATGTATTCGAATAACCACAACAACACTATACAACTATTCTATTTAGGAATGCAAAACGGTTTAGAAATTCAATACTTACTAACTACAAATGTACATATGTTCTTATATTGGTGAATATTGGGTTTTGAACTTGAAACAACGTAACGGAAATGTTGGTGCAATTAAACTTAAAAATAAACTCAAAACTGACTAAGGAGTTCATGTGTGAGTCTTTAAATAGATTAGTGTGTGTATGTGTTTAAATTAGACTTTTTAATTACAATTTTTATTAAAAATTAAATTTTATTGTTAATTTTATTTTAGTCTTATTAAAGTGATATCAAAATTTAATATTACAAGTCATTGCACGTTTGTTGCCTCTTCTTTTTAGTACAAATCACTCATGTGAAAAATTTTTAATGGAGTCAAAATCAAAAACGAATTCGTAAAATTAAAAAAAATATTAAATTTAATACATACATTAATAAATTTGTATTTAGTAGTTTACGGAAGTTATTTTTTTTTTGTTTATTATTTATCAAGTGTAATGTTTTTAAGCAGCGTTAAGATTTATTTTAACGTTGGCAATAGTGTTGATCGACAAAATAGCACCGTATTAATGTTATTGTCAGCCAGGTTTTACACATTCTGCTCAAAATACACTGTCGCACAAAATAATAGACTAAAAAACTTTTAAAACCGCGGTTTCGGTTTTAAAAAAATTAAAACCATGGGTTTGGTTTTGGGATAATTTGTGTTTGACAGCCATTTATAGCAAACTACCTTGTGACTCGAGGAGAAATTGGAAAAAAGTGAATTTCATCTGCTCATAAAGTATTATTTTTTGCGGAAAAAACAATATTCAAATAAAGGCCAATCTTGATAAAAACTATGGGAATCCTGCACCATTAATTTCAATGGTAAAAAAGTGGTTTACCGAATTTCATTGTGGCCGTACAAGCACGGAAAATGCTGAACATTCTGGACGCCCAGTTTGGGTCTCCACACCCGAAACAATTGTACCGATCGATCGGTAATTGAAAGTACAAGAGATTGTGGAAGCCATAGACATCTCACATGGCTCAGTGATTTCAATTTTGAATGAAAAAGCTTTTAGCGAGATGGCTGCCGAGTTTGCTAACAACGGGGTGAACAAAATGGAATACACATGTGTTTTCCATGTAAAAAATCCATAAATTAGGTTACACAATGCTCCCTCTTCCACAATATTCTCTGGGCTTAGCCCAGCGTAGATAGGGGAGGGCTGGTGTAGTCAAAACCCCCCAGACTCGCATCTGCCCACACCAGATATTTTTTCTTTATTTTAATTGCTGCCTTATTTTTTATATTTTTTGTAAGTGTATTAATATTTTTCGCATTTCTTTAAATGTATACTTTGCATAGATTGCGAAATTTTAACAATATGTAAGATAGCTGAAGAGGAAAGTGTGATTTTCTTTATGGGAAGGGGTTTACTTGGCCACCCCAGAATAATAGTTCAGCTACGCTTATGGTGATAGTGACTATTTCTAGTTTCCAAATCTGAACAAATGTATCGGCGGAAAGAGATTTGATTCACAAAAAATCCAAATCTTATTTTTTGGAAAGGTTAAAAAAAGATACAAAGTGCATAGAGCTCAAAGGAGACTATGTCGAAAAATAAAATATTTTTTTTCAAAAATCCTGTGTTTCATCCAAAAAGGCACAGACTTTTTGACCCACACACAGTGGAAAATTTTGCTCTTTTTCGGATCTAAGATCTGTAACTTTTGAATGGATGAGTATTTCTGTAAAATTTTTTCTCTGTGAGACTTTAAGCTTTAATTTGTATTTTTGAACATAAAAAGCGAATCATTATAAAAAAAGTTATGAACGTTTAAAAATACATTTTTTATTTTTTTTTTAAATTTTGTATAAAATTGAGATGTTAAGACAAGTAAAAGAGGTGTTTTTATGTATTTTCTCATTAGATTTATAGGTCTCGCTCAATGCATTAGAAATTGTGTCTAAAAATTTCAGAAACACCCTCAAATTCAGAATTTATTCTAAAAACCCGTTATCAGTGATGTACGTCAACTCAGTCACTTTTTGCTTATTTTGATATGAAAGCTTATACAAATTTATATCAATGTATAAAGAAAATTTAGTTCTTAACAAAACACGGTTTTAATTTTTCAAATCGGGTGAAAATTATTCAACTTTTCATTAATACCTCTTTTAGTATTTTCTCCCCCAGTGCATATGAATAAAAAAAAACAAAAAACTATAAAAAAATATTTGTACAGTTTTTAATTTTTAATGTAAATTTGTTAACAATATTTTTTTTAACTTTTTCAAATATAAACCGATTTCTGCAAGTGATGTCTCGTTTATTTCTACATAAAATTGTCTTTAAGACACTGTGCAAAAAAAAATAGGTTTTCACAGAAAAAAATCAAATTACTATTGTTGAATTTGAAAAATTACGAAAAAAATAAAACAATATGCGAAACTTTTAAAAAAAAAACTTACATAATTTCTTGGAATGTGCATTTTATGCATATATTTTATGAAAGCTCTCCATAATTGTTTAAATTATATTCTTGTTTAATAAGAAATGCAAAACTGACAAAATAAAAAGCTCATTAAATTTACATTTTTTTTGTTTCTGAGTTGCTCAACATTTTTGCATGCCATTTGTCTATAGGCACGAAAAGGCAGCTAGTTTTGATATATCTTTTAGATAATAAGTTAAGCTTTAATTCTATGTTAAAACTAGATCGGCGGCAAACGGCGCCAACAGCTAAAAACCTAGTCAAAGTTGCGTAGGTAAGCCAAAAAGCCTTATATATTTCAAATGAATAAATTTCTAATCTGCTAACAGCATATACAAAACTCATAACCAAAATCGAATCTGGACAAGATGGCCTTTCCAACAAGGTATTCCAATCTTAAAAAAAATAATTATAAATATTTTAAAATACGCTCTTCAATATTGTATAATTTTAACTCCCCAAATCTTTAAAGTCGAAAGTAGTGTGTTCTGTCGCCATTTTCGAATACTTCTGTTGACATAATAGCTATTATTTCTGCAAATAATTATTGTTTTATGGATAATTTCAAACATTTGCAAAAAATAAATATGATATGCATTCACTTTATATTATCCACTGTGCCACGCTCGTATAAATATAAATTTGCAATTTTATCTATTTTTTATTAATTGTTTAAAAATTTTTCATAAATTGTGTCCGATATTGAGAAAAAACTGGCCAAGGTATGAAGACATTTTGAAATTTAAATTTTGTTATTATTATAGATTATAGAGACCCCACAGCTCCGCTCTTGAGGAGTGTGTTATGTCAGTTGTCTCAAATACAATTTGGAAACATTTATGTGAACTTTCATGTGAATCGGTTTCTACCCCTCCGTGTTGGATTTTGAAACCAGCGTTAAATATTCCTTCTTTCCTACTATTAAACCACACATTTATAATGTAAAATAATTTTTTGAATCAATGTAACATTATAAAACTTGTTTTATGGTTGTTTTATCATTGTTATGAAACAATCAATTAAATATGCGATCATATTTCACTCCCAGTTACCGGAAGTCAAATGTAGAATTTGACATGATTTTCAAAAATTGGTAATGTGAGAAATATGGCCTGAAATATGAACCATATTTTATGAATCGTCTTCATTTTTCAACCATTCTAATGAACAGTTTTTATTATGATAAATGTTAATAAGTTTTAAAAAATGAAAAGAAACATATGATTTAAATTAATAAATAAATAAATTAAATTATTTAAAATTGTATAACCGTAAATTTATTAAAAAAAAAATAATTTAGAAACCAGTTAATTCGTTTACAAATTTCCATAAATATATCATAATAAACAAGTCTAAAGTTCAATACACAATTCAAATTAAGTATATAAATATATGTATGTAAATAAATCATGCAAAACCGTTAAGTCTTTAATGAGAGAATCCATTATTTCGACCGCAACTGTATACAGATACACTTATGTATATGTAAGTATGTAGTCAGCAACTTGTATTGGACAAGTTAAGTGTGCGATTGTCTGACTCTAAATTTTGAAGTTTTAAAAAATCTTTGAAAAGACCTCGATATTGAAAAAATAAAAACCAAATTAAACACAATGTCTTGAATGTTTTTAATTATGTTTGATTATAAATATAAAAAAAACATCTAGATAAAACCTTTCAATGTGAGAATTTTTTGCTCAAGAAATAACAAAAAACAAAACTTCAAGAAATGTGTGTCACTTAAGTAAAGATTTAAAAACCCTGTACTAAATATAAAAAACTAGGTAAAACATTAAATACCAAAACAAAAAAACGAGCGGAAAATCTAGAATAATACAAGGTCATTGTACTCTAAACAAAAAAATAAGCATTGTTAAGCATTTATTTTAACTAAAATTGCAATAAATGTTTTCATAATAATGTTTTTTTTTTGCTGTGTTTTTTATTTCCATGTATATATTTCTTATTTTGTATCTAAAAGATACTTGGCTGTAAGTACATGCAGCAAAAAGTTATATCTTTTAATGTAAAGAGCTTTTAAAGAATTAACTGTTTTTTGGATTTGCATTTTCTAAAAGTTACGCTTCTTCCTAGACAGGTTCTATTTTGCAAACTATTCTTTATACTTTTGACAAAGGTTCAGTTATTCTCAGATATATGGCTTTGAACATAGATAATTATGCATAGAGACGAGACACTCCGATTTATCAAACAAAAATTCAACAAATCATATGTCTGATAGAACAACAAAATACATTGACTAACATGTATTTTGTTGTTGTCAGAGATAGGTTTTTGACAACAGACTTAGGTTTTTGACAATTGCGTCTCGTCTCTTATGTTACCCTATGGCTTTGAATATTGCACCCCAAGAATTGACATTTATGCTATTTAAAAGACAATCCCCCATATTTAAAAACTGCTTTTTGATAGATATGGTCCAATGCCGTCAAAATTCAAAACTTAAACTCGAAAACACTTCTTCTTTGCGCATGTCAAATTGGACTAAGGGTTTGAAGTTACTGACTATTTCCCTCTTTTCTGTTGATCAGAAATATTTGGAATTGAAAATCGGTCCAACCAAAACTAATTTTTTGGAAAGTTTTGAATCGTTAAAATGTTTGGGATCGAAATACATTTAAATGCATGAATCTAGCAAATTGAAATGTACACTGATATTTTCTATATTTTCTGATAATACATATAAAATTAACCAATTGGGGTGAAGTAGATAAATGTTTTACACAAAAAATGCACAAAAATCGTGGCACAGACAATCTGAATTGTTAATATTCAGTCAAAAAGCCAATTATTTGATAAACACTTTAACCAGGCCTGGATCCGGATAAATTAAAATTAATTTTACATTTTTATTTTTTTTCGGTTTAGGAGGGTAATTTCCTTTTTTCACCCTCTGGATCCGCGCCTGACTTAAACTACATACCTATAATATATCTGAGGTAAATTTTATTAAAATCGGAAACGACAACTCCGATAATAGCTAATTTCTGTCCGTTTTGTATGGATCCTCCCGTATGTTATTTACAGCCAACAAATTAGTAAAAATTTCATATTGTTTGTTTTTACGCTTAAGTTGTCAAATATTTGAACAATGTGAACGTACCTTTATTTTGTTTTGAATTTTTTGGCATAAATATTTAAAACTTTTTTTTTAGTTTGTTATTTAAAATTATTTATTCAATTGTACTCGTATTATACAAGATAGCTAGTGAGACAAATAGACGCTTTCATGTATAATTTATAAGACATTTTGTTTTTCTTTTTCAAAATTTGTTTGAAGGAAACGAAGAAGATGTCAGTGAAAGTTAATTTAAAATTGAATTAATTATTTCGCAATATGTATTTGATTGATTTGAATTGAAATTATATACACAGTTTTTTGTTGTTGTATTTTTGGCATTAGGCAAAGGGCGGCAAATGACTTTTACACATTTGATTAAAGAGAAATATACAACATAAATGTGTAAAAGCTGGTTCCTAGGAAATTGGCATAATAGTTAATGATTCGCTTAAATTTCTTTAAAATATTAATATTTAAATGATTTCATGTTTTCTAATTACTTACTTAGATTGTGGTATCGTTTATTATTATATGCATGTTTCTATCTTGTGGTTAATTTCATAATACATTTGGTTAGCTTAGTTAGTGTGCAAATGTGCTAAGTCCCTTTTAACAAATTTTACGGGAGACATGAAAATCCTTGGTTTTAAATATTTTTGAAATCTGTCAATGCAGTTCTATTAACCCCTGTCTATACTTGACAAATATTTATCATAACCAGGGCAACCAAAAATATGCTCTAAAAAAAGTGTTTTATGCGCATAAAATATGCACTTAAAAATGAAAAATATGCTGTTGAAATATAAAAAATATGCACTTAAAAATAGTTGGCTATTGTTTGATTTCAATGTTTTATTAAAAATAATATAAGTAAATAAAAATTTGTTTAGTAATTACATAGTTGCATAATATTGTAGGGAGAGGATATTAAGAATTTCTCGAAATGTTTCTATTATACATAATGCTTTAAAATCTTTATAATTTGAATTATGTTTCAAAATCGCTATAGAGAGCGTTTGTAATTGTTTGGTAAAAACTTGCAGTGGATTTTGGAGCACTTGTCATATATGAAGATTAACATCTAAATTTGACTTCCAAAATTTAAACAGAATTATCTAAAAGCCTTACAATAGTGAAATGATTTGTTTTCTTTAAAACTGCTTAAAAATAAATTTTTATTATTGGAACTCAAAATATTTAATTCAAATATATGGAAACTAAGATCCCTTAAGTCAATGAAAATTTAATGAAGATAAGTCGGTTATGGGTACTCTATTTTTTTCTTTAAGTAGCTTAGGCGAATTATCATTGTACCTTAACAAAATTGTAAAATATAGAAATGAAAAATTACAATACAAGCAATAAAATTATATTTAGAAAACAAAATACTGGAAATAAAGAAAATATGCAACAAAAATATGCAGTTATGAGTTAAATATGCAAAAATATGCTATAAAACGCAAAATATGCAAAAATATGCAGTAAAGAACAAAATATGCAAAAATATGCACTAACAAATCGATGCCAAAATTCTTATAATTGTCTGAAACGGATAAATAACTAACTCATATATTTATACGACGCACAGCAAAAAATATGATTTTGCATATTTTTGGTTGCCCTGATCATAACAATAATAGACGTTTATTGTCAAGACAAAGTTGTCTGTGCAAAAGCAATAACAATTTTGTCATAACGAAGCAATAATACTAATAAAAGGGGACTATACCTGATAATTTTTTATCTTGACAACCATTTCGACGTTTATCATGATAAAAATTTATCAAGTATAGACAGGGGGTTACATATTTGGTTTGATTTAAAATATTATTCATTCATTTCGAATTATGGTAATAATTTCTTGAAATATCTGTTTGCTGTATTACTTGTAAATAAATCTACGTATTATTAAAAGGCATAATGTTTCGGCTTCGTCATCTTAAACATAATAAAAAAGAATTTATGTACATTCTTATTTGCAAAATTTAAATTCACACTTTATTTTAATACTTGCACGTTTTCGTTTGTCATGGAAAAAATGTTAACAAAATGGGCCATATGATTTGGCAAAACTGGTTGGGTTGTTGGCCAAAGAACATATACCCCAAAATTGGGGTCAAATTGAAGCAGGTTTTGTTTAAAATAATTCAGCTCATACGTAATTTTTTTAATAATTTCAATAAGATATGTTTGTTTTTATATAAATAGACTTGTACAATGAATATACATCAGAGATTATACAGATACGAAACAAATGACAGTTCTCAAAAAAGTAATATCGAACCGTATGGTTATTGTGATGTTGTACAACCACTTTTCAATGGTTGTTGTTTGCAGAGCTAGAGAAAAAATACTATTTTCCAAAGGAAATGAGTGTGTATTTCCAACCCACAACCATTTTGACATTTTCTTTTGTTTGTTTTCTATTGTCATATTACTGGAACCAGCTGATTCATATCTGTGTAATCTGTGATATACATCTTACATATTACACGTTAGCCCCTTTTTACTTATTGGTGATTGATATTTAACATATCTTCGTACCATTTATATAATTTCTCAAAACATAAGTAATTCTCTTCGTATTTAAATTCAACATATCGGTGCTAAGAACTTTAACTTCCTTCCTACTTATCGATGGACTGTACTTTGGATCATGGAAAACATTCACTGTCATGTCGCCTGGATATAGAAGGTTATCCAGGTAGTGTTCAAATGGTGAAATAATGGATTATGAAGATAGTCTCGCATCTTGATCCCATTGCAACTAGAGGTATACGTCAAAGGGACGTAACACCGCTAACCTCGTGGATTCTGTTATCAAAACAAATATATCATTTGTTGATAATTTCGTTCTTTTAATTAATGGCTAATTTCCGGATACTCTGAAAACGGAGATCGTTTTATTCATAGGGAGAAAAATTGCGAACTTCAGGGTCCCCAAATTATTTTGGGGGAAATATCTAATGCTGAAGGTGTATGTGAAAATATATTCCTGTCAGGCATTAAAAAGTATATGAATCAATTGAAGAGAGTAGTGGCAGGAGCCCGAAGGTTTATATCTACCTAGGCAATTAGTTAAATACTGGAAATCTATCCGTTGTATATCTACATCAAATAATATGCTCTTATGAATCAATTCAGATTGAGACTGAATGATCTACTCAATATTAGAAATTACGGACACACATATTTGATATGCAGGTATCACATAAAGAACACAAAATCTATTTACATAATGACAATTGAAACAAACTTTCAGCAAAGAAATAACTGGAAGTCCTTGAATTATATTATTGAAGCTATTTTTATGTACAATAATTAAAAAATTAAACACACGCCAAGTAAAATTTTCTTTGAGAAGTTTTGGATTAGACAGATGAAATATATAGGATATTTGAAGCGGCTGGGCTTATTTCCATGAGTACATTATACTCAAGCTATATCGCCTTATTCTTAGATAGTCAGGCTGCCTTAAATGCTTGGTAATAG
The DNA here is from genome assembly GCF_958450345.1 of Calliphora vicina. NCBI lineage: Eukaryota > Metazoa > Arthropoda > Insecta > Diptera > Calliphoridae > Calliphora > Calliphora vicina. The sequence goes on from NC_088782.1 coordinate 71,517,429, forward strand.
AAATATTAGATCGAGGATAGACATCCATTGGCGCAGAGAACTACAACTTCTTATCGAACACATCGCGTTTTCAAACTGTACTGGTTGCTAGGTAATAATAATATTGGAGGTAATGAAACTGCTTATGAATTAGCACAACCGGAGATTTCAGACTAAATGTAGAAATCCTTGGGCAACAGAACATTGAGTAAACCTGAATTGAGGATGAATGTAGGTATTATTGAGTGATTGAATGTGAGCTGATAGTGAAAACAATTCACTTTTGTGCCAATGCCCTGCACACTCATGCATTCGGCTTAAATTATTTGGTTGTATTTTTTTAGAATCTAGAGGACTTAAAAGGCAGGGACTAGGGTTTCTAATTTTCCGGACCTTTTCCATTCCTAACAAATAATAAAAAAAATCTGTTCATTTCCGGGAATTCCCAAGGTTTTTTATAATAAATTAAGTAACGGTTTTTAAATAAGCACTTTTCGGAATAAAACTTATTAAGAAATTCCCGTGTAGGAATCGTACCATGCACCCATTGGTTATAGTAAAATTCACGAAGCTAGCAAAACTTTTCTATGACGGCTGTTAATGACAAGGAAGCTATGAAACTCTGAGGAGGCACTGTGTATCAACGATATTGGTCTTTAAACTTAAGTTGGTCGTGTCGGAGGTAAAAACTTAAATTAATGCAAACGGATTTATGAATGAAATTTAGCATAGTCAGAGCTGAGGTTGAGTTGATTTGCATTGGCACATACATATGTAGTGGTTAAATGATTTTATGTATGTAGTTTACGGTCATTTTATTGACCTACTTAAGTCTATTAACAGATCCTAATTTTTCCGGATTTTTTTAATTTTTTTTTTGAATTAACAAAAAATGTATAAGTTATTGAAAGAAAAATTATTGTTTAAAAACTTACTGAGTCAAATGTTATGTGTAGAAATTAAAAATGTATTTCCAGTTGTTTTTAAATTCACCCACTGTGTTTCGATATACAATTTAATTTTAAAAATATTATCTATTGTTTGGATTGTACACCTAGTACTAGGTGTATTCAAGTACATATAATAAACTGTAATTTAACTGTATTTTAAAAATATTTCAATAGGTACTTACAGTTGCAAGAATTTGTTTTTGACTCTCGGTAATTTCTTGTTGATGAGACATTTTTGTTTTTTTTTTATTATTTTTAGATCTTTTTAATTTATTGACTCTCAGATAATGCAATATAGGTAAATAATGATTTTATTTTATCAGCTGGCTTTCACTTTTTATTTCTGGCGTTGTGTAAGTTAGATTAAATATCTAAAATAACAAGAAAAATAAATAAAAACAAAATTTAATTTAATGAGAACTAAAAATGCACTTTTTTAATAAAAACAATTAAAGTTGTATTCTATTTTGGTCAAGTTATTTTAGATTTTTTTTTTTCAAATGTCACTTGAAAGTTTGTAGCATATGGTTGGTAGATATTTGTATTCCGATTTGTATCTATTAAATTGCGAGATGAATAAAACAAATACAAAAATACACGCAGTACAAAACAACAAAATTACGCACTTCTTTTTTTCTTAATTAACTTTCTATTTAACGCAACAATACCGACGAATTTTTATGAAATGATTTTTATTTATTTAATATATTATTATGAATTTTTGTTGTCTTTGTTTGTTTTTTATTTCTCCCTTATTATATTTAATGATGTAGTATTATTGTTATTATTAAAAAAATTGTCTCCAAAACCGAAATATATTGCATGTAAAATATTTATTTTTGTGTATTTTTCTTCTACTTTGCTTCAATTTCAATAGCACAACTCACACTTTTTGTCATGAAATGTTTAACTGTCGAATAACAATTTTATGTTAAAGCTCCACTCACTGCACGAATGAATACCACCTGTCTATTGGAGATACGAGCCAATATGTTGTTTTAACTTGCGCGTTTCCTAAACAACTGGTTGTGCCAGACTGCTCTCCACTGTTTAATAAACTCTTTGGTTGGTTGGTGGTTCATATGAATGTATGGCGCTCAGGGATGGGAAATGAATTTCTGTTCGGTATCTAAATAATCAAATACATACACAGAGAAAACTGAATTTCAATTCAAATATTTATCACATATTGAACTAGTTTCAATTATTTCATAAATGAATCAAGCATTCAGTGCTAAAAAACTAAATTTTTTTGATATTTTCTACTGAATTTTGAGTTTTGAATTTGATAATTGAATAAACAGTTTTCGTGGAAAATCTCCTGTCAAAGATCTAACTCAGTTGTCAAAAACCTAAGTGGTGAGAATATATTAGTAAATAAAACTATGTGAAAACATAGTTTTATATATACCCTTCACCAAATTATACTTCAAAATAAAAATTTTTAATATTTTTAGATAAACAAAATTTATTTTTTTTGCACTTTTTTAATTTTTTGAAAAAAAAATATTCGATTTATTTTTAAAATTGTTTTGTTTATTTTTTAAATTTAAATTTTTTTTTTTGTTTTTTCAATTTTTTTTAATATTTAGCCAAAAAAAACTTTTGTTGAAAAAAAAATCGGGTTAATAAATATTTTTTTACGATTTTGACAAATTGTATGTCCGACTTACGATGGTCTTATATACGTCGTTGCAAAGGTCTTTGAAATATCTATCATTAGATATCCATATTGTCTATATCAATGACTTAGTAATCCAGATATAGGTCAAAAATCGAGGTTTTCCTGGTTTTTTCCTCATATCTCAGCCATTTGTGGATCGATTTTGCTGATTTTAAATAGCAAACTTCTCGAAAGCATGTCTGACAGAATTATTGAAGATTTGGATATCTGGGGTCTTCAGAAAATTGATTTCAACAGAAAGAAAGACAGACAGGCGGGCATGGCTTAATCGACTTTATGTTTTTTTTCTAGTTTCCGCTATTGTTGTTTAGTTACCTAATATTCACCAAACGGGGGGTGAGAATGGCCTAGTGTACATATATATATTAAATACACGCAGTTTTTATTGTCCAACACATGTGAAATAATATGGAACTTTATTTTTTAACTACGAAATAACATAAGCAGCACTTCTTTCGCACGAAATTAAAAACAACAGCTGATCATTTGTAGCATATAAAATTATTCGCATGAAAAAACCATAATTTTTCGCAAATATGAACAGAGTACTTGGCTTATGGGTTGAATTTTAATAAAAAAGTTATTAGAAAAACATATTTCGTAATTGAAATCATATTTTAGTTTTGTTTTGTGTTTTCAATTATGAAAAATGTATTTTCAATAACTTGTTCTATTAAAGTTCAACCAATAACGAAAATTGTATACTCAATTCAAAACTCAAAATTCAGTAGAAAATATCAAAAAATTGTTGGGAAATGAACTTTTCATGGAAATGTTCTAGGACCAATCCTGTACCTATTATACACCTCTGATTTGCCCGAGTCCAAAGAATTAACCATTTCCACCTTTGCAAATTACACTGCAATTCTTAGATCTCATGTTGACTCTAATGTAGCATATAGAAACCTAGATAATTAGCTCAGACGCGTGGAGACGTGGTTGAAAAACTGGAGAATACAAGTAAATGAAATCAACAGTAAGCAACGTTTTCACTTAGGAGAGGACATTATCCACCAGTGACACTGAAAAGTGTGAACATCCAACGGTCTAATCACGTTACATACCTTGGTATTCACTTAGATATACGCATTACTTGGCATCGAAAAGTAGAAGCCAAGCTGATCCTATTCTGGCTAATCCACCATCAAGCCTTAACTGCAAAGTCATCCTGTATAAGACAGTCTTAAAACCAATTTGGACATACGGAATCCAATTATGGGGAACAGCAAGCAATACCTGTATAGGTTTCATACAGAAGGCACGTAAAATCCAAAATTCTTAAAACCATGACGGGATCTCCATTGTACATACGAAATGAGAACATCCACAGAGACTTAAATGTGCCTTTTATCAAGGATGAATTTAGAAAAAATCGTGAAGCTTATTTTTGAAAATTACATCATCATCTGAACATGCTTGCAAGCCTACTTGCCGTTACTCAAGACAGAAGAAAGCTGCGTAGAGCTGATTTACCACTCATCTAATTTGAGGCTAATTTGCCAAATATGATTCTCCACTGATAGAACAATAATTGTAAGGCCAACATTTTTTTATATTGTGCCATCGATTTTTTGATAGCTTTTGGCATGAGGAAAAAAATTTCCACTACGACATTCAGAGAAAGTCAAAGATTTTATTTACAAAAAAAAAGTAATTCTGTTACCGTAATAACGGGAAATACCGTTATCGAAATAAGTTACACCAACGTTACCTCTAAATCAAAGTTACAGAGATAATACAAATTTGCATTACCGTCACCTTTTTACCGTTTCGAATCGGTAGCCAAATCTGTAATTTATGGATAAAACGCTGAAAATTGTTTGAAAGTATCAAATCAGTAGCTGGATTAGATTACTGCTTTTGAATATGAAGTAGTATAGAATAAAAGTACGAACGTATGAACATTTCCTGCCCTGGTGGAGCTGTTTTAAATAGTACTCGTCGTACTCTATTTATGGGGTTTTGCATTTCTTGATAAGATAGATGATAAAACTGAGCATTTTGGATGCAACAGCTGATTTTTGTTTTTGTTTCTTTTTTGTTGTGTTAGTCTCCCTAGTGAGTGAATTAACAAAAATAATGTATGTGTTTATTTTTAATCAATATGAGAGTTTATTTTGAATAAATAATATAAACAAAATATGTGTTGCGGCGCTCTGTATTTTATACTCTTTTATTAGTCATACATATTTCCAAACATAGTGGTGTGATGCCAGATAATTTGACTAAATTAACGGTTTCTTTTAAACAAGTTTATATTGTCGAATAACTTTTAGAGAACCTAATCTAAAATCAAAACCTAGCTCCCGCTGAGAGACTTCTAAATACACGTTTAAGAAATTTCACTGTCCAACAAATTGAGACTTTTTGATTGGATAATTCTGAAAGTGCATGTTGAGTAGATAATTTTTGTAGAAAAAACTTATAGTCCATCTGGGGCCTATTTCACTAAACTACAATTCTACAACACAGAAAAAACTAAAATTCAAATTCAAACAAAAAATTTACAAAGTCAAACAAATTATTTACTGAAATAGGACTTATCACAGAATTTGTAAATTCAAATACTCAAATTTGTAAATTGTTTATTGAAAAAAAAAACATTTTTTTTTATTCAAATAATATGATATTAATAAAAATTAATATTTGAAAATCTACACAAATTTCAAACAAAGTTTTTGTTAAAATCAATTAAAAAAAATGAATGATTGATGAATGATGAATGACACATACCCAAACAATTTATTATTTGAACCAATACAATTTTTGTTTGAAAATGAATGGAAATTTCAAACAATTTCATTAATAAAACCAATAAATACAAATAATTAATTTTTGAATAAAATGCCATACATGTTTTTATTTGAACTAATAAAAACAATAATGAAACAAGTAAGAAAGTATGGTCGGTCAAGCCCGACCATATAATACCCTACACCAAGTAAATGAGTAAAAATATTTTTCTTTTAAAATTTCAATAATTTATATTTTTGAGTGATTTTCGGAAGTGGGCCTTATATGGGAGCTATGACCAATTATGGACCGATCACCATGAAATTAGGTCGTGTGATTTATGTCTATATTAAAGTTAACTATGTTGAATTTTGTGTGTATACCAACATTTTTAAGCGATTTATGCACGTTAAAGTGATTTTCGGAAGCGGGTCTATATGGGAGCTATGACTAATTATGGACCGATCGTAACAAAATTTGGTGACATGAATTTTGTATATATAAAACTTATTTGGAGCGAAATTTGTGTAGATACATGGATAAATTAAACGTTTATGACCGATAAAGTCCAATTTCGAGGGGACATTTGTATGGGGGCTAGGTGAAATAATGGACCGATTTCAGCCAGTTTCAATAGGCTTGGTCCTTGGGCCGAAAAAGTAATATGTACCAAATTTGATCGAAATATCTTCAAAATTGCGACCTGTACTCTGCGCACAAGGTTTACATGGACAGCCAGCCAGCCAGCCAGCCAGCCAACCAGACGGACGGACGGACGGACGGACGGACATCGTTTAATCGACTCAGAAAGTGATTCTAAGTCGATCGGTATACTTTAAGGTGGGTGTTAGACTAATATTTTTGGGCGTTACAAACATCTGCACAAACGCATAATACCCTCCCCACTATGGTGGTGTAGGGTATAATTATGGTTTAAAATCAATAAATTTTTTTAATAAAACAATTAAAATATTGTTTGATTTTTTTCTTTTTTGTAATAAAAAGTTTGATTGAGCTTTTCCTAGAAATATTCCTACTATTAATAAATATTACCATTAAAAAACTGCAATTATTTTTAAATTTTTATATAAATATTTATTTCAAAAATCAGTTATTGTTTAAATTAATGAAAACACATTAAGAAATAATACAACAGATTATTATACATTAGTAATAATTTTTTAAAATTAGATAATTATAATGATATTATTATATGTACATAATTTAAAGTAAACAAAATTATAACTATTTTACAAATTCAATTGTAAATATAATATTTTAAGTATAAACATTTTTATTATTTTTATTTTAAATTTAAAAGATCATGTTTAATTGTTGAAACTTTAGAATATTTTTTTGTAGTTTGTAGATCGTACATAAAATTATAAAATACTTCCGACTCTTCCGGATATTTTAAATTGAATACGAAAAATATTTTAAATAAAATATCTATCGCATTCAATACAGTTAAAATTGGATACTTTATGTCGTCTATATAAATGTATATCTCTACTATTTTAGAAATTTCGCCAACAATCATCAATTTCGGTTGAATATTTCTCCCTTGAAATTTAAGCAGCTTAATTTTGGTCTCCATTTCTTCTTTCGATGCAGCGATCATTGCAAAACCTTCTTGGGAGTCAGCTGTTGTAAATTTTTTTCTTATTTTTGAGCCACTTTGGTCCGCTTGAACTTTTTGCTGAGGCGGAAAAAGGTTATGCAAGTGCCAAAATGTCATAAAAATTTTGGATTCTGAAAATAACAATCATACAAAAAATATTACACAACGTTTATACACGTATTATAAGGTTTATAACAATCAACATATGGTCAATATTTACTAATAATTTAAGCAGAGTTCGAAAAAACGAACCTGCCCATACTAGACATATATTTATCATAACACTTAATGACGTTTGTTGTCAAAACAAAGTTGTCTGAACAAAAGCACTAAACATTTTGTCATAACGAATTAATAATAGTAATAAATGGAGACTATACCAGATAATTTTTTATCTTGACAACCATTTTGATTTTTATTATTAGAAAAATTTATCAGGTATAGACATAGGATAAAGTTAAGAATAGGATAAAAGAAATTAGGTTACTAAAATACAATGTACATATATACCTTTATCTACCGTTTCAGAAATTTGGAGTTGCTTAGAAATATATGAGTTTGTTATTTTCGTTTTTAACAACAACGTAATTTTATCACCAAACTGTGACCATCTGTCATGAAATGATTTTGCGTTGGGAAATTTTAGACTAAAATCAATATCGATCTGCAAAAATTGTTTAGAAAAAATAAAAATAGTCACTGCCAAACTGGAAACCAGATGGCTTAATGTACTCTGGCCATAAACTAAAAATGTCTGCAGTGTTATTTGTTTCTGATATTTGTTTAAAGCGAAATGCTGCGCATTTGCGCTAATATAGATCGAATTCATCATTGGTTATGGATCCATTTTTAATTTGTTGCATGTAAAATGAACAATCATCTAAATCTATAAAAAAAATAATTTGTAATTATCATTTCTTTAATAAATTTAGAAAACTAACCTGGTTCTATATTTTCATGAGATAAGCATTCGTCCTTCTTTAAAATATCTTTTGCTGTTCTTTTTAAATAGGAAAGCTTGTTATAAATTTTTCCGCGTTTTCCATTGGTGTAAAATTCCCGAAGATATCTGGGGTCTTCAGAAAATTGATTTCAACAGACAGACGAACAGACAGACAGACGGACATGGCTTAATCGACTCCGCTATCTATAAGGATCCAGAATATATATACTTTATAGGGTCGGAAATGAAAAATGTAGAAATTACAAACGGAATGACAAACTTATATATCGATGGCTTAATATAAAAAAGGCGTAACTAATTTTTTTTTTTCAAAAATATCAATTTAAAAATGGTATATTAAATTACTTCATTTAAATAAAAAAAAATTAATTTTAAATGAAAAATATAATGTGATGTCTCTTCTTATTAAAAATTGCATTAAAACTTTTTTTGTGTCTAAAATTTTATGGATTTTATTAAGTTTTTTTCCTTCTCCTGTAAAGTAACAAAAAATCGAGTTACGCCTTTTTTATATTAAGCCATCGATATACCCTTCTCACGAAGGTGAAATTAAAAATTTTTGCAAAATGCATATTTTTTGCTTTAATACCTATAATAATTTTATAATTGGGGGATTCAAACGGTTTGCTATTAGGTCATATTGTCATAATGTCCTAATATATTATTATAGACTAAACAAATTATTGTTGTGCTTGAAACAAAAAGTGTTATTTTATGACAAAACATAGTTCAAAATGTCTTATAAGATTAGAACTTTTTTGTTTAAAACACAACAAAAATTTGTTTAATCTATAATATTATATTAGGACATTATGACAATATGACCTAATAATATGATCGTTTGAATCTCCCAATTATAATTCCAATACTAACAGATTATATATCCGTGCGACTACTTTGAGTGAAAATTTTACATGTATTTTGTTTTTGTTACAATAACAAAACTCACTTTAAATTCGACTCAAAGTACTCACACGGGATATAGAAACAGGCAGTAAAATATTTGCAAACTTAAAAATTTGTAAGAGATAATTATTTATTACTTTGCTATATGAAAAATATCATTAACAAAACTAACTTAAGTAAACACTAACTATAGGTCATAGTTTTAGAAATAATTGGGGTTTTTAAACGGTCTGCTATTAAGTCATAATGTCCTAATATATTATTATAGTATAGTCAAATTTTTGTGGTTTCAAACAAAAAAAGTTCTAAACTAATACGAGTTTTTGAACTATGTATGTTTATTGTTAAAAAAGTGTTATTTTACGACAAAACCACAAACAGTTTTTTCGTTTTTGATTGAAACACAACAAATGTTTTATTAAACTATAATATATTAGGACATTATGACAATATGACCTAATAGCAGACAATTTGAACACCCTAAATGAATTCAGAAATTAACCAGTATTAACACCTATAGTTAGTACTAACTACAAGTTCAGTTTTTATTGTAAGTAAGCCCTAAAAAACTTTGTGGAGGAAGGGCTCAAATTACTTCTGGTCATATGGCTTGACCAGAAGTAATTTGAACCCTTCCGCATTAAAATTAAATGTAAAACACGTTGGAAATTTATTTTCACTTACCTTTTCTTGTGTCCTATATTTGGTTTAATGGTATAATGATGATTTATGTGCTCCAAGCTTTCGATCTAATAAAAATAAACGAAAAAATTAATTTATAAATGGTTTTTAAAAAAAGTAACAAATTCTGTACCTTTTGCAAATTTTCAATTTATTATTTAGTTTCAACAAAATTTTGTTTAAATTCTTCAAAGCTTACACGTACTCTTCGACGATCTAATAACAAGTAACACCATGCCGCCTATAATTTATTTTTTTAACATCGCAATAGTATACATACATTTTTTTACAGTTAGTTTTTTAAGTTTTTGCCAAAAAAGAAATAAATTAGAATGAGGGATGCAGGCGACACACATAAAACTATAACTTACAGTAGTCTTACACAATATTTTTTTAAGCTGCTTTACGCCACCGTTCACAATTGCAATTGTTTGAAAAGTATCAACTAATAGCAATGTTGCCACCCACTCATTTATCAAACACATACCACTGATTCCTAAATTACACATCAGAAAAATATACACATTTTCAATCTTTTCCATCTATATTACATATTATATAATGTACTTATGCTATATTTTATATGATTTAATATTTAATATTTCCTATTAAATCTCTATATGTTGTTACAACTTGATTTAAATTGCAATTTTAAAATTCAATTAAACATTAAGTACACATCGAAATAAAACTTCCAGATTTTATCAGCAATTACTTAGAAATGGCAACACTAACTAAGAGTAAATGTGAGAGTAAAAGTAAATCTATGGCAAATACAAATAGTACCAAGGTGCATCATTTTTTATATACTACACCCGAGAGAGGATTTTTTTTGGTGTTTTGTTTGGCTTTGTTGTTGTTTTTTATACAACAAAACGTATGTTTGGATGTGTGTTGGTTTCATTGCTTTGCGTATTTTGTTTTTGTTTTTTTGGTGTTTTGTTTCGTTTGTAACTTCTGACAAAAAAGCAACAATACGTATGTTTGGATGTGTGTTGGTTTCATTGCTTTGCGTATTTTGTTTTTGTTTTTTTGGTGTTTTGTTTCGTTTGTAACTTCTGACAAAAAAGCAACAATACGTATGTTTGGATGTGTGTTGGTTTTATTGCTTTGCTTATTTTGTTTCGTTGGTAACTTCTACAATTTTTAAAGGTGTTATTGATATAGTATTTATTATTAAAAAAAATAATAATGCATCCACAACAAAGGTGAAGGGTACATAAGATTCGGCATAGCCGAATATAGCACTCTTACTTGTTTTTTATAAGAAGTTCTTATAAGTTCTTTATACACAAGTTCTTATAAAAACAAGCATCAGTTAGTCTCTTGTAGTCCCCTGCACATATATATTCGAATTGCATTATTAACAACAATAGCCTTAAAAGCCATTTTTTAAAACAAACATTCAATAAATTGAGAGTTTGTAAAAACAAACACAAGTCCAAATTTATAGAAGCTTACAAGGCGAATCTATAGAAGGTGACGACAGAAGAACAGCTGATTATTTTTTTTATTCAGTTGTTTAGACAAGTGAACTGTCAACTCACTTGTGTTTGTTGTGGCGAAAAATACAACAAACCCAAAAGCAAAAACAACCACAGGCAACTTTGACAGTTCACTTATCTTTTTACAAAAACAAAGTACCTGTTGTTTTTGTATATGTTGTATTTGTTGTAGTTCTGTCGTCACCTTCTATAAATTCGCCTTGGAAGCTTAGAACTACATCAGGTAGTTTATTGTTGTTAAAAGATATTAGAACTGTCAAAATTGTTTTTGCAATAAAAAAGTACCTATCAAATTCACTAGTGTTTGTTGTTAATACATTAAACGTAAATGAAACAAAAACTCAGACTTTGCTCCAACAACATAAACAAATTGTATTTTGATTTTCTGTATATTGTACTTGTTGTAGAACTTACTTCACCTAATAATGAATTTGCCATGGTATAATAACCCAGCGGCGTAATTTTTGAGGCCTTCAGCTATAAGGCCTTCTGTAAGACCTTCCTAGACCTTTTTTTAGATCCAGTACTCATGCTCGCTTGCCTTCTCAGGAAGACCTTATGGAAGGCCTACCTGCTCCCTTCTTTTTGTTACTACATACGTAGTACAAGCACAAAACACCGTTAAAAAAATCACATTCCAAAGACAAAACAACAAATACAAAACAAATCAAAAAGTGAAAAGAAAAAAAGAAGTAAACTTAAAATAGTTTTGCTTAAATTCTTTGACAAAGCGGTTGTGCGTTGTGTGAATTTTTTACGTGGTCATTATTAAAGTTTTTATTATAAAAAAATTAAAATAATTTGTAATATGTTTCATTTTTAAAGGTAATTATTAAAATTAACTTTAGAAACTACAGTTTTTTCAAATAATTGTGACAGCTATTCAAATAATATACAAAAGGCCTGATAACAGGCCTGTGAAGAAGGCCTACTACCAGGCCTGTTGACGAAGGCCTTCTATCAGGCCTGTTGAAGTTTAAGCCATGTGATTTGAATATGTGTATGTATGTTTTTTTCTATATAGAATGGTGTTGACAATTATTCAAGAATGCTACGCCAATTTAAAAACGCTGTTTGTTTTAATATACAAAATTTATGAAATTTTTGAAATTAAAAACACAATTTTAACTTTTTAACAAGATGTCAACATTGTTATTAGTTAAAATATAGAAATATACAAAATTCAAATAAACACATTTATAAAACCAATTACAAATAATAATAAAAATCAATCTTAATTTCAAACAAACGTTTGTTAGAAAAAAAAATACTCATAATTTTTTCTGTGAAGTTTACAAGTTACAATAACAAGTCTAATTCTTACAAGTGCTGATGAATTGTGTTTCATTAAAATTTTCACAACACTTGTAGCTTTTTGCACTTGTAAACTACAATTTCTACAATTACAAGTTCTTGTATATATGTATGTATATATTGTGATATTAATTTTACAATTCTTATTTATTATTACACAAAATGCTAAAATATCCTATAAAAACGCAATATAACATATTTCAATAATATTTCTTATATAAAAAATATTTTTTAACCCCAATTTTTTTTCATAAAAAAAAATTAAAAAACCAAAAAATTTTTTTTTAAAATTTAAAAAAAAAATTAGAAAACAATTCGAAAAATATTTTTTTCCATAAAATGAAAAAAACAAATTTGGAAAAAAAATTTAAAATTTGTATTTTGAAGTATAATTTGGCGAATAGTATATAAGATTCGGCATAGCCGAATATAGCTCTCTTACTTGTTTATACGCAATATATCGGAAAATGTGCGGGGACTGATAAAAATAAATACTTTTGCAATTTTGGGTACTAATTTAGAATTGTCTATATATGTTTAGATTTTCAAAGTGGCTATTCCCAAAGGCAAAAAAAACAAGTAAGAAAGTATAGTCTGTGAAGCCTGACCATATGATACCCTACATCAATCGCCTTAAAATTAGGTGGCATAACTTCTGTATATATGATACCTATTTAATAGTAAACAAAATAAATAAATCGTTACTTTAATATAGAAAGCCCCTTCGTGTTTTTTATAAGCCCAGATTTTTGATTATTTCGATAAATGGTCCAATCATATATCATATTTAGCAAAAAATTCGGCTTAAAAAAACACGAGTTAGGGCCTTTCTATTTTAAGGTAAGGTAAATCCTAATTAATATTCAAAATTTTGGATTTTGTGTTTATTTTAACTAATTTTTATTAAAAAATAGTTAAAAATCAAATTTAATTTAAATTTATCATTCACTTGTAACATGTAAAAATTTTTCTGAGGGTCTCCGTCGACCCTAAGCTTTTTTTCTACAATTCTACAAGTTTACAAGTGCAAATTTAGTTTAGTGAAACAAAACCACTTGTAGAAGTATGACTTGTGACTTGTAAAATTCACTTGTAGATACAAACTTGTAATTGTATTTTGATGAAACGCTATTATTCACAAGTTCACAATTTTACAGGCAAAAACACTTGTAATTGTGAACTTGTAGGTTAGTGAAATAGGCCCCTGGTCTGAATTTTTTTTACAATGAGTCAAAATTTTAATTTTTGATCGGAGGGTGCATACTAACTGAACATTTTTTTGTAAGTTAATGTCTAGGAGAATTATTGTCAGAGCTATATCGTGGAATTTTATGGGGATCATTTCTGTGGAAGATCTTAACCCTCTATCTGCACTCTTTAGGAGTCAATTTGATACTTTTTTCGAGAAAATAAAAAAAAAAATCCTTTAAAAAGGATTAAAATATTCTACGAAAATGTTTGCCGGAAAATTTCAGTGGGGGTCACCAAAGATATCAAAGTTGTAAATAAAACTCTTTACGCTTAATAAAAAAAATTCAGACCAGCTGGACTATAAGTTTATTCTACAAAAATTATCTACTCAACATGCCCTTTCAGAATTATAGGTTCGCTATTCTGTTCCAATCAAAAAGTCTCAATTTGTTGGACAGTGAAATTTTTCAAACATGTATTTTGAAGACTCTCAGCGGGAGCTAGGTTTTGAATTTAGATACGCCTGTTGGCCAAAAATTTACCCACCCTAATATACATATATGTACGTGTTGAAAATTATAAATAATTTAAAAAAATCAAACGTTAATTTGGATTATTTTGATATCGGTGACATAGCGTTAATGGTATTTTGGCTTATTTCGATAACTGTAATTTGGTAATTTGGACATTTTTGAGAAGTAACTTTTTGTAAATTTTTTCACAAATGAAGAGCATCAAGTTTTATTTTTCACTAGCATTCATAAATGAAAAGCAAAAGATTTTTATCATTCTGAATGTACATAATTCGAAATAATTCGGTATCTCGCGAACTATTAGATATATTAGTTTTGACTCAAAACCTAATAGACGCCATAGTGAAAATGAGAAAACAATCTTCTTCTTGCCTCTCTCCTATAAACTCAGACTTGCGGCAAGAAAACTTTCCCTATGTAAAAGCAGACTTAGCTACAAAATAAGATTTTACGTTTTTCTGGAAATAACGATGATTTTTTTGGCAAATATATTTTACAGGTATGACTAGATGGGAAATTTACGGGTGTTTGGGAAAGACTGTTTCTTTTAACTATGAACAGATTTCATTCATTCATAAGTTCTTTGGGTGAAACATTGGATTCTCGTAATATAAGAAGGAGTATGTATTTCAAACGGACTTGACTGTCAAATTATTTTCGCTGATTGTATGTTAGTGGGCCAGACAATTTCGTGTGTTATTTAGAAAAAATAGAAATTATAAGTTGAATTTTAATTACACTGCCCAACAGAATCTTTGGAACAGAATAGCGACCCTTGTAGTCCAGCTCGTCTTAATTTTTTTACAGTGAGTCAAAGTTTTAAATTTTTGATCGAATGGTGCATTATACTAACTGAAAAAATTGTTGTAAGTTAATGTCTTTGAGAATTCTTATTGTCAGAGCTATATCGCGGAATTTTATGGGGATAATTTCTGTGGAAGATCTTAACACTCCAGCTCCTCTCTTTAGGGGTCAATTTGACCCCTTTTTCGAAAAAATCAAAAAAAGTCCGTTCAAAAAGTACATTTAAGGATTAAAATATTCCACGGATCACGCCACATTGGGTCTCATATTTGTTTAAAAAATCGCAAAAAATCCATTTGATCCCAATGAGCTTAAATTTAAAATGTAAGTAGTCCTTAAGAAGATCTACAAAAAACTCTTTTAGTTCAAGAGATATTTGGGTTTATTTATTTTTTAATTTGCTCGATTTTTTATAGTTTTTTAGGAATGGGAGTGTCTAAATTTTTATTTTTAATATCAGCTATAATTGTGATAAAATTCCGAATAAAATAAAAGCAATCATCTTACAGTTACCTCGTCCCTATAAAAAGTTACACGCATCCAAAATTGTAACATGTTAAATTGAATTTTTAAAATACTACATATATAGATAGCGGAGTCTATTAAGCCATGTCCGTCTGTCTCTTGAAATCAATTTTCAGAAGACCCCATATATCTTCGGGATCCAAATCTTCAATAATTCTGATTTCTAGAAGTTTCCTATTTAAAATCAGCAATCGGTTTACAAATGGCTAAGATATGAGGAAAAAACTAGGACAACCTCGATTTTTGACCTATATCTTGATTTGAGGAAGGGTATATAAAAGATTCGGCACAGCCGAATATAGCTCTCTTGTTTTATTTTATAATTTCTTATGTAATTTTAAATAGTAAAAATTACTAGAAAGTTTTGTGAAAATTTTAAAACCAAAATTATAAACGATTTGAATGCTGAATTGAAGCAAAAAACTATCTGTGAAAAAAGCAAAAAAAAACATCTGTGATAAACCATATAATAAATATATTCGAAAGACAGGTACTGTACAAAATTCAATATTTGGGAGAATGACCTCGTAAAACTACTTACAGATAAAATAATTCAATAACAAGATAGTTTAAGAAATTCCCAAAAATTTCTAACCGGGCGGTTGTCGATAATCTAAAATTGGAAATTAGTTCTCGAATTGTCAGCCACAGTGCAAATGAGACTGCTCTTGGTTGCTGTAGCTCCGGGAAAATATAGGAGGAAGTGATAGAAAAACATTTGTTGCGGGTCCAATTCACTAGAATTATAAACGTTTGGAGATTCCAGCACGACAATAACCCCCTACAATTGAATGAATCCAATGATTGAAATGGCCTGCCAAATCGTCAGATCTCAATTCCATAGAAAACATATGGGAAATTGTAGATGCCAAAATACGGACTCAAAATAATACCCCGAAGGCAAAATATTGGAGACGATTTATTTAATTGGTTCAATACATTGTCGCTATACAGTAATAAAGTAACTGGGTTAGTATAATGGTTTCGATTTTTCAATATATTTTGTCATGAAAAAAAAATTTTCAGAAAATGTAAAAAAAATACTTAATTTTTATGTTTTTTATTTACTTTTTCTGAAATTTGGGCGCCTCGAAAATGATATTTTTGATATGTCGTGGTGGCAATTTTTATTCCTCATGCCAAAAGCTATCGAAAAATCTATGGCACAATATCAAACAATTTTGGCCTTACAAATCCACCCACCCTAGGGACAATGTTTCTTCTTTCTCAAAATTAGTTTTTGGTGTCACAAGTATTAAGCATATCATTAAGGATACTAGTTCCGCGTCTACACATGTTATCGAGGTAATTTTGTGTCTTCAAGTGTATGAGGAATTAGCTCAATGCAAAAGTTTTTCAATATGTGTATATTGTAATAAAGTAAATCTCAATAAAATACTCTTAGATTTTTACGTGTTTTATAAAGTTCACTAATTTAACTTTACTTCTTACGACCTGCTTTACAAAACAGTTTCTACACAATTTTTACATTAATCGACCATGTATAATTTGCAATGCCTTGCTTGATATTTGTTTTAAAGTTAATACATATGTATGTATATGTTGGTAAGTATTACTTGCTTTAATATTTATTATATGAACATTAAATATGAATCATATTTTAAGTAAATTTAAAAAAAAAAACAATTAAATCTAGTTGCAATCAATTGATTCAAAGTTCATTATTATTCAGTTTTTATTCAGTCTAGAAATATTTTGATGTAATTTATCATGGCATAATCATTTACAGGTAGTCCCAATTCTACAACAAATACAACTAAGCAAAAACAACATTATTTTGTTTTTGTAAAAATATTTTCTAAATGTCAAAACAAAAATAAATAAAAGCAATATAATTTGATTTTTTTCTTATTTTAAAAGAAACAAATTTTAATTCAGTTCTAATTGTTAATACTTCCTATGAGGCTATCCGTGCATTTACTATGTCCCGTGTGTTTTGTAGAGCCATGAATTTCGATTCATTAAAAACAGCGACCGTTTCGAATGCACGGGTCATGCCGATGTGGATATAAGCTGGCGTGTCATAATGTCCTTCATCATAATGTCCATGGACGTTATCCAGGAAACTTTTTTAAATGAATCCAAAATACAACACCAAAGTTACGAGCAATTCTATCCGGGATAAGAGTGCCACTTTCTTAAATCTTAACCAAATTTTAAAAAACATTTATGTTTTAAAAGTGTCACAAAGTGCATGGACATTTGAAATTGTTATAACTTCCATGGACACTATGACTCTTTTTGGTGTGACATAACGTCCATGGACATTATGACACGCCACCTGGAGATCAACGGGAGTATTACGGAATCTAGGATCGTTTGTCGATATTCCAACTAAAAATTTCGATTTAACCGAAAACAATTTTCAATTTAAATAAAAAAGATTTGACAGTTAGAAAACGGAAAATAATTTTATATATAAGTAAATAAACTTTGACAGTTAGAAAACAGAAAACAAATCGAACAAAAAATAATCAGCTGACTTATTGACTTCACCTGTAAATTAATACATCTTGTAATTTATCTTAATTTTTTTTTTGAATAGAAATAAAATATACTATTGATGCGTACCAACATTCGTGTATAAAAAAGTAAAGCAGCTTATACACACAGCCTCAAAAGTGTGTAAACACCAGTGAATTTTTTTATTTTTTTAAGATCATGAAAATCATTATAGTCCGACCGAAATCTTTTTTTTCAGAACCGAATCTATTATTCCATGGATTGGGTCCTTTTTAGGTTTTCATTATCGAAAATGAATAAAATAATTTGTGGTGTTTACCTTTTAAACAGAATCAGATTTGTAAAAATTGTTTGGAAAATTTTACAATTAAGAAAATAAAATGTCACACAAATTTTAAAAAATCGTCACGACATAAATTTTGCATTCATTTAATTCAATTTGTTTATGTAGTTTTCAATAAACTCAATTATTGAAATCAAAAATCAGTAATTTAACAATTTATATTATTTATAGAATATCGGCAACGGTATTTAGAGGTAACATTAATTGCAGTTATTTTGGTAACGGTAGCTTAGCCCGATTTTATATCAAATCTAGGAAGTCAGGGTTTGTGTGAAAATGGGATAATATATTCGGATTTTGGACAAATACATGCTCATAATATGCGTTATATGTGCCTATATTAAAGGAAGATGTCTTGGCTAGAAACTACCAATATGTATTTACTTTAAATGTGTTTCCAGATTTTTATTTCAATATGTCGATTTAAAAAACAAATTTTTAAATTCTGTCGTCATTGGAAAAGCTTATGCACGTTTTTCAAGGTTATAGGTTTTTATAGAAACATCAATTTTTTGCTGAACGTTGAATAAATATGCATTTACGCACCACAACTATAATTTCTTTAAAGAAAATATAATTTTTAAGATTTGAACCCATCACCACTCATCGAATATTGGTTTTAACTTATATAAAATTTAGGTTCGTAAGAAACTTTAATACGAACTAGCTATGTACATTAGACATGCCCTTAAAAATGGGTCTTATTTTGTTCGTTAGTAGCTAAAACTAACTACTGCAAAATTTAAGTACAATCGGATAACTAGAACACGTACCGGAAATCGATTGAAAGTTGTAAAATTGGGTAAATAATGGTACTTTTTCGATATCTTAAAAAAATTCCCTATATAAATACTGATTTTTTAAATATTTTCAATAAATCTTCAAACGGTCATTTCAAACGCATTCACTTAGGTCAACTTTGAATGTCTCTAGACTAAAAATTAATACAGATATAAGCCTAATATTTTTGGTACATGATAATTAGACTGTTTATTACAAACGGTGGAAAAATCAGGTAGATCAGAAGATATAAAAAAAATTAATTAAAGTCGCCCTTGAACTACTGTGCGACGTATGCTGCACGCAACTTGAAAGCAATTTTACTACAAATTGTTAAAAAAAAATATAATCAGCTGTTTTCTTGATTGAAAATTGAAACACCAACTTGAAAGACAAATTGAATGCAAGTTCGTTTCAATTCTTAAAAGTGTGAGGGTATTAGTAAAAAAGTGTGAGTATATTACAACTTGAAAGGCAAAACTTGATCGTGTAACCGCCAAGTAACGTTCTCAGGCCATTAGAACAAGAAATGTAGAAACAAAATTATCATATTTTGAGAAATATTAAAAGCTAATTTTTACTTAAAATATATCCATTAGGCAGGGTCGATTTGTATGGAGGATCAAAAAGTAAAAAATCGTATAGCAGAAACGCAATATACGGAAAATTCTAAGAAAGTTTCCTCAAGAAACCATAGGTCTAAAATCAAATCCTATCTTGCGCATTTCGTCGTTTATCCAATAAAAAAAAAACTATGAAAAAAAAAATTGTATTGAAATATTATTGGATAAAAGACGAAATGCGCAAGATATGATTTGATTTTAGACCTATGGTTCCTTGGGGAAAATTTCTTAGAATTTTCCGTAGAATGCGTTTCTGCTACACGATTTTTTACTTTTTGATTTACTTGTATATGATTTTTTGTCTTCGTAGGATATCGTTAACCTATTCGCAAGTATGACCAAAATAATTGAATTTTTTAACGGCAATTTCAAAACTCCATTTTCAAATTCTTAAAAATTTTGTTAAATAAATTTCAGAATTTTTTGATCATTACATTGGGATTTATAGGGAATAGAAATACGAATAAAGTATTCAATATTTGGAATTTCTAATTATTCTAATGCAATGATAGCGAAATGTTATATATTTTTAGGCCGATTTTAATAAAACTTAAGAACAATACAACATAAAGTGTAGTATTTATAATAGCAGCACAAAAATGGAAATTAACCCTTAATAGATCTTGATGTTAAAATGGCACCAAATTTCTAAAACCATAAAAAACATTGTCAATTTCAATTAATATTCATATACAGAAATTTTTCTGCATATTTTCATGTTCTATTGGCTTTTTTGCTTTCTTAACATTTTAACATTTTTATTGGTGCATGTTGCCTATCAAGCATTCACATGATTGCCGCACCAGGGTTGCATTTGATTGGGCCAAATAAGCACAATATTGTTGTGGTTTGACATATGAGCCAATAAGTTGTGAAATCACACGATTGACGTATAAAATAGACCAATAATTGGTGCATTGAGGCAATCGTGTGATCCTACCTTTATTTTGCACTGGTTATGACCCTCTTGTCGTAATAATAATCAATAATAATTATTGACAGCACCGGTATTATCTGGAATTTAGGAATTAAAGATTAAACAGTAATTCCAAATTTGATATGTAAATATGTATTTACTTATGGTTAACAGTTTGCTACTTTCTATTATTTATTTTTTTTTTGACTAAGTATTTGATCTAAATTACTTGTATTAACAGTAGGGTTGCCAGTTTTATTTTTGCAAAAAGCGGGACAATTTTAAAAATAGGTGAAAAATGACGGGATTTTCAAAACTTTCGCGGTACAAAAGATAATAAATTATACCTCAACTATCTTAACACTAGCGGAGTTCACTATTAAGTGCGAATGGTCTTGCATTATTGCAAAATTGTTATTGGATTACGGTAAAATTTTACATTTGCAATAATGCTAGACCATTCGCACTTAATAGTGAACTCCGCTACTGTATTTTTCCCAAATTGTAAATTTACGCAATAAATGTGTAAATCTTATAATAGAGTTAAATTAAAGAAAATTTCGTCTTGTATAAAAAATACGTAACATGTTTTGTTGGTTTGTTGGCTACTTTAATTTGATTTGGAAATTTTCCAAACAAAAAATAAAAAGAATATATTGGAAAATATTGGGAGCCAAAATAACTGCACATCTTTTGAGGCCTAGAACGAATCAAGCCAATATCGGATACTCTGTTCCAAAGTAAAGCGTATTGCAGAGAGAACGTTCTGCTTCAATAGAAACACATAGAAGTCGGACGGGGCAATGTTTGAACTATAAAGCTGTTGAAGCAAAACTTCCCAACCACTTTATTTTAAGTGGTTTTTAACAGGTACTGCAGCATTTCAGACATAAAAATTGTATTTCAACGTGTCTCAGCTTCAATTCTTATTTTCCTGCTTTGGATGAATCCTGCTTCCGACAAACGTTTTGAAATTGCTGACTGAATAGTTCCAAATGATATCGCAAGCTCTTGTTGAGTTTGACAGCTATCTTAATTGAGTAACGCCTTCAATTCTTGGGTATTTCAGTCACGGTCAACCAGCCAGAATATGGACATAATGATTTTTAATTATTCTGAGTCAATTGATCATTAAGAAATAACTGGTTAAGTATACGAACTCTTTTCTGAATAAATATTTGCTCACGGGAAATACATAAATATCAGTTCCACTTAATTGTTTGAATTTTTTTTATACTTTTTACAACATAATGATGTTCTTTAAAACTAGTTATTAGATTTGTAAAATCCAAAAAAGCGGGAATTACGAATCCCGAGCGGGAAGCGGGATTTCATGACTAAAAGCGGGACAATCCCGCGAAAATCGGGACATTTGGCTACCCTAATTAATAGTCAAATTAGAGTACTTATAAATAAATTTTATGATAAGATTAAAAAAACAGCAATATTCGTTTATTGTTTGTGAATCGATTTGCAAAAAAAAAATATGTGTGCCCTGAATACATGTATGCACATTAAGGTGGACCATATTTTGCTATTTTTCGATGCTTTCAAGGTCTAAAATTATTCTCCGTCATCTAAAAATCAAATGAAACCAGAAAATCGGATAACGTTTAGAGGTTGCACGTTTTGCTTAAACATCGGACCTCAACCGTTTCAAATTTATTAAAACTTGGTACACAAGTTCTTTATGGTCATACAAAATATGAAGTTGAGTAACTTTTATTAAATTTTAAATTCGTTTTGGTTTCTGTTTTGTCGAGGTTCAAAGTTCAATTAATCTATATATATAAAAATTAAATGGTTCATGTATGTAATGTCATCACGTGAGAACGGCTGGAGCGAAATTTTCAGGAGATGGTTTGAAATAAAAAAAAATAAAAAATTCCGGATAATACTCGGAAATTCTTTTTTTTTGAGTCCAGTCAATAAGTAGCTCCTAAAGTATGCAGTACAAATTTAGATATTTTATTTGAAAATAAATAAGAACAGGCTGGTGTGCGTGGGTGGCAGAAACTTGATGAACTAACATTAGTAAATGCTACCGGGCGAAGTCCCGACTAGTTATATATAACTTTTTAAGAGCTTTTCCTTTTTTACAATATTGGTCTCATTGATATGGTTATGTACCGTAGTTTCAATACTGTTTCCTACAAATTGTATTCTTTGGAAAACAGGATATTGAACCAAATAATTGTTCTTGAACCAAGATTAACACTGCGCTTGAATTTAGAACTTTTTTTCTGTCAAGCGGGGCACCCAGCGGGTTAACCTAATTCGTGTACTTTGAATCCAGTGGTGCTTACCGTTTTTATATGTTAACTCTTGTTTTTGAGATATACCGTTATATTATTAGTTCAGTGACACTTGCAACGTTTCTTATTCTTTGTCCAAAAACAACTTATCAGGGAATTTTCGATTATACGCCATAATAGGAATCAGAAAAATAGTATTTTTATTGTTTTGTTTCTTCTTTTTATGATTCTTTTAATATCGAACGATACTCTTTTTATTTTAGTGACCTCCATTAGTGTAGTATTTTGAACAAAATAATGGTTAATGGAATAAATATTAACGTAAAGCTTTAGATAATGAAGTTAAGAAACTAGTGTCGTAAACTTTCGATACTTTTAAACAAAGTATTTCAAGTAGTCCGACTCTCAATTTGTTAACCAATGAAATGTCTTGAAATTTTAACTTTTAAATTTTGATAAAAATAACGTTTTTTACACATTATTACACTAACACATATTATTCCTTATTTTTTAAAACATGTTTCTATTTTGCACAAATCAAGAAAAAATATTTTTGGAATTTCTGACATGTAATTTTTTGTTATTGTAGAATTTAAATTATAGGACAGAGTTTCAATTTTTATAGACCTCCTCAGCAGTTCCAGGAGACAGTACCGCACTAGTGATGTTACCCATCATTTAGGGTGGGAGCTAGTTACTTCAATAGCCACATTACTAGCCATAGGTTACTAAGAGACACTAAAGTGACTATTGACGTCATGCTATGTTACATGGGATATCAGTATACTTAAGCAAAAATAAAAATAAACTGTATGAGAATTATATCAACACAATTTATATAAAACCAGTTTGTACGAATTACTCATAAAACGTTTAAAGTGACTACACTCCAGATTACTTAGAAACACTTAAGTGTCAATTGTCTTCATGCTAGATTACTTGGGATGTATAAAGTAACCAATTGTCTGTCTGCATTACAAAATGCTTTTAAATACTTGATATTACTCAACATGTTCTTTTAAAGTGTTGACTCAATACTTTGAAATGTTTCAATATAATGACTAAAATGTAAACAAAATTCTAACTTTCTTTACATGATGCTATAAAAAACGCCATTTTTTTTATATTTATTTCAAATAAGGTTATCTAAATATTTGTTTAAATTAATGGAAAAATATCTTGATATAATAAATACTACAATAAAATATGTTTTCATTCAAACATGTAAATTATTTTTATATTTTATTGTTGTAATTTTAAGCAAACGTAGTATTTCTGTTTAAAAATCCAATTTTGAGAGTGTTGAGTAGGTAACACTGTGCAAGAAATCGCTATTATCTTTTTACATATGAACTGATTTATCGCTTTCTATAGCACAACGTTACCAACTAGGCCATTAGCTAATTTTTCGACCAGCCTTAAAGTATGCACTACTTCCTGTTGTTACAATTTGTTTATTTATTATATTGTTCAGCGGCTGACATCATCCAAACCATTTTTTTAATATGAAGTTTTTACGAGTTAGATTTGGAGGGTCATTAGCCAAATATTTCCCATAAGAAATACACAGGCGTGAGCATGTTAGCTGCTGATGTCAGCCTGTAGAAAATTAGTTGTTCATAGTGTTGCATAGTGGTTTTATATGGTTTAACAGTCATTTATTTACTTCACTTAACAACACTGTTAAAAGTCACATTGGCTTGAACTGTCACAACAACAATATTTATCAGCATTGTTTGGTGAAATTCATTGAAAAGTTGCTGGAATTATAAAGAAAATTTAATTTTTTGCTAGTTATTAAACAAAATAACGCGAAATGTCGGAAACCAGCTCCAAGGATACGGTTTTAAAAACAGCAATGACCTATATTTGTGGAGGTAAGTGCTTGAGAAATGGAGGAAGAAAATTAATTTGTGCGGCATTGTCTAGAGATGATTGAATAAAAAACGTTTAAATATAAATTATATGGAAAGATGTTAGTTTTCTTAAAAATGGATGCATATTTGCCCATAATAGTCTAATTTTAACATTCTTTTTATCAAATAAATGAATTTACAAAATTTGTGTAGAAAGTTTATATTCTTTAGATATTCTCTAAGGGAAATTGTGGAGGTGTCTTCAGATTAGTCAATTAATTGGGGAAATAAAAGTGATATCTTAAAAATTTATACTTTAATTTATAAAATATCATAAGAGTCGTACTGTTTACATAGAATACGTAAAATCTTAAATGCTAATATTCAAAATTGCAAAAAATCCTAAGTGGAGGCCACCTTGATATACACTTAGTTGAAAATCCATCTGTCGGAATGCCTATGTCCATAAATTGTTATTAAGCGAAGTAAGTTCAACATACTCCAGGATTAATATAAGTTCGACTAGAATCTAAGTTAAAAATTCTTCCCACGGGATATAAAAGAACATATTACCACAGATTATGATTAGTTGACAATATAAATTTTCCACAACAAGTATTAAGTGAGAAAATTATTAAAAATAAACGTACATACATTTTGTTCGGAATCGTTCCAATTCCGTAATTTTTTATTCCGATCGATTTAATTTTAGGTTCTTCAGATTCCATGTAATACATTAATTAGAAAAATATTGAATAAAAATTTTAGAAAAACAAATAATTACAAAGAAATTCCTATCAATTCCATTTTGAAAACTGAAAGTGGTTTCATTCCGAAAGATTTTTTCGTTTTACTTTTTCTGAAGAAGCGAAATAGGAAATTAATTCTACTTTTGATACTTTGGGTTATGAAGTTGCTGTTATAAACTTGATTTGGTCCGTTGCTTTTTTTACTAAATTACAATTTGCCTTTAAGTTCAAAATAGTAAAAGTTAACTTTAAGGACCCCTTTTCCTATTACTTAAAGTTACTATTTCGAACTTAAAGGAAAGTTGCAATAATAACCCTAAAATGCATAAATCAAATGCGAATCCGAACACCAACATTTGGTTGAACGATCAGGGGAAATGTTCACGTTATTTCGTTAAATATTTGAACAAATTCAAAAGTGCCTTAATTTTTAAAACTAATTTTCTTAATGTTATTTTACTATTAAACAATTTTTATTTTTCAGAATGCCATCATGAAAATGAAATGCGTCCCCGTGATCCCATACGTTGTCGTGAATGTGGCTATCGTATTATGTACAAGAAACGTACAAAGAGATGTAAGTATTTGAAGATATTAACTCCCTGCAAGGGCAAACAATTATTTTCCAAATTGTTTATGAAAAATACTCGGGGTAATATATTAAAGGCCTTATTCCTAATCAACTTTTAAATGCATCATAGGTTTATAAAACTAATTTTTGTATTGAATTTTCATTTTATAAAGCTTTTATGAATTTAAAAATTGATTATGAATAAGGGAGTATTTTCATAAACATTTTTAAAATACAATTTGTATTCTGTTATAAATTTTTTAATTAATAATTCACTAGTGCAAATTACATTTTGACTGATATCCAAATTTCATTAGAATATAAATGGAATTTTAGATCTCTTTGCCCTAAATTTTTATTTTATTATTTTCCTTTTTAATAATTCTAGTTTCTTTCTTTACAGTGGTTGTCTTTGATGCCCGATAATTAAGTCTCTATATGACCATGGAATTTTAAACATAAGATTATATTTAGTTAAGAATTTGATAAATAAATTTAATAAAATACAAATTGATTAAATTGAAATGAATCTTCGATGTACATGGTTTAATAAGAAATTTATAAAAATTATTCCCAAATAATCAGATTTTATATCTACTAATAGGAAATAATTTGAAATGTTTAAAATGTTAAATAAGAGCACATCCCCATTTAGAACTTTATAATAATGAAGAATTAAAATTTTATGGCCTGAATTAGAACATCTAAATATGTATATACACATCCAGTGCTGTCAAAAGTTCTTTCTTGTATTGACAATCAATGAATCAATGAGAATTCACACATTACGAATCGAAGATCAAATTTACGGATTAACGTATCATACAGACGCTGATTATGATTATATTAGGTTAATCAGAAATGTTGATTAATCGCTTAATTTATTAATCAGTATATTGATCAATCAGAATATTAGATTATTATTATTCCATTAATTACACATCCCAAAATACAATATTTCGATTTTTTAAGTTAGATTTGTGCTCTAATCAGTGATATGAAATAATTCAAATTCAATATGATTGATCCAATATGGCGAACAACTACAACCCTATGGCAGGAAATGAGCCCACATATCCATTTCCGCCTGTATGTTAAAATCAACATTCCAAATAGGAATTCGTTTGCTATTGAAAATCTGCCCAAAAAGGGCTGAGATACTACTACTACCTATTTTCACCCAATCATTAGATAAATTAAAAAAAAATTTCATCAAAAAAAGTTTTCTTTTCACGAAAAAGATGTTGGATAGAAGAAGATTAAACTAATTTGATCAGTATCAAAGGGGCACAACATTATGTCCTAATCGACGTTAGCCCCTATTATTTAGAATAATTCGGGCTGAGAGGATTGGGTAGTAATTAAGTTTTTTAAAATAATTTTCAGATATGTTTTGAAATCTCTATTTTCATTAAAGGCACATTAGGATCTTTGTGTATTTATAATCCCCCTTATCATGGTTGGCGTAAACGTCTTACGCCTACGACAGTTTCGTACTAGATTAAAGATAAAATGCAAACTGAAAAAAACAACAACATTATTTAGCAAAAAAAAACAGAATATTGAAATTGAAAATATGCTATTTACACAAGACTGTAAATTAAATTCCGAATTACAGAGTAATTTTTACCTTAATTGAGCTTTACTTTACATCACCCCCCCGTTTTTAATTAAAAGCCTTCATAATTTTGTTTTTGGGAAAAGTTTTTCTTTATTTATTTTAGTTTTGTTCATTTTATTAATAATTTAAGATTGACAATATTATTTTGGGTTTTCGTTTAAATGTTTTTGCCTTTTGTTTTTTTTCGCAATTTGTTTTAATTAATTTTGTTTTAATTAATTAAATTTGTTTTCTTTTACACTTAAAGATCAATTGTAGTAGAATTTTAAGTAGATGCTAAAAGGAACTAGAAAAATATAGAAATTAATAGAAGGGGCTGAAATAAAAGAATATTATGATAATTTAAAGGCTTTATTATGAAAATCTATTTGTGGTTAAACATTTTACAGAATACTTGGAAAATGTTTGTTTAAATTTGAAAAAAAAATAAATTTCTAAAGATTTTTTCATAACTTCTAAATATAAGAAAGGTTAAACTCCCACAAAATTAGGGATTTTTAGTATTTTTTAATAAACTTTAAAATATTTTAATTAAATTACTTAATTATTTAGAATTTCTAAATTTTTTTTTAAGAAATAGATTCTCATCTTTAAGCCCAAAGTTTTTATGTTGTTTTATCTTTATTAAATAACAATTTATTTTCTTTTTTAACTAAGTGCTTAATTTAACAATATTTTGCAGTTTTTTTTCTGTAATTATAATTAGTTTTCATTCTATTAATTAGATTTTTAATTGATTTAGTTTATAGAATTTCTCTTGTAAAATAAAATCCCGTTTAATTTTCAATGTATTCTCTTTTCATTTTTTTAAGTGCAATTTTTTTTAAGGGATTTGAAATTTTGGTTTTCAGTTAATTTTTTTTTTAATTTTCAAAAGTAAACAAATAAATTAAGTTGAAATAAATAAAAAAAGCTTAAAAATAAAATTACTCTAATAAAAGTTTGGCAATTTTTTTTGGGTTTTTATAAGATTTTCTTTGATGAATTGCTAATAAATAATTGATGTTTTTTTGTTGTTGTTTTTAAACTGTCTCATATTGGAATGATTTTTTGTTTTTTTTAAATCTTTTTTTTATTACTCATGCTCTTTTTTCGGATTTTTTCTGTTATTTTTTATGTTAAATATATATTTTTTTGGTTTAATAAATTGAATAAATTATTGTTGATTTTTTTATTTGTTATTTGTATTATTATTTTTTTTTTTTTTTAAATATTTAAAGCTGTTTTAAATCTAACATGAGAGTTGATAGAGCGGAAACTAGAAAAAAACCCAAACAAAAAAATTACTCAAAATAATCACACATACGAGTGTTGTTTTTGTTTTCACATAGTTTTTCTACAAATACATTCTCACCACTTAGGTTTCTGACAACTGAGTTAGGTCTTTGACAGTAGAGTTTCCGCTCTATGTATATTCTCTATGATTTAAACTCCTTAAAAGCCAACATAAAAACTTAATACATTTTTTTTGTTTGTTTAAATTTGCTTAAAAAAAATATTTAATAAAACTTAAAATTAACAATTATAATTATAAATCTTTGTTTTTGCTTGTATTAGAAATATGCAACTTTGAAAATTTTTCCTTTTCTGTTGTTGTTTAATTATTCTTCTTCATATTGGACTTGTATACGTTTTTTTTGTTTAATTTTTTATGATTTAAATCTTCTGTCACTGAAACAAATTAATTTCTTTGTTAACATTATTATTTATTTATTTATTTTGGAAAAATTGTTGTTTATTTGATTTTGAAAAAAAAAAACTCACAACACTCAATATGAACCCAGAACGAATTGTTTATGCGGTGGTTTTTCATAATATATTTTCCATCGTTTTATTTGTTTGTTTGTTTTTATTCTGTTTTCACTTTTACTTTTGGGTGAAGGAAATTTCTGAGCTGAAGGTGTGAATGACGTTGGAACCGAGTCGAAAATAATAATTTCAATAATATAATTTTTTGATTTGATATAGACAATTTAGATTCATAATTTATTAACATTAATATTTAGAATGAATGAACTTTTTTTTTGTGAACTTTCTATATTTTTCACAGATGTTATAAAGTCAATTAATTAATAATGTGATTAACCCATTTAATTTTTAATTTATATAATTGTTAAAATAATATAAATTAATATTTTATATTAATTCAATTTATTTGCCAAATTATGGATTTTTGGAATTAAGGATTCGTTTAAAAATATGCATTGAAATTTTGGAATTTTTAACTCAGAAATTCCGACTAGTAAACTAGCTAGGAAATAAATTAAATATTTTACATACTTAGATGTCAGTTCTAAGTAAAAAACACTATATTAATTTATAAATTGGAATTTGTTCTAAGAAATATATTTTTTAAAGTTAAGTGGAATTTTTTCAAATAAATTAGTTCTTCGCATGAAAATCAAGTAGAAACATACTTGAATAAAACATCTGGCCATCTAGTTATAAATATATAGCTAAATACTCAATTAAATTTTTAGCAATATTATGGGTTAATAATTGAAAATTCTGGCAAACAAAAGCTTGCCGAACTTTAGAATGATGAACATTGAACACCGGTGTTTCTTGTCAAATAAACACTTCATATTTTTTGGAAAATATTCGCTTCCCATATTAATTTTAATCGAATACAAACAAAAAATTTCTACTTTTACGTCATCAGATGAGCAAAATTTTTAATTCAAAGAATATTTAACAAAACAAATGTGAGCAAAATGTAAATAATAATAAAAATTATTATAAAAAAAAATTAACTTAATAAACTTCTTATTAATGAATTAAAATTATTTCTTTGTTTACAAAATATATATTTTTTTATTAACTGATGAAATGGTTTTAGCAGCAGTTTAACGGACAATGTAGAGAATTATTTTATTGATTTTATTTATTAATGATTTAAATAAATTAGTACATATTGAAACAAGTTTTAGAATTACATTAAATTACATATTTCAGATAACTATATATAAGTTTTTTCCATCGATATTAAATGAGCGTTATCATTGTTGATGACTTCAATCGTTCTCCTGTTTCTTCTGTTGGATATTGTCTTTGAGACCATCCATAGTCTGTGTGTTTTTCACATAGACCCTCGAAAAATGCTTGAATGCGTAATATTGATCAATCAGAACAATTTTACTCAAGAATAATAAGTATACTTTATCCGAATAACAAAAATGTATCAACTTTTGAGTAACTGGGCCAAATTAATCAAATTCTGTTACAAATATTTACGCAACCAAATCATTACTAAAATAGTTTTAAAATATGGTAGGATTTAGCAGTTTTAATAAAAAATATGTGAAAATTTATGGAAGGTATGTGATTAATTCCTTTACCCGATATTTTGCAAAATTAATTTTTTTCTTAACTCTTATTTAATAAACAAATTTCAGATGCATATTAAAACGATTCACTGTGGCGTAAAATGACTATATAGTGAATAATCTCTTCTCATTATACCCTACACCACCATAGAGGGGAGGGTATTATGCGTTTGTGCAGATGTTTGTAACGCCCAAAAATATTAGTCTAACACCCACCTTAAAGTATACCGATCGACTTAGAATCACTTTCTGAGTCGATTAAACAGCCAGCCGACCAGCCAGCCACCCAGACGGACGGACGGACATCGTTTCATCGACTCAGAAAGTGATTCTAAGTCGATTGGTATACTTTAGATTAATATTTTTGGGCGTTAAAAACATGTGCACAAACGCATTATACCCACCCCACTATTGTGGTGTTGGGTATAAAAATAGAGGGAAATAAATATGTAAATTCTAAACGGTAAGTCCGATTTGAATGAAATTTCACATTCACAAAGAGGAAGTGTTGTCGAGTTTAAGTTTTAAAGAACGCGGTATAAGGACACCTAATCTCACTACTATACTCGTGCAAAAAAATTTCGTTGGAGACTCGATTAGTTCAGGAGTTATAAAAAAACTTTATTAAAAGTACGCTTTTTCATATAAAAATTTAAGCAAATAGAAAACAGAACACAGTTGAATCAATTTGAATTTACATGGTAAAACACGGGTACCGAGCGGACCTGGTCCACTAAAAAACGCTGTTTTTTATCTAAAATTCTCAAATTGCATATTCGGTCTCAAAATATAGTAACCGATTTTAGATGGCCCAATATGTTTTTAATTATTTTGTAAAGGGTTCCGATAACCCCGACCCTGGTATGGATATTATAGCCAAACAAATAAAAAATACCATTTTTGGGATTTATCAACACTTTTTTGGGAATTGCGATTTTTAAAAGAGAGCGTATCAAAAAAGTGGCGAATGGTCTTCTTTTACTCTACTTACACAAATGGCAAAGGTTTTCTCCTCTGGGGTGTAAAAAACCTGTCTCGCTCTGAAAATTATTTTGCAACAAAGAATTCTGGTCGAAACCGGGAAGAAAACCAAATAAATATTTACTACCTACACTAATTCACTTGACGAGTGTATTAATTTTGTAATTAACAGGACTACCAAAAATATGCTCTAAGAAAAAATTGTTTTATGAGCATAAAAAATGCTCGCAAAAACAAATATGCACTAAAAAATTGCTGGTTTTTGTTTGAAATTCAAAGTTACAGATAGTTTGGCTCAACAATAAGAGCAAAATATGCTAATTATCAGTGCAAAAATTCTTAAAATTGTCTGAAACGGTTAAATAACTAACTCATATGTTTATACTACGCGACACAGCTAAAAATATAATATTACATATTTTTGGTTGCCCTGGTTATTAATTATTGATGGTATATTTAAAAACAAAAACAATTTAAAGATCTAATTAAAAATCTATTGATTAATGAAATATTTTGTTCGTAAAACTGAATTATTCATACACCCACAATGCCCTACATTTAGAACTTTGAATAAATTCTTAAGAAAATTATCCCTGATTTCTTTTCGTTAGAAAATTTCACTTGTTTAAGGAAAAATGTGAATTTTTATAAAAAAGTCAAAATAAATAACTTATAATTCATTTGATTCAATAATATATGAAATTAGCAGATGCAGTTTTTTCTTGCTCCATACCCAACAATTATACAAGCGATGTCCAGAACTGTTGAGAACTGTTGGTCGTAATATTGTGAAACTGGTTACAAATACTGAAAATTGTAGCCAATTTAGACAACGACAATGCAACTCGCTTTAAGGTCAAATATAGTTTTGTAGGAATACATAAATACTAAAGCTGATAACATTAATATTAAAGCAGCTAAAAGCTCTAGAAATTGAACATTCTAGTTTTGTCCGTTAGATAATTCATAAAGCTTCTAGAAGATGACACTATGTATATAGTAAATAGTAACAGCAAGTTGCCGAGAGTTAAGGTAGGGTCACACATGACAAATATTTGACGAAAAAGACGTAACCACTAAATAAAATACATTTGAATTCTTTTATTTATTTCAAAAACTTATTTTACTTAGGATGATTCAAAACAAAAAATTGAGTTTTATTTTATTTGGTGATGTTTGATCTTACAAAACACTTGTAAGAGTAAATACGTCAAACAAATTTGTGCTGAAAAAAGTGGTTACGCTTTTTTGAGCAAATATTTGCCGTGTGTGACCCTACCTTAACTCTCGGCAACTTGCTGTTACTATTTACTATATACATAGTGTCATCTTCTAGAAGCTTTATGAATTATCTAACGGACAAAACTAGAATGTTCAATTTCTAGAGCTTTTAGCTGCTTTAGTGTATTGCAGGCGCTACACAGTGGTTTAGAAACGTTTTTCTTGGAAATAATTCGGACCTATTGGAGATATCGTTACGAAATAATTGGAGCTGAAGTATATTCGAGTTGATTTACAATAGTTTTTTTGTTTAAAAAATTTGAGACACAAGGTGACTAGCTTTGAGGGGCAACGCACTGGCCCCCATTAGCCCTAGGCAGCTGAACAAACGTAAACCAACACGAAAACACCTCAGCTCCAACCACTGTGCGCTGTAGACTTAACATTAACTGTATGTTTAAAGAGAGTGTATTAAAAGAGAGTGACTATTTAAATTGTTGAGTAAGTTTAAATAAATAAAGAGTTGTTACGAATTTTAAACTACTGATCAGGAATTTCTTTATACGTTTTCATCTTAAAGTTACAATGTTCAGAATCGTTCAGATGACCAAATTTTGTTGCTAATCAAATGATTCCATTATATCCACAGATTTTGTCTGTTCTGGTCAGTAGGCAAAGAGAATTTTAGTTGAAATTATCAATTTTTTTCACTCAACTATTGTATAATTTTTCAGCCACAACAGTAAAATTTGGTCATTAAAAAAGAATCAAGTTGAAAATTTTAAACTTTTAAAGATGTTATTAAGGTTCCTTGCTAACATTACAACTTCTAAGGATATTTATATATAATAATAGTAAATAATAGTGGTTTAAATTTGTTTATATACAATCTAATTTTAGAAATGTATCTTTCGACACGATCTACGCATTTAACATAGTTGAAGTTGAGTTTATACCTACTATGAGAATATCGGTAAAATTTTATATTATAAACCCTTAAGCACATAGGACCAACATTGGACAAACAAATATCGTATTTTATACTTCTTTTAAAACGCTGGTAAAAGTGTTCGAAAAAAACTTTACTGTTTTTGGTTTAATTAAATACGGGAAGAGAAAAGTTCCGGGAAATTAGGAACCCTAATACCGACGTATTTATTAATTTCAATAGATTGCATATTTCCTTGTAACAAATTCAAAGTTATACTGATAACACCCGCACTCACAGGTGAGTGAATAATATGAGGTAAACGATTTTAACGAAAAAATCCCCCTCAATATGACGATGATGACTAAATTTCGGAAAATAAATAGTGACGTCAATGTTATACAGTCATTAGTTTATAGACAGACTACTTTCGCATAAATTGTGTAAACAATTTTCGTATTGTTGTTTACTTTCAAAATACTGAAATTGTTTAAAATTTTGTTTTCACATTGTACTTAAAGATAGACGATGTATTAAGTATAAATAGATTTAGTTTCATACAAATTATCTTATTTGTTTATTTGGAAGATATTGGCGAAAATTATTTTCGATTATTTCTTTTTTATAAGTATTAGCAAGTCTCTAGATACTTATACATATCAATATACATACATGTGTACTTATCTGTTGAGTAATATTTAAAATTTTGCATAAATTATATTTTTAAAGATTAGAAAATGTATTGTTGTTAATATCCCATTTCTAGAATAAGTTCTTGAGACCTCTTCTTTTAGAGGAGGTATCTTTGCAGGTATCTTTTACCAAGATTTTGAAGATGATCTTAAATTCAGGGGCCGAATTACAGCATTCGTGATAGAATTAGCTATCGTATCGAAAAAAGATCGAATGCCATAATCTCGAATAAGAAAATTACAATCGAATGCTGTAATTCGGCTTCAGATTTTCTTAAATATTTCCAATCTTTCCTGTATAAATGAGAAGCTAAGACAAACAAACATATAGCCTGAAGCAATTCTAGTTGTTATCAAATAGTGAGCAAATGGAACAAAATCACAAGTAATTGACAATTTTCAATCACAAAACAGGCGAAAAAATCATTCCGTGTGTGGCCAGCCTTAGTGAGATGCGAGTGGGATATATATCAATAAACATAAATATTTTGTAACTCAAGAAATACAATTACACTAATACCCCGGTTTGTGTCGTTAATAGGGCCTGAAGAAACGCGACGCAAACCGAAACGACGCAAAACGAAGCACGATTTTCCATACATTTGTATTGATTTTCATTTAATTGGTTCCGAGATTCATAATTTTAGCTGAAAAAAATAGATTTTTCAATAAAAAATATTGAATTTTTTGTCAACTAAAAAGAGCATTTTAGATTTTTCGGATTAAAAATATACGTTCTTCCTGGCAAACGCTTCCAAAAAAGTCCCGTTTCATCAGCGTTTAAAATTTGTTGTGCAATAATTGCTTTTAATTCAAGCTTGAACTTTTCTGCAGCTGAAGTATCTGCACTAGCAGATTCTCTTTTTAATATATATGCAAATTTCCACGGATTTTAAAACGGTCAACCAACCTCTGCTTGCATCAAACTCTTCCGCACTTTCGGCACTTGATAACGGATAATCTTCTTTCAGATCTTCAAATAAAGTTAGTGCGTTCTTTTGAATTACCATTTGACTTAATGGCATTCTTCGCTGATTTTGATCTTCTATCCTAATGTTAAGAAGTGACTCCATTTTTTCCATTAAAGAACTTCTCATTTTGGTAACCTGTTTATGTTGTAACGATGTTGCGGTTTCAGCATTTTTTTTAATTTTACCAGCGTTTATGGAACAAATGAATTTTATTGTAGAAGGGGCTAGTCCAAGGTTTTATCCAAACAGCCCTTTCCCCTGATTTAAAACGTTTTAAAATGTCAAGCTTTTGTTCTATGCATAATTGCTTTCTTTTTTGACTCATTGCTGCAAAATATTCATTTGAACTTCACTTCAGCAAATGTAATTAGCAACCATCAGACAACATAAATATGTATGTATGTATTTCCATAAGACTTAAACGGGAAATCCCCTTTTTCTGTTTTAGCTTTGTACAAACATTTTCATATTAACGACGCAAACTGAAACAAAAACGACGCAACTTCGAAGTCACAGAAATTTTAAAAAGAAACAACTTCGAATTTGCACTAGATTTAAACGGGAAATACCCTTTTTCTGGTTTAGCTTTGTATGAGAATAAAAAAAGAGGGAAATAAATCTGTAACTTCTAAACGCTTAATCCGATTTGAATGAAATTTCACATGCGCAAAGAGGAAGTCTTGTCGAGTTTAAGTTTTGAATTTGGACCTCATGGGCCCACCAGGAGCGGGGCCAGGGGTCCCCAAAGTAGGACACCTCGGGTATGTTCAATTTTAAAAATGATTCGATCTATTCCTTCGTTTGTGTTCCGATTTCAAAAAAATTACGTATATGGAATCTTCTCGTAAAACCTCGTCGTAGATATCAATTATCTCTTATAGCTTAGGAGATATTCGCATTTGAAAATGTAATTTCCAACCCACCCTACTCCAGTTTTTTGGTGACCGCGGTTCCAAATATTTCCCGATTTTATCCATTTTTCTTTTATAGGTTTAACAACAAATGTATATATCAAATAGAGAAAGAATTGTTTAAATATCATGACTGTTTCCAAAGTTACATGCATTTGAATTTAAAAAGGCGATTTTTTGCTATTTTTTTGGGAAAAAAGTACTTTTATTCTTTTTAAGTTATCTAAAAAATTTCTAAGAGGATGTATAATGAATTTGTACTTTTCGAATAAATATCAAAATAAATATTTTAAGATATACAATTTTTGATTTTTTTTGGCAAAATCAAAAACTTTTTTGATTTTTTTTAAAATGGGCCCTTTTTTATTTTTTTTTTGCTATAAAGAAAGCTTAGGTCTATTCCTTTAAGATGGTTTTGGTAATTTTTGTTAATCTTTAAACTAGACTATTTGTGTTTTTTCGTTGCTACTGCAACTTATAGTCTAGTTTGTTAAACACTGATTTTGATATTATTCTTCACGTGATGTTTCGAAAACAAATATTGAAATTAATTTAATTTCCTATCTGCGAAAATATATTTCAAAACATAAAAACAATTAAATTTAAACAAAACAAAAAATAATTTCAAGTACTTGTGAAAATAAAGTTAGCATCAAGAACAAAGTTCAAAAAACTGATTTTGTTTTCCTAAAATACACTTAATGACCCACTGTGCTGTGGGAGTTTATAATGATTTTGTCGGTACTTAATTACTTTAATACACAAATTAGCAATTTGCTAATAATAATTTCTATTGCTTTTGTTTCATTCAGTTTTCATTGCTATTTGTTTGTTTCATTAAATTTATAGCACGTGCCAAATTTAGAACAATCAATATTAATTGTTTTTTCGGAAAGAAACGTAAAATTTCATTGAGAAATTTTCTACTTTTAGATCAGTGACGTCTCAAGTTTTTTTCTTCTTATTAATTTCTTCTTTTTATTTTTAAGATTTATTTATATTGCAATTTTTTTGTTTATTTGCTCATTAGAGCCAACCAAAAATATACGAATGAGTACATTAGTACGAACGATCGAACATCATTTATATTTAATGGTTCCATTAAATTTTATCACTTCAATTGTTTTCCGGTAATTTGTTTGATTTTGTTCGAATTTGTTTATGTGCGGTGGTTGGTTGGTTGGTGGTTTATTTATGTTTTATGCTTTTTTCACGGACTTTTTTGCTTTAGATCTTGCTGTTAGAAACGTCGAACGTGGTAAAAGTCATTAATTAACTTATTAACTTGAAATTTAGGTTTTCTTTTTTGCTTTTTCCTATTTTTCTGGGCCATTAAATAGTTTTACTTATAACAAATAATATGCGTACATACAGTTTTTTATGTTATAATTACATTGTAAGCCCCTATGTTTCCTCCATTTTATCTTTTTTTTCACTTTCAGTCTAAATTAAAATAAATTCTAGACAATTTTTTATTTACTATTTCTTTCCGCATTTAACGTTTTTGCATGCTCAACAAATGAAAAATATTTGTCTACTACTAAGAGGATTACATATATTTTCATACGTCATATTCGAACATGCAGAAAAAGATGAAATGAAGAAATACACATGTCTACGGTAGGTCAAGCAAATAGGGTTCCTTAACCGACAGTCTCTCTTATACTGTAATGACTTTGTTAACAGTATGTTGTACATACAAATTTTCACTAGAGACTCTACAAAAATAAATTTAGTTAAAGGTGGGTTGACTTATTGTGAAAGATAATTTCTGAAATATTAAATCGAGCAAATAAATAGGTTTGCTCATAATATGATCTGCTGATATCACATCATCAATTTTGAGAATGATATGAGAGTGTACAGATCTTGAATTCAGTAAAAATTTAAGCATTAGTATTATTTTATGGGATTATCGTTGACAACAGGTTAAAGCAAACTGCTAATATTATCACATTGGTATTAATGAAATGCCACAAAAATAATCCACAATTAAGACATTAATGTTCTGATTAAACTTTTCTGTAAGTACTTTGAAAACATTACCATTTGTTGGGTTTCTACACACTTATACTAAATATAAAGTAGTATTTACTTT
The DNA here is from genome assembly GCF_958450345.1 of Calliphora vicina. NCBI lineage: Eukaryota > Metazoa > Arthropoda > Insecta > Diptera > Calliphoridae > Calliphora > Calliphora vicina. The sequence goes on from NC_088782.1 coordinate 71,556,145, forward strand.
TTAGTAAATATATGTATGTATACTTCAAATACTCTACACTATAAATATGGTAAACTTTTATAATCAAATCTACGCAATATTCGAATTAAATAGAAAAAAACAGTTTTTAGACCCTTCAGAATCAAAATTTTTTGGAATTACATCTGGCATTTCTAAACGGCTCATCCGATCGGGATAAAATTTGACATGGGCGTAACAAAGGAGTATTCGAGCTTAAGTTATTGAAATTGGCCCTACAACTGATGAAGTAGGGTACCTTCGACATATAAAATGTTTAAACACGTGCAATTTTTTTGTTTTCATTCCGATTTCAATTATATTATTAATATTTTTGGAAAGCGCTCGGCTAGGTCTTGAAAAACATGCTTGCGGTGCTATTTTGTCTTATTTCCAAGTTATAGGAATTTCAAAATTGAAATTTTAAAATTTTGCTATACCTTGGTTCGCTTTTTTAAAAATATAGGTCGGAATTTTTGACCGAATGAACTCGAATTTTATTTGTTGGTTTGACAACTAAATTACAAATAACACACAAGATTTCAGAGCAATATCAATTTTGGATCCAAAAATAAACGATTTTCAATTTAAATATTAAAAAAATAGTTAATTTTTGCTGTTTTTTTGGCCGAAAAGGTGACCTAACTCTTTTTTTATTAAAAATAAACTTTCTTTAAGAACATATAACAATTTTATATTTTTCTGTAAGGTATCTTTGTCCTGTAAGGTTGTCTTTGCAACTACGTTCTTCGGAATGCGACCTATTTTTTATCCAAAATGTCAACTTTGGGCCACATGTTCTAAAATCCCAAAGCTGGGATCAAAAAACGGGAAGCAGTTTTAGAAATCTTGATGTGTTCCTTATTTATCCCCAAAGTATTTTCCCAGCCCAGAAGGAAATGTGGACGCCATGGGCAAAATTGTAAAAAATACCATTTAGAATGGCAATTTTAAAATACGTTGAAAATTTCATTGAGTTTTGTAATAAATAAAGATTTTATTACATATTTATTGAGATTCTAAAACTAAAATTTGTATCAACATTTTAATAGGATTGCAGATATTGGGAACAATTTGATCCACATTTATTCCGAGTTATATTTTTTTTTGTTTAGATAAGTTAATTTTTGGCCTTACAAAAAAAATTACAAGTCAATATCTCAATTAGATTCAAAAATTTGCCACTTTAAAACTCCGTGCTTCAAAAATATTGCTTTTTTTCATACTAAAAAATTTATATAAATTTTCTTAATGTGACTGAGTCAGAACCAATGACTTGTGTTAAATAAAATATTAAGAACATTTATACAAATTTTTATACCCTTCATTTAGTATGAAAAAGTGCAATATTTTTGGACGGATTTTTAAAGTGGCATATTTTTGAATCAAATTGAGATATTGACTTGAAATTTTTTTTTGTAAGAACAAAAATTAACTTATCTATACAAAAAAATATAACTCGGAATAAATTTGGATCAAATCCCGATGAGCCGTTTAGAAATGCCAGATTTATTTCCAAAAAATTTTGATTCTGACTCACTGTGCTTCGTGAGAAGGGTATATATAAGTTTCTCATTCCGTTTGTAATATATATAATTATATTATAATATAATTTTCCGACCCTATAAAGTATATTCTGGATCCTTATAGATAGCGGAGTCGATTAAGCCATGTCTGTCTGTATGTCCATCTGTCTGTTGAAATATATTTTCTGAAGACCCCAGATACCTTCGGGATCCAAATCTTTAATAATTCTGTCAGACATGCTTTCCTATTTAAAATCAGCAAAATCGGTCTACAAATGGCTGAGATATGAGGAAAAAACCAGGACAACCTAGATTTTTGACCTATTTTTGACCTATATCTGGATTACTAAGTTATTAATATAGACAATATATATTGGGCACAGCCGAATATAGCTCTCTTACTTGTTTTTCTTCAGATTGCAGTCCAAAGTAACATCAGGTCTACGTTGCTAATTTTGAACCTGTTGGTATTGATGGTATTACATCGCATGCTTTTGCTTTTGAAGGTGTTTATCATTAGACCAGCCTTTGCCGCTCCAATCTTTACACCCAGCGAAAAAATGAACACATCCGTGTACAATTTGACACCATTCGGTGTCAATAGTGTATTAACCCTGTATGTGTACAAATTGTACACGAACGGTTGCCAAATTGACACCATCTGTTGTCGATTTGGCAACGTTCGTGTACGATTTTATAACAGACCGTTGACAATTTGTCATCGTTTGTGTACGATTTGACACCAAACCGTTGTCTATTTGACACCATAAGTTGACGACTTGATACCGTTCGTGTACGATTTGACACCTGACAATTTTTCCTTTCTATTTTTTTGGTAATTAATATAAATTACAATTTCTTTATTTTTTACATTTTTTTTAATACAATACATATAAAACATAAATATAAAATAAATATAAAAACTATAAATTTCCATTTGGAGTTGTATGTCGTCACTGGATTTGGTGGTCTTCTCTGCCTGGATCTTCACTGACTTCACTGCCTGGATCTTCATCTGCATCAACACAAATTCGCAATCAAACACAATTACACTTTCTTTTATATTTTGGTTTTTAAACCATTTATTTGCATCACTATTACCATTCACTATTTATTATTTATTGAAATATTTTAAATTTTTTTATGTAAATTAAATTAAAACACATTTATAAAAAGCAACTCACGTTGAAATGCGTCGCGAATAATTTGACAACATTGTGTTGTCGATTCGTACCCGTTTGTTTACAAATTGTAAACGTATGGTGTCGAAAAAAAGTGACAACGTATGGTGTCAAAATGACACCAACCGTTGTCGATTTTGCAACGCCGTTTTTCCCTCAGTGTAGAGCCTTGAGTTTTGATACCATATCTCTGTGGCTATGTCACATTCAGCAGATGTTGTCTGCATATTCAAGGCGTTCATTGAGGCAAAATCTTATTCCTCTGCTAGCTCTAGTTGCATTACGTATGATAACGTCAAGCACAATGTTGAACACCAAAGGCGACAAAACGCATCCTTGCCTGACTCCTGTAAGTATTTCGAAGCGGTTGCTTAGGGTATTGTCATGCACAACTCCGCAACAAACATTCTTATAGAATGATTGGATAAGACTTTTAAGTTTTGGTGGAATACCTTTACAAGCAAGAGCGCTTGTCCATATACAAATGAGACTGGGTTGGACTGTTCCGTAATGTATTGATCAGTGCAATACTTCTGTGGATGGAATCCAGCCGTAGTTCCGGCAAATTAGCTTCTGTTCTTTATAATGTGCGCTATGAATTGTTATACCTCTCCAATTTTGACATTCCGTTAGATCTCCTTTTTCGGGAATGTTTACGATAATATCTTCATTGAGCTGTGGATCCAATTCGTTAATAGACCAGAAGGTTTGGATCAGAGGTTGTAGGAATGACGATGATGATGAATGACGATATGCTTTGAGCATATTTGATTAAATTTGGAAGCCTCAATTGGGATATCTTATCTAACGCAATGTCAAGTGTAAGTACACATGCTTTCAGTAGCAAAGTGTCTCCATATTTCAAGTTGTTCCGACCGGGATGTTATTAACACTCCCTCGCTGCTCTTTAAGGAGCTTTTTGGTGATAGCATAAAGATCTCTTGGTCTCTGCTCTTGCGCAGCTTTTTCGGCATCGAATGGAGTTTTGTGTAAAAGCGTTTTTTTTTCGTTTCTAGAGTTTTGCTTTAAATGTTTGTCTTGTCGACTATAGTCTTCCCTCAGCGCAACTTTCTCCGATTCAGTTCTAGCTGCATTAAGTTTAAATTTAGCATATTTTCTTGATTGTATCAGATGCCAAGTGTCATCAGATATTCATTGCTATTTCCCTTGGATTATTGGCGTACGACGTTTAGGCCTTCATTGAGCTCTGTGATGTAGTTATGCCTCCTAGCAGGGATTAGTAGGTTCCTTACATCGTATTACTTCGCTGATATTTCGGGTCTTCGGATTAAGGCCTAGTTAGTTTGTACGTTCCGTTCCGTTCCGAATCAGCTGTTTTGTTTTTAGCATAGGGAAAGTTGTGTATGTCGTTAGTTTTTCTGTAACGTTGCCGTTCTGTTGCGGATGAATCTGTTGATAACAGAATTTTGTCCGCAACGTTAAGTGACAGCTAAAACAGCTGATATCATATATACACAAAAATGCCAACAATATGAAAGCAGTGGTGCCAACATTTTTGAAAGGGAAATATTTATTATTAACAAAAGAATAAAAAATATAATATTTTCAAAAAAACATTGAAATTTAATAAAATAAATATAAATTTCTTTTAATGTATGTACTATGTATGTAAAAAAATTAGTTTAAATTAAATCATTAACAAAAAATATATGTATGTATTTATAAAAATGTTCACAATAATATGTTGAAGGTCTAATACAAAAAACACTAAAAATAGTAACAAAATCACCAAGATGGTTTTTTGGTTATAATTTTAAAAACAGCTGACACGATCTTACGGAAAAACTAACTACAATATAACAGCATTCAGAACGGCACAGAACAGAAACGTTACAGAACGCAAAGACTAATGGAGCCTTTACAGCGACCTTAAGACGGATAGATGCTATTAAAAGGTGGTGATTGGAAAAGCAGTCCGACCCTCTTTTAGCACATACATCGAGGAGGCTTCTGCCCCAAATTTATCTGATGGCGATGTGGCCGATCTGGTTCTCTGTCTTGCCATCTGGGGATATCCAAGTAGCCATGTGCACTGCTCTGTGGGGGAAAAAAGTACCTCCGATCACAAGTTTGGCGTTGCTGCACATTTCGGTGAACAGCCGCCCATTCTAAGTCATTCTACCGAAGAAATGTGTACTCATTTTCCTTGTCGGGTTTTGTTGTCGGGTCCCAGTTGCGTATTTACATCGCCCATTAGTAGCACTATATTGCCTCGTTGTATTGTAAAAGTTGTCCTTTTCAGCATGTAAAGTCTCTTGCCTTTTTTACGGAAATTCGCAAGAATTATTCTATCTCTGCATTGTTTCCAGTTAATTAGGGAATGTTGAGCTTCCTTGGACAATATGTATGCCGACACCATTTGATTTTGGTTGATTCTCTGGCTTTCCAGAGTACAGAAGTGTGAGATTGTCAGAGGTTTCGCCTATTCCTGGCCATCTGGCCTTGCACAATCCTAGGAGTAGCAGGGTGTATTTCGTGAATTCTCTGCATACTTAGGCGAGTTTTAAAGGGTCAAGAAGTGTGCGCACGTTCCAAGTTCCGATTCTCGTTGTCCTTTTCATGCTAAATGTCGTCATCGTAGGGATCTGTTGTTTTCTATTATTTGCTGTGGTTTCTGTAATCGTTGATGTTTAGGGTGGGTGGCTGATTGGGACTTCGCATTCGATCCCAGTGTAGCTGAGTTTCATTGACACGTACTTACCTGAGACACACCGGTGTTAAAGTTCCATTCAGGTTACTTAGCAAAGCGAACGCCTTCCCACTCTAGCTTTCTTCAGATTGGGTAACCTGGGCGACATTACCAGGGAATACTTGACCAATGGCCGAAAGTAGTGAGCTGCTTGGGAAATTCTGTAAAGGAATCACATCTGGCTATCCCCAAATGGATAGCGATCAGAGATCATTTCACCAAACTTAATCTCTCTGACTTACCAAAATGTAGGGTTTAATATGATTCTGAATTGTGAACTGTATACAAAATAGATAAATTCTATCTTCAGTTTAAGCCTACATATATAGTGTACATAAATGTCGTATATATTCGACAGTATACTCAACCAATAGTTAGCATGCAATTTTGAGCCGAGTAATTAATGGAAAACAAAAATCGGGTAAAACAATCAAAATAATTTACAATTGTGTTCAATGAAATAGTAATAGAAAAAAAAATAGTTAAATGAACTAAACAATTTGTTCTCAATATATGCTAATAAATATTTAGTTTTGCATTCTTTGTCGAAAAAAGGCAACATTCTGAAAGAATTTTGCGGACATGTTGGTTCTTCAAACGACGAAATAATTCTTTAAATACGAATATTTTCGGTCTTATATTAAAATAATGCCATTGAAGACAGATTGAAGTCATCTGAAGATGGAAGGAAAAACTGAAGAATGGCAACGTTTCGTAAAAAGTACTTTCTCATAATGATGTTGACATAATGCAAAGGTGAGGGCAACATTATCAAACAAATAATATCATTAAACAGAGAAAATAAAAGAAAATTTAGTTAATAACTTTCGTTCTGCTATATTTGAAGACCCATCTATTAGCTGGCGATTACAACTTAATGACCGAATTTGTCTGAATTTAGAATTGTAAAGCACTTTAAAGACTTGGAAAAACTTGGAATTTTTCAACATGCATACGTACATTTTATTGCACAAAAAATGGCTGAAAATGACAGGTGTATAAAATACTTTAAGTATTTAAATGTTCAAAGAATCCATAGAAATGTGTGTTTGCTTGGTAATCAATTTTTCTTGTTCTCCAACTGCTCAATAGATTTTCAAATATACAAATACGTAAGTACAAGTATTAACGAGCACTAGTGAATGAATGAATGTGAAGTAGCAAAAAAAAAACAATGAATAATGAAGTGAAACTGAAACGTTTTGCGTCAAATCAATGGTACTCTAAATACACTTGTCTACTAGGAAATTGTGATTTATACTACTGAACTCGTTAAAATGATGAACGCGACTATCTACAGTTCATTTAATTCCACTCATGGTGGCATAGAAAATAATTGTGATTAAATTTAAATCTCTGCGAGTGTTGAAAAAAATTGGAATGATATAGTCGTTTAAGTTAATGTTAATGATAGTAAAAGCTTGTACTGATTGGAATAACAAAAACATTAAGAAGGAATTGGATTACAAATCACATTAGAACCATGTCAATTCAAATTGTACATTGATAAAGACAAGTATGATTGGGCAGGAGGATTGTTCAATTCTCCGGTATATTTCGACAGTTAAGAATCACTGCCAGAAATATTTTTTATATTGCATTATTGAATACATCAGTATTTTTCTGCAACATTAAAAAAAAAACAGAAATATGTAAATGTTCTAAGTATGCAAATACTCGCAACAAAAACAAATAAAAAAACCAACTAATTTTGAAATTCTGCTAAAAAAAATCACTATTTCTTTATAGAAGGTCATTACTGTTATAATTTAAAGCAAAACAGCTAATTAAAAATGAAAAACAGTGAAATATAAAAACACTTATCTCATTCAAAGACCGAGAATTATTGAACTAAAAAAATTGTTTGAAAAGCGTTTTTTTTTTGTTTAAAAATAATTTCTTTGTGTTTGCATATTTTGATTTAGTTTGTATATAATTTTATTATAAAAAATTCTGAATTAATACATTTTACTATTATAAAATATTTAAATTTGTTTATTTTGATGTGTTTTTCTTGACGTAAACACATGAAATCACCTGCTTGTCTGGTTGAATTTCTAGATTTTATTTTTACCAGACGCAAATGAGAACTCATGACCACACTTAATAATTCAGAATATAAATACTTATAACAAGTAAGAGCTTTATGTTATGCTGTGCAGAATTTTATATAACAGTTCTTTAGAACTGTTGCAATACATCAATGTACCAAAATATCATATGCAAAGTATGGAGAATTGCACTATTACAGTTTTTCAGATATTCGATAATAAATATTTACTTTGTAAGGGAAGGGCCACGTCCCTTTTCCGATCTCTTTAATTTTTAGCATCAACGTAATTTACTCAAAGTTTAAATATTCTCACAATTACATTCACTTGATATTCGAAAATAACTATATGCTTGGTATGAAAAATACCACTACGATGTTCCGATCCCACCCATTTTTATATATTTTATCTACAATGGTAACAAAATAATTCATTTGAAGCTTTACTTTAACTATTATAATTCTCCAGATATTCAATTATAACTATTTTCTTTATACTAAAGGGGTCATTCCCACTAAGTCGATTTTCAGCCAAGCATCCTAAAAATATATAAGTCATTCAGACAACCTAAAGGCTCTAGAAATTACAATTTCCTTTGTAATGGAGGTCCTGTTTGTTAGGTGATCCCTCAAAATATTGGTTGAACTTCATGCAGTCATAAAAAATTTATTCATATGAAGTTTGTAGACTTCCACAATTATAGTTCTCTAGGTATTTGAAAATATGGGAGCTGTCACATCCCCTTTTCCAATCCGTCTCATTTTTGGTTAAACTTCATACAGTGATAAGAAATTGATTCGTTTAAAGTTTGAAGATTGTCATAATTATAGTTTTGCAAATATTCGAAAATAACTATTTACTTCGTATGGGTGGTGCTACGTCCATGTAACTAGAGTTGTCAAATATTCGACATATTCTAAAAACCGGTTTTCGAATAATTCGAAAAAGCATAATATTTAAAAACCGTTTTTTGGTTTTTTCTATCAAAAACCGGTTCGAATAACCGGTTTTTAGCCTTTTTTGTCAATTGGCTTGTAATTTCTACATTTTTCATTTGCGACCCCACAAAGTATATCAATTCTGGATCGTTATAGATAGCGAAGTCGATATTGCCATGTCCGCCACTATGTTGAAATCAACTTTCCGTGGCCCCCAAATAACTTACATACGTGATTCATACATCAATATATCGGGAATTCTTCCGGCTCGATAAAATCGATCCACAAATGGCTGAGATATAAAAAAAATCCTATGACCTATTTTTGACCCATATCTGGATTACTAAATCATTAATATAGACAATAGATATCTAATGATAGATATTTCAAAGACCTGTGCAACGACATATATGTATGTATAAGGCCATAGTAAGTTGGACCCTACAAGGGTCAAAATCGGAAAAATATTTTTTGGAATTTTTTTGTCAGCAATTATTTTTCCCCAAAAAAAATTTTTTAAAAAAAAAAAAAAAAATACAGTGGAGTCGGGTTAGAGTGAACACTTGATAATATGAACTACTGGATAGTATGAACACTAGGGTGGGTCAATTTGTTCGGGCCCAAAAAACGTGGTAAAGCGTATAGCAAATTCGAAATCTACGGAAAATTCTATGAACTTTTTCAGAAGAAACCATGGTTCTAAAATCAAAATCGAGCTTCCGGTTTTTTACGAGAAGATTTGGAGCTCAAGACCTCTTTTGGTAGGAGACCTCGGGTATGTTCAATTTTAAAAATAATAATATTTCTTCGTTTGTGTTCCGATTTCAAAAAATTACATATATATAGAATCTTCTCGTCGAGTACTACATATAACATCTCGTAGCTATATATTCTTTATACATCTTCTTAGAATTTTTTTTAGATAAATTAAAAAGAATAAAAGCACCTTTTTCCCAAAAAAATAACGAAAAACGCCTTTTTTAATTTTTTGAAATTTAAGCATAACTTTGGACTCAGTCATTATTTCATCAAAAAACTGGAGTAGGGTGAGTAAAAATGTTAAAAATGTATTATTCAAATACAAAAAAATTAAAATCAAAAGTTTTTATTTGTTATTTTTTGTCTAGAACAATACTAAAGATTATGAAAATATCTTAGTTTTACAAATTTCGTGATTTAGCAGTACAAAAAGCCAAAAGTACATGTAAACAAGTAAGAGTACTATATTCGGCCGTGCCGAATCTTAAATACCCTCCACCTAAATATGATGGTATAAAAACTGAAATAATATAACAATTGTTAGAAAGAATAGTTTACGTAGAAGATATTTTATTTCAAATGTACAAAAAATTGTATCTAACTCAGCAATTTGTAACTGAAATTCCTATTATAACGTATGAAATTTAATAATTTATATACTTAATAATCAGTTAATACGTTTGGATCAACATTTTTCCCTTTTAACATCAAGTGAAGAAACAGAGTATAAAAAAGGGTATACAAATATATTTGGTCAAATTTCAAAATATTTGGTTGTGGGACTTATATGGGAGCTATGACTTGATTGTCATAAAATATTTTAACGTGATTTTTATGGACTTATATGGATGCTGTGGCCAATTATGTATCGATATTCACAAAATTCAGTATTATGATTTTTGAATACAAATTACTGATCTGTGTACTATTTTGGTTCAATATATGGAAGCTATGACCTATTATGGTCCTAAGTATTTAAGGGCTATTTTTGTAGTATTTCATATAAAGAACGCTATTAACAAGAGTGGACCTTATGTGGGAGCTATGCCGAATTATGGACCAATATTTAAAAAATCTTGTAGTACGATTCTTGGATACAAATTACTGATCGGTGTAAAATTTTGGTTGAGTGTAGATTTTTATGGATATTTGTGCACGGTAATGTGTTTTCCTGAAGTAGTTCTTATATGGAGGTTATGACCAATTATGGGCCTATCATCATAAAATTTGGTACATCGATTTTTGTATATATTGAATAAATTTGTTTCGAATTTCAACCTGATAACTATATTTGTAAGAAATTTATGAGCATATTAGTGATTTTCGGGAGTGGACCTTATATGGGAGCTATGGTTAAATATGGACCGATATTCACAAAATCCAGAAGTATGATTACTGGATTCAAATTATTGGATCTGTGCGTAATTTCATTTTGATATCGATATGTTTTTAATACTTTTTAAGGTTAATATCTTTTTTCGGAAATGGGCCTTATAGGGGAGCTATGACCAATTATCGGAGTATATATGAGTATAATTTATGTGGAATTTTAGCATGAGAAATGTATTTATAAGAGATTTATGAGTACTTAACTGATTTTTGGAAGTGGACCTTATATGGGAGCTATGGTCAAATATGGACCGATATTCACAAAATCCAGTAGTATGATTTCTAAATATAAACTATGGATGTGTGTGAAATTTTGTTTTGATATTGATATTTTTTAGATATTTATGTAGGTTATTGTGTTTTTCGGAAGTGGTCCTTATATGGGAGCTATAACCAATTATCGGCCGATCTCCATATAATTAGGTACAGCGATTTTTGTATATATGGGGATTATTCATGTCGAATTTCAACTTGATAGCGATATTTATAAGACATTTATGCTTATTTAAGGGATTTTCGGAAGTATACTTTATATGGGGGCTATGGTCAAATATGGGCCGATCCACGAAAAATTTTGTAGTATAATTTCCTTTACCACGAAACTTATTTTTGCTGAATTTCATGTGGATATTCCTATTTTGTAGGCATTTATAGACCATAGAACCATATTTCGGGAAGAAATTTGTATGGGGGCTAGGAGAAATCATGGACCGATTCTTATAATTTTCACCAGAGTTACTCCTTTTATCAAAGTAACGAGTGCAAAATTTTATGATATTAGCTGCAATATATTTACAAAAAATGTTCAAAAATATGTGAAAATTATCAATTTTTTTTTGAGGTTGTCCCACATTTTCATTCATAACTTTGGTTCCACTGTACCGATTTCGCTGATTTTCAATACCAAACTGCTTAGGACAATAATAAACATTTTTCTTGCAACTCTACTAAGTTTGTTTGCGTATTTTGGACGTGAGCGTGTTTTACACAGACGGACAGACGGACAGACAGACGGACATGGCTCAATCGACTTAGAATTTCATAAGGATCAATAATATATATACTTTGTTGGGTCTCAGATGAATATTTCTCAATGTTACACACGGAATGACAAACTTATATATACCCTCATTCACCACTTATGGTGGTGGAGGGTATAAAAACAAGCAACCATTAATGATTTATTTGTTCCTTTATAAAAATATATGATTTTTTATTATTTTTTCAGTCTCGATAAAGTGAATTTATTGGATAAAGTGAACCGGCCTTGCATTAATTTTTTAAGTATAATTTGGTGAAGGGTATATAAGATTCGGCACAGCCGAATATAACTCTCTTACTTGTTGTATTAAAATTATTAAAAATAATCGCATAAAATCTTTTAATAAATTTTAACAAAAATTCGAGTTTGTCGAATAATTCGAGACAAAAAAAGCGGTTTGTCGAATAACTCGAAAACCGTCCTTTTGTAAAAACCGGTTTAAAAAAAACCGGAAAATTGGAAAAAACCCGGTTTTTCCAATAATTCGAAAACCGGTTTGACAACTCTACATGTAACACATTTTCAGCCAATCAGCGTTCAATGTTACCGAAGTAAATCCCCCGAAATTTTGCGACTTTCACAGAGATAGTTCACCAGATATTCCATAAAAACAATATACTTTGTATGGGAGGGACCATGACCACTTAAAATTATTGATCCTTCCAGATATAGAGGAATATACAGTAAAAAAGAAGATCATTCCAGTGTATTGGCCTCTTTAAGGTACAAACAAACAAATAAACAGACCTAGATATGGATAAACACAGCATAACTAATTTTAACCGTTTTTACCTCCTTAAAGGTAGACTTTTGAAAAGGTGCTTCTAAATGCATATTTTTGTGGCTATATTTACCTGAAATAAAAATGTTTTCCTTTTAAAACAAATATTCAATGTTTAAAAACTAAAGGTAGCAAGTTTTTTCGTGTTTGTCCCTTTATAGTCTAAGTTATGAAAAAGAAAAAAGCATATGGATGCTTCCAAGTAAGGATCTATCTATGTCCAAAATTTCAATCAAATCGGTTCAGCCGTGTAGTATTGATTGTTTAAGGTACCAGTTTTACCCGTTTTTCCCCTGTTTATCCCTTTCTGGACCAAGTATTGAAAAAAGATATAGCCTATTGACGCTTCCAACTAAAGCCTAGTACTCTGTTCATATTTGCGAAAAATTATGGTTTTTTGATGCGAAAAAATTTACATGCTGTTTGACAGCTAGCTGTTGGTTTTAATTTCGTGCGAAAGAAGTGCTGCATATGTTATTTCGTGTGGAAAATAAGGTTGCCAGATTTATTTCACATGTTTTCACACAATAAAAACAGAGTACTACTTTTGCGAAATTATTTCGCATATATTTCATTCCAAATATTTTATATGTAGTTTGACAGCATTTCGCACGAAATTTTGAACAGAGTACCTAGCTTAAGGATCTATCTCCGTTCCAAATTTAAAAAATCGGTTCAGCCGTTTAGTCGTGATTGCGGAACAAATAAACAAACAAACTGATCTAATTTTCTTATTCGAGATTTATGGATTATTCGATATCGGGCAAGAAATATAGCACATTTTATCATAATTTATCTTTTTTTCGATACGATAGCTAATTCGATCACGAATGCAGTAGCTAAATCTCTTAGATACATTTTTTCAACGGTAAAAAGTTATTTTGATTTGAAAATTAAATTTCAAAATTATACGATGTTTTTATATGGTAAAATTCTTAATATTTGCTTGCGATTATTTTATAATTTGTTGAACATCTGGTTGCAAAATATGTAGCAGCTGTTTTTCAGTTAGAAATTTATTGTTGAAATCGTTTAAAAGTTCTAGCACCATTTTCTAAATCTCTGGTTATTTTTTATCTTGACTGACAGTTCTCATATAAAAATTATATTAATTGGAAGAATATCGTTATGAAACACTATAAACAGAGAAAGGAACCAGAGTATTTTGAAAGTAACTCCAAATATATTGTTGTTATGCCGATGTTTAAACAATAAATTCTCCGGGACAAAATTTTTCTAAGCGAAACTATTTCGTTAACCCTCTAATGCTTAAGCATGCCCAAGACACATTTTTCATTGCAAAAACTCTTGTAACAGTTTCCAACAAATGTATTTAAATGTTTTAAAAAGCTTTCAAAATTTTTGAAAGCCTTGAGGCATCTTAAGCATTAGTGGGTTGAAGCTGTGTGTTGCTTTACAGCTACACACAGTTACCAAAGTATACGTACGATTGACTTTTTGGGCCTTTTTTAAAAAATCTATATATTTAAAAAAAAACAAGGCCTGTCTCATTCATTGTGAGTGAGTGAATGAATGAGTCAGGCCTTGTATTTTTAAATATATAAGCGGTATTCACTGTTAAGTGCGAATGGTCTAGCATCATTGCAAATGCAAAATTTTACCGTAATCCAATAACAAAATACACACAAAAACATTTACAATTTTGCATTTGCAATGATGCAATACTATTCGCACTTAATACTGAACTCCGCTATAGATTTTAAAGAAAAGGCCCAAAAAGTCAATCGTACGTATACTTTAGTAACTGTGTGTATGTCTACACTTGTTTTAAATTAAAGCTCTCTTGTTACTGCTGAGCTTAAAATGTTATTGTTGTCTAATTAAATGAAATTTTTGGTTTTTGAAATTTATATAACCTTTCTCATCGTGTCTTCAATTGAATTTTTCTAACTTCTAGCATACATTAAATACAGATATTAGATAGATATAAATTTATTGTAGATATTAGAAGTTATTATTAAGAATATTTATGTGCAATTTCATACAGCAGCTCTTTCAGTAGACGCTTCGATGATATGGTGACAGTTGAAATATTTCCAATCAAAATTTACCCAACTTAAAAAATACCATTTATACTTACATACAATAATATTATTATTCTGTTAATTAATACTTATTACAAATGTATTTGGGAAACTATTAATAAACCCAGCCCTCATCGTCAGCTCCTTCATCAGCATGAAAATGAACGAATGAACGAACGACTGCTGAAATAACAATTATTTTTAATAAAACAAAATAAACTAAAATTTTAATGCAACGCTATTGTAAAACGTTAAAAACTTACAAATGAAATAAACAAAAAAACTATAATTTTTCATAATTTTAAGATTTTAAGTCTTTGGTTTCCAATAGAGCAGAAATCACAACAACTTTTGACATTGTGTGCACACAAAAACCATCCATCCCTTCCCATCCAATGCCAATACCCCTCTGCTCAAGCCCATTATATTTATAAATCCAAACTCATGCCCTGATAAACAGTGCAATTGTTTCCATTATTCCCAATAGATGTTTGGTTGGTTGGTTTGTTCTGATTGTTTTAATGTGGCCGCGGGTGGGCCCTTCGTTTAAACTGCTAATATAAATGATTGTTTCAGCTTCTTTCACTTCTTCAATTTCATTCAGTTTTTTTCTCCCATTCATTCTTTTTGACTTTTGATGGTTTTCAATTACAACTTGCACTTTTACTACTCACTCGTAACAAAATAATTATTTTTAGCATTCGAACAGCAAAAGTGGCAGCAACAGCAGCACTTTTGCTCCATTTTGTTTTAGTGTTTTATTAGATATTGTTGTTGTTATTGTTGCAATTGTTATTGGTGGCATTAGCACCCTTTTAATTTTTAATTAAATGAAATCGTTTCTTCAATTTTTCATTCAACTAAAAGTGCAAGTTCTTGTAAATCTTAAGTTATGCGTGTGTTTTGTATTGAAATTAATGATCATTTAATATTCATTACGCAAAATCTATAAATTGAAACCATAGAGCCTGTTTCTAAAGAATACATTTTATTTACAGATGATTTCCGTACCCACATTTGGGTGCTTGATTAAAATATTATTTATTTTTATCTGATAATAGATCTTTAATTTAGTAAATCAAAAAATGATGTAGCTGACATGCAACAGCTATTAATTTTAATCTAACCCTTGTTTGTTAATAAATGTACATACTTTTTTAGCATTTTCAAAACTCAAATTTTTAATTAATGAACAAAAAGAAATTAAAAATTTCACATAATAGGTGCATTCTGAAGATTTTTCTGAAATTGAGAACTGTTAACACCACTTTCAACAACCA
Organism: Calliphora vicina; assembly: GCF_958450345.1. Classification (NCBI taxonomy): domain Eukaryota; kingdom Metazoa; phylum Arthropoda; class Insecta; order Diptera; family Calliphoridae; genus Calliphora; species Calliphora vicina. The sequence continues at coordinate 71,571,844 of NC_088782.1, forward strand.
AATCTAAAACGTTTGATTATACTGTCCAACAAATTGAAACTATTTGATTGGAACAGAATAGCGACCCTATAATTCTGAAAGGGCATGTGGAATAGATCATTTTTGTAGAATAAACTTATAGTCCAGCTGGTCTGAATTTTTTTTACAGCGGGTCAAAGTTTTATTTTTTTGGTCGAAGGGAGCGTTATACTAACTGAAAAAAATGTTGTTAGTTAATGTCTAAGAGAATTCTTATTGTCAGAAAGATCTTAACCCTCTATCTCGTCTCTTTTGTGATCAATTTGACCCGATTTCAAGAAAATCCAAAAAGATTAAAATATTCTACGAAAATTTTTGCCTTAAAATTTCAGTGTGGTCAGCATAGATACCAAAGTTGTAAATAAAGATCTTTACGCTTAATTAGCAATTTTTTTTATTACACGCAACACAGTGGTATGAGAAAAACAAAGAGGGAAATAAATCTGTAACTTCTAAACGGTTACGCCGATTTGAATGAAATTTCACATGCGCAAAGAGGAAGTGTAGTTTAAGTTTTAAATTTGGACCTCATGAGCCCACCAGGAGCGGGACCAGGGGTTCCCAAACTAGGACACCTCGGGTATGTTCAATTTTTAAAACGATCCTATTTCTTCGTCTGTGTTCCGATTTTAAAAAAATTACACATATAGAATCTCCTTGTCGAGCACTACAAACCTCCTCTCAGCTATCAATTATCTCTTATAGCTTAGGAGATATTCGCATTTGAAAATTTAATTTTCAACATTTTTACCCACTTTTTTGGTGACCGCGGTTCCAAATATTCCCCGATTTTATCCATTTTTATTTTATAGGATTAATAATAGATGTATATATCAAATAAAGAAAGAAGTGTTTAAAAATCATGACTGAGTTTAAATTTACATGCATTTGAATTTAAAAAAATTAAAAAATCCGATATTTCGCAATTTTTTGGGGAAAAAAGTACTTTTATTCTTTTTAAGTTATTTAAAAAATTTCTAAGAGGATGTATAATGAATTTGTACTTTTTGAAAAGCTAACTTTACGTCAAATATTCTAAATGAAAATCAAATGTATACGTTTTGATACCTAGGGGACCAGGTCCATTCAAAAAATGCCTATTTTTTATGTTAAATTCAACTTTAGAGCAAAAATTCTCAAATCGCATACTTGATATCAAAATATAGTAACCTATTTTAGATGGCCCAATATGTTCTTAATCCTTTTGTAAAGGGTTCCGATAACCCCGCCCGTGGTATGGATATTATAGCCAAAAACCGAAAAAATACCATTTTTGGAATTTTTCAATACTTTTTTTGGGAATTGCAGGATTCCTGATTACAAATTTCAAAATTTGTTTTTATTTTTCCATTTTCAATAAAAAAATCTATATAAGTGTAAAATTTCATTAAAAAAAATTCATAAATCAAAATTTTATTTCAATTTGAAAAATTTGTATCTATGCAAAAACTCAGTAAAAAGCATTTTTTGTCGTATTTTTCTTGAAGAGTAGACAGAATCCTCTATCCATTGATATATAACATGTCTACCTTGTGTTTTTTACGTGTCAAACAAATTAGGGAAAACTTAACAACTCGCTGAGAATTTACCTATCACTGTTATTTAGGCCCCAATTTTGTAAATCACGTCACCAAAGTGATGTTTATGTGCAAAGCAAAAACAACATTTCACACATTTTAAAAATTTGTTTTTGTTTTGTGTACACAATTTTCAAATTATGAAAGGCAAATCAACGCTTGAATTTTTGTGCGTTTGTTTGGTTTACAATTTGTAAATAAAACAAAAAAAAATTTTTGAAATGTGTGAATTGTTGTTTTTGCTTTGCACATAAATATCACTTGGTGACGTGATTTACAAAATTAGGGCCTTACATTCATAAATATGGTGTTATTTACAACACTTCTTCTGTACGCAATTTCATTCAAATCGGACTAAGGGTTTAGAAGTTACAGATTTATTTCCATCTTTTTTTTTTCTCATACCACTTTTTTCTCATATCATCTATATTTGCTAAATATCATTTTTGCAAAATAATAAATAAGGGTACTCATTTAAACGCTTAAGTTTCCCATTTGTGCAAATGGGCAAATTTGCGCGACATGTTTCATGAACCCACCTTTTCAATTTTGTGCAAGTTTATACAGAAAATTTATATTTGTCAAATAAAAATACATAAATTCAACAAAAGCTTTAATAATTTTTTTTCAAATTGTATAAATTTTAATTTTAAAATGTTGAATGAAAGTTAAATCTTTGGAACAAACGGTGGTATACATAGTTTGGAGGACTTTGTTTATGTTCTAGCTGTTGGTTAATGTTTTCATACACAATGTCATTTAATACAATCATTCTGTTCCAAAGTTACACAATTTTCACATGCACAAAATTTTTATATTTTATTTGATTTTTATTTCTTATAAATAAAAGTAAACAAAAGCAGCTGATTCATCAAATGCACAATAAATTCAAGTTTGCGAGTCTAAATTGTCGCGCAAACTTATCGGAGTTGTGCAAACGAATTTCCATACATTTTTTGACATTTCATTTGCGAGAGTGTAAAAATTCACAGATTGCACAGTTTGCGAGGCTTTTAAGCATTTACATGAGGACCCTTAATATGTCATTTGAATGGTATTCATGAACATCTTTGATATGTATGTTTTTTGTAGAACATATCAAGGACTATTTATATTTTAAATTTCAGCGCATTCGGATAGTACTTGGTTTTTTGGCGATTTTTTAAAAAATGTGAGACCCGAGATGGCGTGTAATTTTAAACTTTTGTATCTTTGGTGTCCCAAGTTAAATTTTACGGCAAAAACTTTCGTAGATTATTTTAATCCTAAAATGTGCTTTTTGAATGGTTTTTTTTGGGGATTTTCTCGAAAAAAGTGCCAAATTGACCCCGACAGAGAGGAGATAGTGGGTTAAGATCTTCCACAAAAATTATCCCCATAAAATTTCACATTATAATTCTGACAATAAGAATTCTCTCAGACATTAACTTACAAAATTTTTTCAGTTAGTATACTGCTCCCTTCGACAAAAAAATTAAGCTTATTCCACAAAAATGTTCCAATCAACATTCCCTTTCAGAATTATAGGGTCGCTATTCTGTTCCAATCAAAAAGTCTCAATTTGTTGGACAGTGTTATTTATAGAATATCGGTAACAGTATTTATGATTATAACGGTAACGGTAATTGCAGTTATTTTGTTTGGTAACAGTAGCTTAGCAGTAATGGTAGTTTGGCTGAAATGGTATTTTAGGGGTAACGGTTGCTTAGGAAACGGTATCCAACCTTGAGACTGTACACTCAAACATTATTTACAGTAACTGATTGTAGTTTTCCGTAAAATTAAAAATTTATGTTATTTTTTAAAGAAATTATTTTTTTAACTTTTTAAGCATGTTGTTCAAAAAACAAACTACAAGAAAAAATTGGTTTTCTGTACAGTTAATATTTTCAGTTATTTGCTTTCATATCATTTTAATAACAAAAATAGTTCTTCATTATAAGCTTTTCGTATGCCTTAAAAAAAAACTAAAGAAAAATCAATTATTTTTACGTAAATTGTTAATTATAAAAACAACATTAAAAAATAAATGAAAAATTCTTTTGATTTAAATGAAATGTTAGCGGTCCGTTTTTTGAATAAATTTATAGTTATTAATCATAAATTTTCTGTTGAATTTCCTACATAATATTTTGAGTGTAGTACCAAAATTAAACGAAAACAAATGTTGGCTAATTTTATCCCACGTATAGTATAGTTTTGAAGTTAATTTTTCAAACATTTTTTTTGGAAAAATAATACTTATTTTGTCCTCAATTATATCAAGGATGAAAATTCTTTAATAAATATATACATACTGACTGAACACCATTTTATTAAAAAATTTCTCTTTCGGCCCCAGTGGTGAATGTGTTAAAGTCTCCCGATGTTAGTATAATCCTCAGTATACATTTCCTATGAATTGACTAATAATATTAAAGGTTTGAAAGAATTAATTTCTAAATCTAATTTTCAAAATCAAATTTGATATTATAACCATTCTATTAAAGCATTTATTACGAATAAATTCATAAGCTTTATTTCTTCTTACTTTAAACGTATTGAATTTATTCATTTAAAATTCATCCTTTATAAAATTAATTCCTTATTGAATTATTATAATTGTCTTTAATTAAAATCCTTTACATCTCAGTTTAACAAAATACGTTGAATTTTACTTCAATTCAAATCTATTAAAATTTATCTTTAGAAAATGTTCTCCAATTCGTTTTGTAAATGATTAAAAACAAAAACTAATTGAATACTAAGGACTGAGATCGAAAAATGTTTAACATATGTACATATTTGTTAACAAAAATGAAACCACTAAACTTACCTTTTTTGTGCTCTTCAATTCTCATTTAACAAGAGCAGAATATCTCTCCACTGGCCTCAGCTCCAGGCAACTTGGAGGAATTGCCTCTCTTGGTACAAATTTCACATTACTGTTCATGTAACACTCAAGACCTTTCTTAACATCAGGGCAATAATAAGTGGACACATTAAGAAGTCTTATGAATGGAAACATTCTTTTTTGCAAATATTCCTTGATGTAAATTTCGCTATTTATAGAGCCCTTTGTAACAAATGTTTGGCTTTTTTGACGTCTGCTTTTGGGTCCTAAACTATTCTTCAACATTCCCTCGAGCATCTGCAACATAAAAAATTGATGAATTTTACTTCAATTTCTGTGCTCAGTCTTTGGCTTCTAAATTTTTAGCAGAGTTCCTGTCAGGAACTTTTTGAGCCTTGTATGTTTTTAAATATGCATTGGCTTTAACTTTTCGTACCAAATAGTCCGAGTGCTGACCTAACTGTGCTGCTTTCCTACCGGAGGTGTTAGGAGCTCTTTTGAAAATGCTTTCTATTTGTTTGGCTTTAGAAACACCATGTGGACCAATCCTTCTACCTGAACCAGGTTTTATATAAACGGACAAGTTCTCCCGATACTGTTTAATAACATTGGAAACAGTTTGATAGCAGACCTGTGACGGTTTCGCCAACTTTTTGTAGGACCAAGTTGGGTTTTTTTCGGGTCACTCATTTTAATCAGATTAACAACAAATGAACATAATTGACATTAAACATAATAACTGACATGCTTTACAAAGCTGACTTGATAAAATAAAAATCAACTAATACTTGGGTTAAAAGTTTTAATAAAAAAAACGTGTGTTAAGAATTTTACGATCTCAGTCCTAAATTTATTTAATATAATTAGATTTAAATTAACAAAAATTTAATCATTAAAATGTTACTATTATGAATTAATTTAACAATCAAATAAAAGCCTTCTAAAGAATTCATTATTTTGGGAATGGTGTTATGAAATAAATTGATGACATGTAAAATTATGAATTAAGCTCAAATTTAATTAATTAAGACATAGCCCTGAATAATATTTTAAATTTGTTTTATTAATACAGAACAAAGTATAAAATAATTTGTAAATAAAATATTAACGTTTGTTTTAGTTTTTCTGTTTTTCTTACATATGTATATTTGTAGATCGAATAACTTTTTATTTTAAACTGAAAAATTGTATTCATTTGAATAAAATATGAATATATTTTTGTAGCAGAGTTTGATTTATTCAACATAATTCTTATAACATTGCTTGTGTATAAAATAGTTCACCTTTTTCCAAACCTATTAGACTAAGAAAGAAAAAAGCTGCAAAAAGACATGTGCAATTGTGGTTTATCTTCAATATCTTATTTAAATATTTCAATAATAATAAGAAATCATCATGTAGTATGTATTTAATAGATTGATGATATTGTAAACAGAACAAGAAAATCTCAAATTACACATGTGATTTTTAAGCGAGCCGTATTAAAGTATTTGTTTCTTCCTATTTAAATGAGTTTCTGCTATGTTGAAAATCGCTTCAAAATACAGAACGTGCCATTTTTATGGTGTTTAAGAATTTAAAAGAAAAAAACTAAGGGTTGCATATTTATAATACTTCGAAGATAATGTATCTATCTGTGTTTCAGTAGTATTTGTTGCCTCATAATCATATATATCTATAGATATGATTTACTAATACTATTATACAAATTGCAAATCATCATATGTTGTGGTTGTTGTTATTGTTATTGTATATCGATCAACCTTATGTTGTTGTTACACAATCATCAGCCTTCTTTTCGTGTTTTTCTGTTCCAATTTCTTTATATGGATTTGGTTTCAACTTATTTTTTTTTATCTTAAAAATTGCATCTACATACAAATAGATTGAAGGCATGAGTTGTGTTTGTTGTACGAGGATTCGTAGATTTTAGAGAAGGATGCTAAAAAGATGACAGCATTTTACTATGGTTGTAGCTGTTGTTATTGTTTTTTTTGCTGTGTTTTAACTGTGTCAGTGAGTCAGCTTGTTTTCGTTTTATTTTATACAGGGATTTTGTTTTTGTTTTCCAGCTTCTAAATACTTAATTTTATTATTATTTTGGCATATGAACATGAGCGCAAATATGCCACGTTCTTTGTTTTACCATCCGTCTTCCCATTCGTCAGCCTGTTTTCTTTATGAGGCGTATGATTGAGCTTATTTAAGATCTAGTGGAAGGCGTAACAGTTGATGTGGCAGATGATATTTACTTTTTTTATATTGAACAATTTTTGAATTTTATTCAAAACAAACAGATGACGTGGCTGCCGATGATGACGATGATTGCATTCAAATAAATTTCATAATTTGTTGATTGGATCAAATTTCATTTAAAGGATTTTAAAGTTTATCATTTATTAATTGACAAATGTATGTATTTAAATTTTAGAAGAAAGCTGATTTTAGAATACATGATTCTATTTTACTATTCAAGGTGTATTAATAAGGTGAAGTTACGAACACAGCTGATTATTATTTGTTTCTTTATGTTGTCAAACTTTCTTTATATTTTTTGTTGAATTTGTTTAAATTTATTTTAAATTGAAATTATTAAAAAATAAAAAAATTGTAAATTGTGTTTTAAACAAAATACATAAGGCCGTATTCATAAACAAATTTGAAATTTAAAGAACGTTTTAAAATCAAATTTTGTATGGAAATTTTGCTTTAAAACATTGTTTTAATTTAAATTTTTTTATGAATACGAGGGATAAAATAGTGTATTCAATAAAATCAGGTGAGTAGCAATGAGATTGAATGGATGACCAAAATAACTTAATTTTTTGTAACAAAAACAAAACCCATACAAAATGTACACTCAAAGCACATACAATTTTCTGAAAATAAGCGAATTCACTTAATTGTGAATAAATTCGAAAGTAATCCATCGATTTTTATGATCGATATCTCATTTTGTTCCTATTACATGTGGCTTTTCAATATATGCCGTTTTCGATGTTTTTTATGTTTTTAAAACAAAAAAAATGATATTTTCACGTAAAAAATATATTTTTTTGCTTGAATTTTTATTATAACTACTGAGCCGATTGAAACGCAATATATATATATGTGAAAATTTGTACATAGCATGGGGAAAATGTTTTTAATATTAAATCAATCGAAAGAACATGAACTGCTCCATTTTATGTATATCAAACAAAAAAGTTAAATTTTGTGAAAATGAGCGAATTCACTTAATTGTGAATAAAGTAATAAACCTGATCAAATACTGTCGTTTTTTTGCTTCAATTTGGTATTATAACTCCGAAACTACTGAGCCGATTAAACTCAGATTAAAGGCTATGTAAATTTGAACGCCAAGACGCTATCACATTATTAATACAATATTCAAATACATACATTTATTAGGTTAGTTTCTCAAACTGGAATCACTTCTGAATGAACGTACCAAGATTTTAGAAAATTAAATTCAAACTCAGAACTTCGACTACTGGCCGTGATATCAAATTCGGTTTACACATCGAAACTATTTTCACATTAAGGCCTTAAGCTCAGTACTCTGTTCATATTTGCAAAAAATTATGGTTTTTTCATGCGAATAATTTTATATGCAACAAATGATCAGCTGTTGGTTTTAATTTCGTGCGAAAGAAGTGCTGCTTATGTTACTTCGTGTGGAAAAATAAGGTTGCCAGATGTATTTCACATGCTGAGATATTTCGAGTTGATTTACGTTTGTTCAGCTTCCTAGCTCTAATAGGGGCCAGTGCGTAACACCTCAAATGCGCTCACGCTCGGGTCCAAATTGTATATAAAATTTTTTTTTACAAAAAAAAAATTACCGCCTCTTTTAGCAAGTTATTTTTAAGAATTTTATTGCCAATGTAGCTGATATTTTAAAAATATCTCTGTAGCCCCGCCATATTTAAAAAAATCATAAAAAGATCCAGCAAAATAATGAATACACCTGTTAGCATATTAGTAGATCTTCCCAATTATTTTATATTTAAAACTAGCTGACCCGACAGACGTTGTCCTTGGTCTGAAATATGAGTGATCACAGATCGAGCTGCTTTTCTTCATTAAACGCTTATTGGCCAATTTATTAGCGATTAGAAATATTGTGAGTTTTTATATAACAAATCGATTTTTGTTCTGAAATATGAGTGATCACAGATCGAGCTCCTTTTCTTGATTAAACGCTTATTGGCTAAGTTATTAGCGAATTTATATATTTTAAGTTTTTATATAAAAAATAGATTTTTGTACAGAAATATGAGTTACTAATGACTTTAGATATTGTGAGTTTTTATATAAAAAAATCGATTTTTGTTCAGAAATATGAGTGATCACAGATCTAGCTGCTTTTCTTAATAAAACGCTTATTGGCCAAAATCTATTTTTGTTCAGAAATATGAGTGATTACAGATCGAGCTCCTTTTCTTGATTAAACGCTTATTGGCCAAGTTATTAACGAATTTAGATATTTTGAGTTTTTATATAACAAATCGATTTTTGTTCAGAAATATGAGTGATCACAGATCGAGTTCCTTTTCTTGATTAAACGCTTATTGGCCAAGTTAATAGCGAATTTAGATATTTTGAGGTTTTATATAAAAAATCGATTTTTGGCCAACAAAAACATTAATTGGATAACTACTAACATTTAAGCAAAAAATTATCCAAATCGGTGTATCCGTTTTCAGATTTAAGATAAATCGAAAAAAGTGGGCTTAAGAACCTAAGTTGGACTATGACCAACATTTTAAAAAAGAAATTGTCTGAATCGGTCCGGCCGTTCGTAACTGATGCAATTACCAACGAACGATAATTGATTTTTATTTATATAGATAGATTTCAGCTCATTCGAACCCCTCAAATGAGGTGACCACATTTGAGGGGTTACGCACTGAACCCTATTACCGCTAGGAAACTGAACAAACGTAAATGAACTCGAAAACACCTCAGTTCGTACGGGTACGGATTAGAATTGTCCTAAGCAGCTTTGCAGTTTAAAAACAAGTTCCCCACTAAACATGCATTCCCCGAAATTTGAATTTTCGTGAGTGATTTTCGGAAGTGGGCTGTGACTAATTATTAAGGTATTCGAATTATTCGATTTTGCTCTTGTTCGAATAATTCGAATAAGAGATTTTAACTTGTTCGAATTTAAAATTAATCGAATTATTCGAATAATTAAAATTTTTTAAAAAAGTAAACAATGAAGTTTTGATGTCGATTTTTTAATATTTTATTGTTAAAGAAAAATAAAAAATAACGTTAAAGTTAACAACTCAAGTATTGATAATGTTAAAAAAACATTCGAAAGCAATGTCCATTATTAAATTTTCAACAAAAATATTCTGATCAGATTAACTCCCGAACAATCTACAAAACAATTAACTAGCTAACCCATTAGTTTCCGTTTCGGAGCTATGCTTTAAAAAATTGGAGCTAGTTGGACATGATGCTGAATTCAAATACAATATAAACGTATTAACCCTTTCGCTACATTGTATCCATATGGATGCATTTTAGATTTTTGCACATAACTTCGACATTTATGATGTAGAGATGTCTACAATTTATTTCATTGAATTATCGCTATTCATGTTTGATTGATAGCAATTTGAAAATGTGTGAAAATAGATTTTGAAAATATTCTATATAAAATTGTTCAAATTATTTGTTATTCGAAAATGGCCATTTTTAAATTGTTCGAATAATTATTCGTAAGAAATTATTCGATTAATCGAACGATCATTAGTCGAATGAACACCCTGCTAGTTATAGAAGGATAATCATAAAATTAGATGACATGATTTCCCTATTGTATAGATTCCTATATAAATTAAACATTTATGACCGATAGAGTCCTATTTCGGTAGGACATTTGTATGTGGGCTATGAAATAATGGACCGATTTCAGTCAGTTTCCTTGGGCCGAAAAAAGTGAATGTGCCAAATGAGAACGCACAAGGTTTACATGGCCAGCCAGACAGACAGACGGACATCGTTTAATCGACTCAGAAAGTGATCCTAAGTCGATCGGTATACTTCAAGGTAGGTGTTAGAATGATATTTGTGGGTGTTACAAACATCAGCACAAACGCATTATATTGGCGTAAGGTATACAAATTTACAAAAAATACTCTAAGTATAGGTTGGATTTTGAAGTGATCTCTTAAGAATAGACCTTTTCATTCATGTTAAATCTTCACTTGCTTCGTTATCAATTGTTTTTAATCAATCAAACAATTTTTCAAAATCATTGAAATAAATTGCGGCATTATTAGTCCCATAAAGTTTATGAATTCATACAACATTTTCAATTCATTTGAATGTAAATATTGTTATAAAGTAATCCATTGCATCTATTTAATTTTAATTTTAAATATAAATATTAATGATGATTACAGAGTTCATGTTAAACATGAACTTTACAAATTTATGAGCAGAACCTTGACATTCATAATAATTTATTCACTTAAAAGGCCAAATATTTTTTCAAATGCACCATTACAAAATTCCATAGAATGTTAGTGTGTAAATGAAAAAAAAACATAAAAATCCTACAAATGAATGCAACTAAATGAATTGTGAATAGAAATGTATCGTTTGTATGCATCCTGCATGTCATTTTAATGTCTTTCTTTTTTTTCGGATTTTTGGGGGGTAAAATTGTATTATTTATATGGAATTCTTAAGATTGTATATTTGTTTGTATGAACATTGTGGTAACAAAGAATTTGTGTAAATCCTTAAAGGTTACATTTTTGGTTGTCTGGGAATTTGGTAGGGAAAGCACGTGTCAAAACATAAATATTCCGGATATTGGGGCACGTGAAAATGCATAAATACGGGCTGTAATATTTAATAATTTTCACTTAAATCGAATTTTATCAATTAATTGTTGTGGATTGACAGAGACATCAGTGTATGTCTGCATGTGTATACTAAATACTAAAACACCTACTATGAAGCATAAAAGCAGACATAATACAAACGTACATACGAGTTGGAATGTACTATAGCGAATGGATTTCCTCAATTAGTTTTCCAAAAAAAATTCTATGATTTACAAGTGTTGTCCAAATATGTTCTAGAGTAAGTGGTCGTCTATTTGTGTATAAATACACACACAGTTTTTTTTCAATTCGTCCCTTTTCAAATTACTTGCATTTATTTTTCGAAATTTTCGATTGGCATTCAATGGATTTTTGTTATGGGTGTGTAAGAGATTGAATTCGTGTAATTCAACGATAAATGAATGTGCACATGTACTCCTCGTAACCATTTATTTCGATTCCCCCATTTTTATACTCGTATATTCGTACATTTGACTAATGATTTTCATTGAATTTTGGCTAATCATTGTAAAAATTTAATACAATTTACGACAATTGTACTCATTCACTTACATCCATTTTCAATGCGGACTGTCAGGCTGTCTGTCATTCATTTTACGAGTATTGCGTTATGTTGCGTTCCGTTCCATTAAATGACGGACTGCAAGGCTGTTGTTAAAATTTTCACTTTTATTCATACGCAGATATACTCACATTAATGTGTATGATGGTGCAGCCCCCTGATTGCTATAAAGGTTCCACAAACCCATAACAAACAAATTAAATAGCTATCATCAGGGTAACTGGAATCATGAAAATTAATGTTTTTCCTGTTCGTCCCTTGGAACAGTACAGTACATATCGGTATTTATCGGTTTCAGAACATTTTGAGAATTTTGTCATTGATTTATTAGTGAATATTTTTGCATATTTTACCATTAAGAGCATATCTTTGCATTTATTAATCATTACATCATATTTAAGGCATATTTTGACTTTTTAGAGCATTTTGGACTTCTAAGAACAGATTTTCCAATTTTGTAAACATTTTCCTTATTTTAGATTTATTTTTTAAAATGTTTTTTATTTCATAAATTTTTTTTAATCTTTGTCTTAGGATCAGCCGAATACAGCTTTTTTATTGAATCTAATATTTTTCATATTGTATTATATGACAAATGTTTTTGTTTTAATTTGATATGCAGCTATCTTGGAAAAAACTAATCATCCAAAATTTTGGATTGACTGGATAAACTCTTTCAGTACTTTAGCAAAAGAGCAATAAATATTGGGAATATATGTATATCAAAGCAAAACATTTTGAAAAACAACATTATTTCATGAAAAATTGCAATGATTTTTTCAAGCATTTTTTTTATTAAAGAAATCGTATTGAGTTATTAATAAAAATATATATTTCGCTTTAAAAATTATAAGAGATTTTGTTTTTTAGAACATATTTGTTTTACATTTTAAGAGCATATTTTTCGTTTTATACATAGCATAAAACACATTTTTCTAGAGCATATTTCCAGTTTCCCTGGTTATCATTTTTTGGGCTTTTATGTGAATTTTTATGAAAATTTATACGTGTTTTTGTGCGTGTTCACTAGGGTGGCTCTTAGCTATATGGTGGATTTATTTATTGGCAGATTCTTTTTACTCTCAGTTTGGTGAATTTTGGTAAAAATAATTATCCTGAAAAAATTTTAGGTGAATCGTTTGGGGTTAAGTCGAGCCCGCTCAAATTTGGGGAAAACCAAAAATTTTAATTTCTTGGCTCATAACTGTTGATTTTATCAAAAAATTTTGTTAATGAAAATTGTTTTCAACATTTCGTACTTTTAGAACTATTTTCTAAATCTAATAGTTTACAAAATAAACACAAAAATGTACAAAGATAACAATTAGTTAAAAAATATTAAAGATATTAAAAATTTCCCAGGTCATTAACGTGTCTCAGGCCACTAGAACACGAAATATAGGAACAAAACTGCACTGGTTCCTTTAAAGAGCGTCAACTCAAAATTTTAAAATGTTCAGTAGAAGCAAAAGACTATTTTGTTTTCAATACATTACAATGAAACAACTGTACGGATACAACTATATTTTTTGGCCAAAGAGTAGAGAAAATGATAGCAGATTTTTACAGTGGAAAGTGAAAATTGAAAGTGAAAATTGAAAAATTTTGAGTTGACGGTGTTTAGAGGAATCAGTGTGATATTTTGAAAAATATTAAAATAAAAGCTCAGTTTTACTTAAAATATCTACATGTTTACTTGTATATGAGTTTTTGTCATCGTAGGATACCGTTAACTTAAACAGGTAAGAACAAAAAAAAATTTAACGTCAAACTCAATATGTACTCCATTTTCAAATTTTTAAAAATTTAGTTAAAAAAATTTTGTAATATTCTGATCATCACATTGGGATTTATTGGGAATATATTATGGAATAAAAATATGAAAATAGTATGGCATCACCTTCTACAGTTTTTCCGTAACTGCGATTTAAATTTAGCGATTTTCAATTTGTTGGCCTTAATTTTATGAATTTTAAGTAAAAACTATTCAGAATAATATTGTCCAGTAGCTCGTTTCTGTATTTCTCGCATCGGAAAACTTCTCACATGAAGTGTGAAACAAAAAATTCCATCGTTTCTCGATGTGCGAGAAAAAAGTGTTTCTGTATTTGAATGCGAAAACAGACAACACAGATTCTGTTCTTACTGGAATATTTCCAGTAATTAAGTGTCAAATGCAAGAGAAACGTCAACGAAAGATAGAAATTATAATAAAACCAAAACAGTGAAAGGCTAAAAAAATTTAAAATGCCAAAATATAACAATTCATTTAAATATAAAACAAAAAGTAAAGTGTAGCGCTTAAAACTGTTGAATTTAAAAAAAATAATTTAGAAACACATATTTGTGTACTTACATGTGTATATATAATTATTTTATTCAAAATCTGTGCTATTTACATTTTCGGCTGATTTGGGTTCCATATTTATACATACGAAGTTAAAAATATCTATATTTTTTAAAATTTTGTTTTTCTCACACCAATTTCGAATGTGACTTGTTTTGACAGTGCTTGTGAGAAACTTTTCGCAAAATATTGTTACAGAAACACTTTTTCTCACATCCTTCCAATAATTGCTGAACAGAAACACTTGTGCGAGAAAAAACATATTTTGTTTCATTTTACACTGTTTTTGTTGCAATTCAATCGTTTCATGCGGAAAGTTTTTCGATTCGAGAAATACAGAAACGGGCTACAGGTGATTTTAAATATAGTCTGAATGCTTTACTAAAATCGGAAAACACCAATCCTTAAATCGTGAAGGTCAAAAGTAAAATTTTTCAATATTTGGAAAAATAGTGAAATGTTATATATTTTTTGGCCGGTTTTGATGAAACTTAAGAAAAATATAACATAAAGTCTAGTATTTATAATAACAGTACAAAAATGTGAATTAACCCTTAATAGCAGTTGAGGTAAAAATGACCCACAACTGTAAAATTCGGTCACTAAGGTAGAATCATTCGATTGGCAACAAATTCGGTTGGTACTAGGAATCCGTTTTCTCTGTGTAGATTTTATGTAAAAACTTCAAAAAAATTAAATTTTTTTCGAAATGTTTGAATATTTGAAAAACAAATTAAAAATAAATTACAAATTTATTTTAGTTGGAAAAATCCAAAACTGTTTTTTGGGGCCTGCTTAATAGACATGCATTGGTAATTTTCTTTAGTGGTTTTACAATTTCACTCCAATTACTCACTCACCCATATTGGAATATATCCATTCGACATGTACAGCATCACGTTTAAAATTCCTATTTATTTGATTTCCTAATTTTTCTTATTTGCGATATTTTTCTGTTTTTATTATTTGTTTTTTTTTTATTTGGAATAATGTATGTTTTTGTAGTTTTAGTCGCAGTCGACTTTATTGTTGTTGTCGTCCTAATAGCCTTATTTACATTTTCTAGGCATGCCGCTGTTTACTTATTGTCCTTTGACTTTGACATAATGATTTGAGAGGATTATAGCGCTATTAAATCCTCTTAAATTGTAAATGTTCGTACATCTGTTAGTATACATTTACTTATACATACATCGATACATACATACATATAAAAACACAAATATCCCAGCAGTTCTAGGAGACTGTCCCGAATTAGTGATTTTACCTATCATTTAGGGTGACAACTAGTTACGTGACTAGTTTCTTTAACTCGTGCATGTTGTAAGCAGGGTGTCAATTGACCCTTTTGGATTACAATGAGTGTGTCTGAAAGCTGGTCCAAAGTAGTCAACTCATTGGATTCACAAGCCGGTTACATAGAGTCAGTTATAGGGTTCCTAATATCCCGGACTTTTTTCTTTCCCGTGAGGAAATTAAAAAATCGTTTCATTCCCGGAAATTTTTTAACACTAAATTAAACCAGAAATTTTTTTTCGTATAAATTGACTTATAATTGTACCAGGGTTTTAAAAGAAGTATAAAATAATAATAATATTTTGTTGTACAATGTTGGTGCAGCCTTTATAAGGGTTTCTAATTTAATAGTGGCATTTTATCGGTATTTTCACAGTCGTAGTTTTAATCAGTATAAAATCAATAAATTCTTTGTTTAATTAAAATACTTAAGAATTTCGATTATGTTAAGTCTATAAAACATGTGTGGTTAGAGACATTTTTCATGTCTGAATGTAGATAAACAAATTTGAACCACTGTTATTAATATTTTCTCTACATATGAATAATATTCATTGAATTCCCTAATGTTAGGCATCTTAATAATTCCTTTAAGAGCATAAAGCTATGTATACACGGCTGTAATATTCTTACAATATTGTCAGAAAATGTTCAATAAATGGCTAACACCCATATGTTTCAACATAAGTTCTCATGGTTGTGTTAACCATTTTCTGAGCATGTTCCCGACAATCTGACAACCGTGTGTACGTAGCCTAACTTTAAATTAGATTCATTTTTAATAACCAAATTTTTCTGCTGTGGCTTGAGTTGAGTGAAAAAAATTCGATTATTTTAACCGTAATACTTCTTTGCCAACTGACTATCTGTTGCTAGAACCGAAAAAATCTATGGATATAATAGAATGATTCAATTAGCAAAAAATTTGGCCATCGAAAGAATCTGAAAATTGTAACTTTTAGAATAAAAATTATTAAGAAATTCCCCACAAATTCTCGACCAACATTTCCCTAAATCTAACAAAAAAATATTCCTGGGAATTCCCGGGAAATTTTTACCGCGTAGGAACCCTAGTCAGTTACCTTACTATCTAACTGACTGGTTACTTGATCAGCTACATAACTAATTATTTTTACATGTACGGGTTTTATTTGACCTCAAGTAGTCAGTTAAAAAGACATCTCATAGAAAGTCCAATAACCGATTACCTGTAAACAAACTTTCCATCGACAACTATTCAATAGATTACTTATGGTTGCTAAAATAATAACTTTCTAAAGTGCAGTACAAAATAAACGTTTAAAGTGGCTACACTCTAGGTTACTTAGAGACACTAAAGTGACAATTGACTACACGCTAGGTTACATGGAATTTCAGTATACTTAAGCAAATAGAAAACAAACTGTATGAGAATTATATCAACACATTTTGTATAAAACCAGTTAGTACGAATTATTACGAATAAGTGACAACACTCTAGATTACCTGAGATGTATAAAGTAACCAATTGACTTCTCTCTGCACTACAAAAATCACATACGTGTCCAATGACCCAAGATATATAAATTATAATCAGCCAAGTGATCAAACATTAATGGCAATTACTGTCTAAAAGGGCTACATTGTCTACTTTCTTAACTGCTGGGATTTACATATATTTTTGTTGTTGTGAGTGTGTGTGATTACGAGGTTTTATAACATTACCCGGATTGTGTTTAATGTAATCATTTGGATGTGGTTGATTTAAAAAACCCATTTCAAAAATTACTTTTAATGCCTGACCCTAAAAGGACTAAACAAAAGCCGACTCCCCACAGTTTAAATACACAATATACAAATTATATGTTTGCCTCTATATGTTTACTCATGTCCTTTAGACATTCACTCATTCAATATTATTTAATGTTTTTTTCTTGTATCCTTGCAATGAAAAGGGAATCTGAATTCCAGTGAGCTGCTTATTGTTAAATAGAAAATAAATTATATTTACTTGTTAAAGACCGATTAAATGGCGCTCTGTTGTAACTTTTACTAGAGAAACAAGACGAATATAATCATTAAAGAATCCTTATACTGTGCTAGCATGTGAACAGCAATACATAATATCAAGGATAATATTTTCTTCTTTGTTAATAAGTATTTCATATGTAATTGCTTTAATTTTAATGTGAAATGGGTTTGATGCTATGGGATACATATAAAGCATTTATTTAAAATCAGAAAATGTTGAAAAGTTAACAAATTTCGAGATACTTAATACTAAATATTTGGACGATCTTTTTGAGATGACATCATCTTTTGTATAAGATCACTTTCCCTGGAATTGTGATTGAAATCCAGATCTGAAAAAATAACTAGAAAGAAAATAATTCCAAGAAGAGTACGAGGCCCGTTTTCCCAGGATTCACAATAGAGCACTCTCAAATATAGTGAAGTTTGTGGGTTTTGTGAAAGACATGTGGGTATTGTGAAAGACAAAACAATATTACACATCATGGAAATAAATCTGTCATTTCTAACTAGCTGATCTGATGAACTAAAGTTATTGACCGTAATCTATATATATGTATAAAAGTGAATGTGTGTCTGTATGTATGTATGTTTATTATTATTAGTTTGGGATCTATAGACGGCTAAACGGCTGAACCGATTTGCTTGAAATTTTTACAGTATATTTATGTATGTCTGGAAGGAGTATGGTACATCCCATACAAAGTTAATTTTAAAAATCAAATATTTAGGAAACTATAACAGCTATAGTCCTCAAATTTTGCATGAGCAATTCCACTGTTTGTTTAAATATTTGCGGCAAAAATGGGAGTAGTAGCCATAGAGGGCGTGGCACCTCCCATATGATGATTATTTAAAAAATCTAACATATGGGGATACAATAAGAGATAGAATCCATACATTTTGGACGGATATTCTACCATCAATTTTAATATTTAGGACAAGAATGGGCGGACTAAAATAGTGGGCGTGGCACCTTCCAAACAATCCAAATACTAAAATTCATATCTATCTGTATAATTGTAGTATGTAAAGCGTTCAAATTTTGTATGAACTACTTATTTACGCCAAAAATGGACAAAATAGCAATAGTGGGCGTGGCACCTCCCATATATGTGATGAAAAATTATATACAGGGACAGCTATAGCAGCTATCAATATTAATATTTAGTACAGAAATGCGCGGACTACCAAAAATATTAAGTAAATGTTAAAATTTTCATGTATACATTTGAAACCCTTATATATGTATATATAAAAGTCAATATGTGTTTGTTTGTATGATTGTTTGCGTATTTGTAATGGCACTCGACTTACAGTAAGGCAATTAATGAACAACAAATTTGCGGACTAAATCTAGAAAATCCATGTTTTTCACATGAACAGAAACTAATTTTAGATAGACTAAATATATTGTAAATCTTTACGGTACGGGTAGCGAAGCACACCGGGTTTTAGCTAGTTAAATATAAAGAGTGAGCAAGACAAAACTTACATATATTTGTATTAAGTTAAATAGAATATAATTTAATATTCGCATGTTACTAGGTATTTATAAATTTATACATTTTTTAGGAAATGTATTAAATATTTTATAGTTGCTTCCGTTAACTTCGGACGAGGAGGTCCACTTACGATTAAAATCGAACATGTCTTGAGATACCTTTCCTATGTTCTTTAATTCATTTTTTACAAGAGCCCAATACTTTTCCACATTGTTTTTTGACATTATTGTTTGAATACTAAATGGTCTTTTTTCCATAGTGGCATGAAGCCAAATCGGGCCAGAATTATGAAGGCACTCTGTACAGATTTAAGAAAGGTTAAAAGGTGTTTATCGCATCTGATGTCACAAATAATTGGCTTCTTTTGCCACAACTGCAAATGGCTTGCCACACAAGAAACTTCCTGGCGAATTTTGTTTGTTTTTTGTATGGTATTATTCATGAACATCAGAGAACAGGTGTATTTTTTTATACCCTTCACCTTCGTGTATATAAGTTTGTCATTCCGTTTGTAATTTCTACATTTTTCATTTCCGACCCTATAAAGTATATATATTCTGGATCCTTATAGATAGCGGAGTCGATTAAGTCATGTCCGTCTGTCTGATGAAATCAATTTTCTGAAGACCCCAGATTTCTTCGGAATCCAAATCTTCAATAATTCTGTCAGACATGCTTTCGAGAAGTTTGCTATTTAAAATCTGCAAAATCGGTCCATAAATAACGGAGATATGATCAAAAAACCTGGAAAACCTCGATTTTTGACCTATTTTTGATCTATATCTGGATTACTAAGTCATTAATATAGACAATATGGATATGTAATGATTTTTTTTTGTCATACATTTTTTTCCAAAAAAAAAAAAATTCAAAAACTAAAAAAAAATTTTTTTTAAAAATTTTGAAAAAACTTTTTTTAAAAAAAATTAAAAAACTATTTCAAAAAAAAACAAGTAAGAGTGCTATATTCGGCTGTGCCGAATCTTATATACCCTTCACCAAATTATACTTCAAAATTTTAAATATTTTTAGGTAAACAAAATTAAATTTTTTTTTAGTTGTTTTTTTTCATTTTTTGGAAAAAAATTTATTTAAAATTTTTTTTTTTTTAAATTAAAATTTTTTTTTTTTTAAATTTAAAATTTTTTTTTTTGAAAAAAAATTCGGGTTAAATTTTTTTTTTTCCGATTTTGACCCATTGTAGGTCCAACTTAATATGGTCTTATATACGTCGTTGCAAATGTCTTTGAAATATCTATCATTAGATATCCATATTGTCTATATTAATGTCTTAGTAATCCAGATATAGGTCAAAAATTGGTCAAAAATCGAGGTTGTCTTGGTTTTTTCCTCATATCTCAGCCATTTGTGGACCGATTTTGCTGATTTTAAATAGCAAAATTCTCGAAAGCATGTCTGACAGAATTATTGAAGATTTGGATCCCGAAGATATCTGGGGTCTTCAGAAAACTGATTTCAACAGACAGACAGACAGACAGACAGACAGACAGACAGACAGACAGACAGACAGACAGACAGACAGACTGACAGACAGACAGACAGACAGACAGACAGACAGACAGACAGACAGACAGACAGACAGACAGACAGACAGACAGACAGACAGACAGACAGAC